>NW_025963779.1:67767669-68367669 GCF_023055435.1 Haliotis rufescens | reverse complement strand
TCATCATGGATCGGTCGGTGTAGTATTCTGCGGTTCCATTACATATCACTACACTTTAACTACAGTAATACTACAGCAGGACTCCTGCCCTACTATATCAGGGGGCACGGGTGGCCCAGTCGTCTAATGCGCCGCGATTCGCTGTGCAGAGTTGCGTCCCTTGGGCACGCCAGAAACCTATGATTGTGGGTTCGAATCCTGGTTCGCCACGATTATGTTTCCGTGCTCGTGGGTTTCACCGAAGTGGTAAACGTCTGAGACCTGCATCACTTCGGGCTTTCCTCCCGGATTAAGCTGACACGCCGTGATATAACTGGAATAATGTTAAAAAGCGGCGTTAAACCAAACCCACTCTACCTCACTCCTACTATATCACTTTACGTTACCACTACAGCAAGAGCGCTAGCACATGTGAGGTGAGATGGGGTTTAACGTTGCGTCCACGTCGTTATGCGAGTGATATAATCTTGTGGCTACTTGTACCAGTCCGATCTGATGCTGGTTTTATAGTGCTTACCTATAAAGAAATACCATGCCGCAGATTAACATGGATACCCTCAGACACAGTACACTGACTCCGAGCCGACCAGTCCTTGCTTTGGCCCCTTAATGACGAGCGCGTACATGTACCATCTGGTGGGGTGAAATTGGGTTTAACGTCGCGCCCAAGGTTATTGCACTTATATAGCGACGTGCATGCACGTGTATGTGTGGCTGCTTGTACTAGGCCGGACTGATGCCGATTTATAGTGCTAGCTCACTGAGATACCATGCCGCAGTTTAACATGAATACCCCACTCAGACACAGTATACTGACTCCGAGCCGACCAGTCCTTGTTTTAGCCCCTTAATGCCGAGCGCCAGACAGGGTAACAACAAGTACCATCTTTTAACGTCTTTTGGTATGACGGGGCCGGGAATCGAAGCTTCGACCTTCGGCTCTCCGGGCGGACGCTCTATCACTAGACCCAGCGCCTTACAGGGCAACAAGAAGCACCATCTTATAACGCTGTTTGGTATGACTAGGGGATCCAACCACCGACCTTCCGCTCTTAGGGAACACACCCTATCCACAAGACCACGGGGGCTGTTATCACTACATCACTACTATGTTATTACATCACTAGAGCTACACAACATCAGTACTACAGCCCAGCAAACAGTTTTAACATGCACGTTTATTTACAATGAAATGGCTACTTCAAGATGAGTGAGTGAGTGAGTATGGTTTTAAGCCGCTTTTAGCAATATTCCAGCAATATCACAGCGGAGGACACCAGAAATGGGCTTCACACATTGTACCCATGTGGGGAATCGAACCCGGGTCTTCGGGGTGACGAGCGAACGCTTTAACCATTAGGCTACCCGACCACCCCCTACTTCAAGATGAACGTGAGTCACCGAGTCCAGAACGGGGTACGACCGCCTCCGTGGTCTAGTGGTAGAGCGTCCGCCTGGAAAGCGGAAGGTCCGGGGTTCGATCCCCGACCGCGTCATACCAAATTACGTTAAAAGATGATACTTGTTGTTACCCTGTCTGGCGCTCGGCTTTAAGGGGCTAAAACAAGGACTGGTCGGCTCGGAGTCAGGCTACTGTGTCTGAGTGGGGTATTCATGTTAAACTGCGGCAAGGTATCTCAGTGAGCTAGCACTATAAATCGGCATCAGTCCGGACTAGTACAAGCAGCCACACAAACACACACGCGTACATGCACGTCGCTATATAAGTGCAATAATCTTGGACGCGGCGTTAAACCCCATTTCACCTCACCTCACCAGAACGGGGTACAGAGCCCTCGTTGAAGACCTGTATCTAAAATCTCTTACTTAGCACCTATCTACCAGTCTTATCATCAACAACAACTATAAATAACGTTAGACACCACTTGAAATGACAGGGAGTAATCTACATGATACTTCCACCATTTCATGTGCATCCTTCGCTTGATGGAAAAAGATAAACTATTCTGAACTTGAACGTAAAGCTGATACAAGTCACGTGATGTCGGCCATGCTGGTTTTGTCGACACACGCAATTAAACTGGCCCAACTATCATCCCCAATAACCGTGTCATCGATCACCCACAGGAATCAATAGTAAGTTAAGCCAGATCAGTGCTCGTTGTGAGTGTTTTGCCTCAAGTGTATATTGTGGACATGCACTGACGATAGTTAGCACTGTAACACGTTGGCGTAGGTTGGGGGCGCGCTGGTCCATACTACGTCTACTGCCGCGTCTAGTTTCACACCTTCGGACAACACTGATGCTGGTGCTGTCTTATATGTCGAGTATGGAAACATCACAGCGTCACAATTGGCATAAGGAGAACAGTATTTCGGCGTTTGTGTTTTGCATGTGTAGATAGTTCTTAATTTGAGTGAGTGAGTATGGTTTTACGCCGCTTTTAGCAATATTCCAGCAATATCACGGCGGGGGACACCAGAAATGGGCTTCACACATTGTACCCATGTCGGGAATCGAACCCGGGTCTTCGGCGTGACGAGCGAATGCTTTAACCACTAGGCTACCCGACCGCCCCTCTTAAATTGAACATATACAGAAGGATAAATAGTGTGGAGCTCTAGATGCATATGGACCATTATTAAGCGAATTTTAATGTGATGGGACCTAAATATTGTGGACGGGTTCTCTCCTTATTTTTGGGATGCCGAGAAACAGCAGGTTACAATTATATACTTTGGGCTATAAAGGAAGATCTTGTTATCATATTAAACCTGGCTATTTGATTGTCGTCGATCACCGAAGTGAAGTGTGCTTATGTCATCAACCATTGGTTTGCATGGTTCATGGTCGGTTGTTTACAGGCCGCTGGAATAGTTTGGCATGATAACGGCATAAAACAACATTAATACACTCGTCCTCCTCCCAAACGGGAGATATGTATGAGAGTGTTATTGACTAATCCTACAATGCCTATATGTATATTCGTGTGAAGATTTTAGCGCGATACACGCGATCAATGAAAATTGTATCTGCTCCAGTACTTGTCGATTGATAGAATGCGTGAAGATTAAATGGGAAGATGTACGTACACCACGATGAAACATACCACGCGGTTAAAGATCACAGATGTTCATTTCCCGTCAATCATAGTTAATTAATGCGACATGACACATGCTGTATATTATACAGTCACAACATGAGTTCCTTAACACAAACCATGTCATCTTCTGAGGAGCGTTGTGGTGTTGTGGTGTTGGTGGTGGTGTTGGTGGTTGTGTGTTGGTGTGGTGTTGGTGCTGCTGATGATGGCGGTCATGTGGTGCTGATGGTGATAGTGATGGTGGTGTTGGTGATGGTGATGGTGATAGTGAAGGAGATGATGTTGGTGTTGGTGATGGTAATGGTGGTGGTGATAGTGGTGATGGTGATGGTGAAGGAGATGGTGAAGGAGATGGTGATGGTGATGGTGAAGGAGATGGTGATGGTGATGGTGATGGTTATGGTGATTAGGATGGTGATGGTGAAGGAGATGGTGATGGTGTTGGTGATGGTGATGGTGATGGTGATGGTGTTGGTGTCGGCGATAGTGATGGTGATGGTGATGGTGATGGTTATGGTGATGGGGATGGGGATGTGAAGGAGATGGTGATGGTGATGGTGATGGTGATGGTGTTGGTGTCGGTGATAGTGATGGTGATGGTGATGGTGAAGGTGATGGTGATGGTGGTGATGATGGGGATGGTGTCGGTGATAGTGATGGTGATGGTGATGGTGATGGTGATGGTTTTGGTGTTGGTGATGGTGATGATGATAGTGGTGTTGGTGATGGTGATGGTGATGGTGATGGTGATGGTGGTGGTGGTGGTGATGGTGATGGTGATGGTGTTGGTGTCGGTGATGGTGATGGTGATGGTGATGGTTATGGGGATGGGGATGGTGATGGTGAAGGAGATGGTGATGGTGATGGTGTTGGTGATGGTGATGGTGATGGTGGTGGTGATGGTGATGGTGGTGGTGATGGTGTTGGTGTTGGTGATGGTGATGGTGATAGTGATGGTGATGGTGATGGTTATGGTGATAGTGATGGTGAAGGAGATGGTGATGGTGATAGTGATGGTGATGGTGATGGTGATGGTGATGGTAATGGTGATGGTGATGGTTATGGTGATAGTGATGGTGAAGGAGATGGTTATGGTGATGGTGATGGTGTTGGTGTTGGTGTTGGTGATGGTGATGTGTTGGTTTTGGTGTTGGTGATGGTGATGGTGATGGTGATGGTTATGGTGATAGTGATGGTGAAGGAGATGGTGATGGTGATGGTGATGGTGAAGGAGATGGTTATGGTGAAGGTGATGGTGATGGTGATAGTGGTGTTGGTGATGGTGTTGGTGTTGGTGTTGGTGTTGGTGTTGGTGATGGTGATGTGTTGGTGCTGGTGATGGAGATGGTGGTGTTGGTGCTGGTGATGTGTTGGTGCTGGTGCTGGTGATTTGATGGTGATGGTGATGGTTATGGTTATGGTTATGGTGATGGTAATAGTGGTGATGGTGTTGGTGTTGGTGTTGGTGTTGGTGATGGTGATGGAGATGGTGGTGTTGGTGATGATAGTGATGGTGTTGGAGATGGAGATGGTGATGGTGATGGTGTTGGTGTTGGTGCATAGAATGAACCAGCAACGACCATCATGGGTCGGCATGGACTAGCAATAACCAGCATTGCTCAACCAGCATAACCCATCAGGGACCTTTAGTGTCCAGCATGACCAGGTGAGGGCCACCATGGGTCTGCATAAACCACAATAGACATTGCTTGGCACGGACAAATACGGACAAGCAGGAGTCAGTACGCACCAGCATGGGCCGGCAAGAGTCAGCAGGGATCAGCAACGGTCAGCATTTGTCAGCATTGATGCGGCAACGAGTACAAACTTGAAGTATAGGGTCATTATCCCAATCCTCTTGCACAAACAGAAATAGAAAACCAAGAACTCCGTGACCTTCTCTCGTGTCGTCATTGAGATCGATGCCAGGCTTAACCATAGGGCGTAATTGCACTACACCCAACTGCTTGATGAACGTGCACGTGCAATACATGTCAATACACATCTGTGTCATATGTAAACGTCAACAGCGCTAGGGATCAAAGATAACAGAGCCTGTATTTGGCATTAATGCCAATTCCAATAGATTGGACGAGACTGTGTTTCATACATACTTGTTTATTACCGATTTCTTTTCCATTTTCTGCAACATTATTGTATATTGTAATTTTGACCTCGGGAGCTAAAGAAACCGGAGCCACAGTTGATTTGTTATTTTTGTACTTTCGCTCCGCCATTTTGAAATATGTAATGCAGAAGGATTGCTTGACAAATGTAAGTTTTAAACGATATTGACAAGTTCAATTCTGGAGAGCCTAGTTGTAAAAGCGTTCGCTGCTCATGCCGGTTCGATTTCCACATGGTGTACTGTGTAAAGCCCTTATTGGTATCCCCGTCGTGATATTGCTGGAATACTGCCAATAGCGAGGTTTCCAATTTGACGCTTCCTCTCGTGACGATGTCAAGCTTGTCATACGTCACCACAAGTTCACGATTGTCGCATGATGTTGATCTTCAGGGGAAAACGGGGGCGAAACTTACCACCAGTTTGATTGTAATAAGCAACGTTTCTGAGAACACCTGATAGGAAACTCCCTGTGGTTTTAGAAGCGCTTCGTAAATTAGATTACATCGGTCGCTTGACACTAAGTTCCATCCTGACAGGTTCTGTATCATTTTTCTTAGAGCATGACAGCATCCTTTAGTGATGAAATCCGTTTTCGTTCGTGTTTTTTTTTGCAAAGGACGCTTCTCAATTTATAACGTATTTATGTCGTAACGCGGGAGATTTCCTGAGGGGCGTTCGTTACGACAACCCCCTCACTCAACGAGCAACATTTGTCACTTTCAAAATATATATATCAACTTTCGGTGATCAGGTGCAAATAGAATTTAATGTTATAGCTGTACATATTTATAATAATATAAAGCAAGGTGTTCCTGTACGTTAACAAGTAGGTATTATTTTAGCGTTCTGTAATGACGAAATGATTCGAAATCTAATCAACGAACCCGGAATGATTTCCGGAATTGACAGATTCGAGTGATCTCTCCGACTTACACGTTGTTATAGTTGATATGTAATTTCCCTATAATTCGGCACAATATCATATAGTTGTGTCATGTTTACTGGTTAAAATGCACGTTTAGAATGGCCAGTGAATTCCTGGTTCAGAATCAGTCGTACCAACAATAGCATGACGTCACCACAATGATTTAATCATGAAGAATGCCGAACAGAAGCACGTAAAATGTTTTCACTGTAAATTATATGACAGATTAAAAATATTAAAACACATTTAAGTGATATGCTATTAAAATTATGTTTTAATTGTGAAAAGAACGCTCACGTGATATATTTACTGAACACTTAAAACATGTTTAATGCCTTTCTTTTCTTCTGAATACGGTTAAAAGCAGTGTTAAGCCGAACTCACTCTAGCACTGAACACTACTTAGTGAGATTAGTCGATATGTCCATTATTAATACCCTTTGACTCTACCATAGTCTGCGCTTTCCCTGTAGACACAATCTCCCAACACTGATCAATTGCATCCTTTCAATGTTATACATTACACACGTCCACTGTGGGGAGTTCATCCTGAAGGTTTCGCGCAAACCCTCTGTTGACCCAAAATAAGCGTAACCTTGTTTTACTTGTAAATCGTGAGCCCGAGAATGGAAAGTCAGACAACTGATTTAGGTCCATTAATCTCCCGGCCTTTTATTAATTACACCTGCCCCACAAGTCCAGCGGCCACATTCCTTTGCCCTGAACTACTATATTTCCAGAGGGACCTGTTATTAATGAGAAACACTTTACCACTGTGTGTATGATGAATGTGAGAATGTTGCTGAATTGATGTAATCGGTCGCGTGATGAACAACATACCACTTTGCCCCTTATACAGCCTTGTTTCCATATAGCCCAGAAAAACTTCATTAGCCCGGACCTCGTTAATTCGGAAACCCTTCTATTGGAAACTCACTATTGGATAAATCTAAATTACAGCTGAAGGGACGGTACCACTTACCAATGATTTGTTAATCCGAAATTCGTTTATACGGATACTCGTTTAGTCGAACGATATTTTACTGTGAAATGTACATTCCAGATAAAGGAAAGATCCTGAGGAGAAATGAAAATAATTAGAATTCTATTGGGGTTCTTTTAGTTTACAAATAGCATCGTGCTTGGCGATTTCGAAAATGAAATAAAACAGTCGGGTCCTCATGTTGGTTTGGGAGTAATTTGTCCTTAACAATTACATATTTTTAGAATTGTCCAATTTTTTGTAAAAAAATTCTTTTGTTTGCAGGAAACGTTAATTGATTCCTAAATAATCTCAAATCACTAATTGACAAGAAATAATCCATTAATATAGATAAATGTAAACTGTTTTTCTAAATACAAACAGCTAGAAATTACTTTTGTGTCCTTTGATTATTCGTTGAATAAAGCACAAAATAAAAATTACCAAATTTGACACCTTTTTGCGAATACCCGATATCATCACTGTTTGATTATGTTTTTGTTTACACTGTAGCAAAATAAAAGCGACCCTTTCCATTATGAAATCTCTTCTAAAAGTATAATCTGTTACATGATACCGACATGGTATGAGCATGTGTAAATGAATCACTATCAAATAGTGATGATACCAGGTGCTCGCGAAAAGGTGAGGGTGTCCCGTCAAAAACACATGCAATGGCAAGTCAACTGTTCAGCCCAAAAGATGTAGGATAAAAGCTATGTCTGTCTTGTGCTAACAAAATGTGCATAATTAGAGCTCTACGTGAGATGGAATTGTATGCGGAAGTTCATTCTGAATCTTGGACTCATCCTCACACCCTGCAGTGTAAAAATGGCTATGTGAAGTAAAGCGTTGCTACGCAACAAGAGGATTAATTTCAATAGGCAAAACGAATTTGCTCAAAGGTTGAACTGTTGTTAATTAATTCGATTCACTTATTTTCCGTGTCCAAACCAGATATTGCGGGGGAAAAACTAAACATATTAAATATCTTATAAAAGAACAAAAGCAGAAGGTTGCACTAAGTTTAAGGCGTTTTAGATTGCCTAAAGCATACATGAGCCTGTTATGGCGATGGCGCTTTAACGAAGACAACGTGCGTGTTCGTGTGTTTGTGTAAGACCCAAACCACTGTGGACAATACCAGCCATCAGAGGGCGCTTACAGTGATCGTTGTACATAATTCTCCCACTGTCACTATATTGATTAGGATTTGTCTATGATATCTGACAACATAACTAACAGCCCTGACATCTGCTTGCGTTCATTTGGGAACTGTATTGTGTTAGTGTCACCATGCGATAGTAAGCCTGTCAAAGACACTGATGCGCCCAAAAGAGGTTCATAAAAAGATAAAGTGGATATTTTTAAAAAAGGAGATGGCTCGATCTTCTTCTGGTAGAGGCCACACACAATATATTAAATGTTCATTGATTTAAGTTCACTATATTCCTATGGGAATGTGTAAGTTATGAAGTGTTGTAACTTTCATTTAATCGATTTTTATAAAGTAATGCACCAGAGGTTATCAAGGGCAGATTATAGGTTCTTATTGTCTTTCCCTCATTCGTGTGAAAAACAACACACATGCTCTCCGCTTGGGACGTGAGTGAGTGGGCAGTTGGGTGACTTGCTATAGCGAGGGCAGATTGATTTGACGAAAAAACAATATAATTTTGCCCAAATAAACATCCCAGTCTCATCTGCTTCAAAATCTCAACCTAACTAAAAAGTCTTTATCGCATTCTGCCCATCCTGACCAATACAGGGTACTTCATGAGCACTGTCATACTCGAGACATAATCATGATAGTATGTCTGTAACATTTATTATAATAGTTTCAAATCTTCCAGTTCAAGATGTCATGTCATGAAAGTCACTGTGTCCTATCCTTGGACAAGGTTATTGGCCCCGCTTGTCCCGCTGTGATATGACCGTTTCTGTGACTGACTGTGATGGGAAATGCCCATTAAGCATCCTTTACCCTTTAAATATTATATATATATAGGCATGTATTTAGTTATTTATGCAGTTTACTGCAATAACATAAATAGGCGAAAAAAGGACACGTAACAAACATAGATTGTTCCTTGTTGCTCAAAGCAAGTACCAGTGTCGAGGAAGTTACTTGTTTTGTCAAAAGACATGAATTATATATTAACATCATTACACGTTATAACATGAATGCGAACAAATATGAAGGTATTGTGTCCACGGTTTGGAGGAAGGGGGTCAGTGTTCAGTATTCGATCAACCATCAAAGCCGAAATCAGCACATGAAACTCGCTGTAATCCTTCAGAATGTCACCATTGTCCGTCAGTATTGTGTATGTCCACCACGGGAATCAATGCACGCCCCAACTCGACGCCCAGAAGAAGATGTGATACATCTAATCACAAGAACGCCATTCGTCTCAGATGGCCTGTTGTCACTGATCCTTGTCATAAGGGCGACCTAGTCGTGCTCTAATTTGACGGTCAAGGTGATCCCACAAGTGCTCAATAGGTGATAAATTTGGTGATGGTGCTGGCCAAGGCAAGATGGTGTATGGGGCCTTGTGTTTTTTTTAAACAGAGTCTGTCCTGTTCTGTTGCAAGAACGGTAGTACAAGTTAGAGAGGTTGGTCTCAATTGAACGCTGTCCGGTGATGTTTCCTTAAATAAAACACCAGATCTGTCTTGGCTTGGCTACAGATGCTGCATTGACAGGGCATATAATGCTGCATTGACAGGGCTGGTGATGCCGCCTTGACTTGGCTACAGACGCCGCCTTGGCAGGGCTACAGATGTTGCTACCTCCAAACTAGACTAACATATAGTCTCTGAAATGAACATATCATACAGAAAAAAACAGTTGTTCAGTTATCTTAATAAAAATCTAATAAAAAGGGAGCCCAGTGATTCTCTTCATACTGCAGTAATCTAGACTTGCCAAACATTATAGACTTGCATGGGCTGTAGTTGATATAAATGTATCAGGGTCTGTAAGACAGACTACCTCCAAACGGATGCAACAACGTTTTCCTCATTGGCTGTTGACACAAATTCTTCAATCTGTTCCGAAAAGCTACAATCTGCTCTCCCCTATGAACATTGGTCTTCGACAGTTCCTGTTCTACCAGCGTTTCGGTGTCACCATTACGCCTCGTTGTGGTCTGCAATCTCTGATGTTGTACCGACACAGTCCTCTGGACAATGTCCACCGACTGATAGGACTCTCGCAGCTGATGACTTCACAATGATAATAAGATTCCTCAGCCAGAGGATACCTATGTAGCGTTTCCCTGGGTGGTGGTGACAGGATGTCTGCCACTCCTAGGCCTGTGTCTCTTCCGCCCAGTCTGCCTGAAACAGGTCATGCGCCTGGTGACTGTCATTCGTCTACAGCCAAAACTCCTTGCAACGTCATCATGCATTGCTCCTTGGTTAATCATACCAACAGCCTGTTCTTTCTGTTGTAGGGTTAATCTTAGCATACTACTGTCCAACGGTTGGGGTGTGAATGAACAGTACATCGTTCTTTTTTAAACCCCTATCTTTGTAGGCGGTCATGATGTAAGTGCAGCCAAAGTTTCACTTCAGACTCCAGGAAATTGTTTCGGTTGTGTTTGGGCGATTGATTCAAAACCATTTTGCTTTTTTTCACTATTCGGTGTTTGGACCCAACGTGTCCATCTTTCAGTTTGGTAACGTTTCTGTGTCAGTTTCCATCAAGCGTTCTGCTATTCATGGCCATCATCCACAATCGAAAAGTACATTCCCCCAACAGTTGCGAGTACAAACATGTCAAGTTGACAGAGTAGAGTGACAGAAAACGGCACACTTGGTCTTTGCTACACATGGTGTTGTGAAAAGTGGTCTTTTAATAAATATATATATAAAAATGCTTTATTATACTGCTATGTCATTGCTCTGTTTCGGGATCCGTCATCTGTCATCTGTCATGTCCACATACAAGGGTCAGTGTATTCAGATACATGGGCCTGAGCGCCCGGATACACGAAGTGAACTATGAAATGTCGACGTTTGGCAATGTATGGAGTGACGAAGTACAGATCGTGATCTCTTCGCGGCCATCTTGACCTTTTTATCTCGCAGGATTTGTACGGCTCCTTATGACTGTGAATCCTAACATGGAGCTGTACACACTTAGTACATGTCTGTGTAGGCTAGCAATACTGCACATGTCAGGTCCTTAATGACTCGACCGCCTCCGTGATCTAGTGGTAGAGCGTTTGGTCGGGGGTTCGATTCCCTGCCGCGTTATACCAAAAGACGTTAAAATATGTTACTTGTTGTTACCCTGTCTGGCACTTGTCAATAAGGGGCTAAACAAGACTGGTCGGTTCGGAGTCAGTATACTGTGTCTGAATGGGGTATTCATGTTAACGATATGGCTGAAATATTGCCCATGTGACGTTAAATAATAACTCACTCACTCACTATTCATGTTAAACTGCGGCATGGAATCTCCGTGGGCTAGCACTATGAAATCGCTATTAGTCCGCACTGGTATAAGCAGTCTCACATACGCGCACACACACACACACACACACACACACACACACACACACACACACACACACACACACACACACACACACATGCATCAATCTTGAACGCTTGAACGCTAATCTGGAACGTTTAACCCCATTTCACCTCACCTCACCTTAACGACCCACCATCTAATATTCTGGGACGGACTGGGATGTTGTTGGAGACAGGATATATGTTTTTGGTCACCACTTCATAACAACGCCTTATATGGAAACGTATTAGTGCCTTATTCTTACAATGTTCAGAGTGTACCTCAATAAAGAGGTGTTAAGTCGGTCATTGTTAATTAAGCAAGTGAAAATGTAACCGACCCGGAACTATTGTCGATTACTCGAGAAAATTAGCAGTGATTAAGTAATCACCTCCATTTAAAATATATGCGACCCACCAGGAGAAACTTGGTGCTAGGATACAATTGTGCTGTGCTGTCATAAAGAAAGACGTTTGACGTCAACTTACATCCGTATAAATCGCCACGTGACTGCACAAAATATCTTATTTCTTCCGTTAGTTCGTAATGTAATAAAAAAAATTATTTCAAAACATTTCAGCATACATTTGTGCGTTCACTTAATCTAACATCATATATACAAACAGCCATTATTGCATAAACAGTTTTAAGTCTGAAATTCGGACTTTACAGAAAATAAGTCTAAATCTCGGAGGCCATGTATCTCTGTAATAAATGTGAATTAAAGCTTGTGAATTGTATTTTTGTGTTCCTAAGATACTGTATGGGGGCTGTCGGGTAGCCTAGGGGTTAAAGCGTTCGCTCGTCACGCTGAAGACCCGGGTTCGATTCCCTACATGGGTACAATGTGTGAAGCCCATTTCTGGTGTCCCCCGCCGTGATATTGCTGGAATATTGCTAAAAGCGGCGTAAAACCATACTCACTCACTCACTCACTGTATGAGTTTTCATCCGTAAGGCCCCTTATCTCATGGTTGATCACATATATGTTTTTATAACCTATGTCTAGGTAGCGTCGCAACTTCACATCACTGTCTGAGTAAAGATTTTGATATACGGAGATGAAAGTACATCATCTGCGTAAATCAAACTATCATCTACGTAGATGATATTTTTTAGAATGTGGCACCAGTACGCTTCCATGATTTGTTTTATCAATCTGCGTTATGTATTACTGATCAACTTAAAATGATGTTATTGTAATATATAATGATTGTGATGATAAGCATTACTTTCCTTAAATGGACCCCTGGGGTGGTAAAATCTGAAATCTTAATTCAGTCATCAAGCGGTGTGGTGTCGTCTTTTTAAAGTCGTACTTTCATTTGTCAACATGGTTCGCCAGTCCAATTATCCAAAACATGCGCTAAAAGATTCGCTTCTGTTAATTAATGTCTGTATCGCGATAATTTAATTTTATTTATATTGTGTATCAAGTTTTTAGCATCAATAAATATCATATACTTTCATCTTTAAATAACACATCATTAACGTGTTATTTTCACCAAGATAATACATGTCATTATACAGATATACTGACGAAAAGTAATAACAGAACACATCAGGTCGAATACTATTCATGTTGTGTTCAACACAAATTTGGCATATCAAAACGCTATATGGCCGTATCCTCGATAATCCAGAATAGTTTACCTCTATTTCACTATGATAAATACCATTGACGTTATGAACTGGATTCTAATATCAATATGTACTCCATTCCAAGGACGACGATACAATAGCCGTCTTATCAGGTTGCCCTCATGTGCGAGAGACATTCTGTACGCATGTATTCGAGAGACAAACACGGTGACGTCACTCGTGATAGATGT
The DNA here is from genome assembly GCF_023055435.1 of Haliotis rufescens. Taxonomy (NCBI): domain Eukaryota; kingdom Metazoa; phylum Mollusca; class Gastropoda; order Lepetellida; family Haliotidae; genus Haliotis; species Haliotis rufescens. Next base: position 68,354,209 of record NW_025963779.1, on the reverse strand, counting down.
CTCTTTTGAGAGAACGGGTCCACTGCATTTATCACAATAGAACGGAGATATAACAGCCTGGATATTCGAGGATGGTAGCCGTTCCCTTTTCTTTCCTTCAGTATCTATGTCAACCAAGTTTATGTAAACGTGTACAGTCATAACGCTCGAACCAGCTTTCAGGGTTCCTCGACCACAGACAGATATGTTTACAGGGGTCGTGTTTTTTTTAAACATCGTTAAAAAAGGGTCACTGAATGCAACGATACTGATACAGGCACGGAAAAACAATGAGAGATCTGCCCACATTACGTCTTATAACTGTAATCGTCCGCTGTGTTGGCTGACCATACTTAGGCCGCCTCCGTGGTTTAATGGTAGAGTGTTTGCCCGGAGAGCAAAAGGTCAGGGGTTCCATCCCCTGCCGCGTCATACCAAAATGTGTTTTAAAATGGTACTTGTTGTTACCCTGCCTGGCGCTCGGAATTAAGCTGCTAAAACAAAAACTGGTCGGCTCGGAGTCAGTATATTGTGTCTAAATGAATATTCATGTTAAACTGCGTCGTGGTATCTCAGTAGGCTAGCACTATAAATTCGGTATTAGTCCGCACTAGTACAAGCAGCCACACACACACACACACACACACACACACACACACACACACACACACACACACACACACACACACACAATGCAATAATCTTGAACGTGACGTTAAACTACATTTCACCATTCACCTTACCATGTAGGGCTGGGTATATGATTAGAATTGTGGGTAAGTATAAAGTCAGCTTACAACTTCGAGTGTCGATAATGCATACTGTATGAGAAAAAACTCATTTTAGTAAACATTTGCAATGAAAATGATAACATCGGAGCATGTCTAAACGAAATTAATCTTTTATTGAACAAGCTGTGACACAATGCCAATGGCTATACTATAATGTAAGCGACTGTAATAGGATCCTATCAGCACCTATAGCATCCTATCATACGTATATATATATATATATATATATATATATATATATATATATACATAGAGAGAGAGAGAGAGAGAGAGAGAGAGAGAGAGTTCTAAAAGTTATGACATTATTACCTTACAGATACGTATCTGTCAAAAGGCCGGTTTTTAAAGAGAGAGAGAGAGAGAGAGAGTTCTAAAAGTTATGACATTATTGCCTTACAGATACGTATCTGTCAAAAGGCCGGTTTTTAAATCTTAGTTTTATTGAAAGCAAGAAGGTGAACATGTGCATGGGTAAAAATAGAATTGCAAACAAAAGGCTAAAATGTCAAAATGACGGGTTCTCCGTCGGACGTATTTGTGTGTCTTGTTCAAGGTTTTGTCGGACGTATTTGTGTGTATTGGTCCAGGGTTCTCCGTCGGACGTATTTGTGTGTATTGTTCAAGGTTTTGTCGGACGTATTTGTGTGTATTGGTCCAGGGTTCTCCGTCGGACGTATTTGTGTGTATTGTTCAAGGTTTTGTCGGACGTATTTGTGTGCATTGGTCCAGGGTTCTCCGTCGGACGTATTTGTGTGTTTTGTTCAAGGTTTTGTCGGACGTATTTGTGTGTATTGGTCCAGGGTTCTCCGTCGGACGTGTTTGTGCGTATTGTTCCAGGGTACTCCATCGGACGTATTTGTGTGTATTGGTCCAGGGTTCCCCGTCGGACGTATTTGTGTGTATTGGTCCAGGGTTCTCCGTCGGACGTATTTGTGTGTATTGGTCCCGGGTTCTCCGTTGGACGTATTTGTGTGTATTGGTCCAGGGTTCTCCGTCGGACGTATTTGTGTGTATTGGTCCAGGGTTCTCCATCGGACGTATTTGTGTGTATTGGTCGAGGGTTCTCCATCGGACGTATTTGTGCGTATTGGTCCAGGTTTTGTCGGACGTATTTATGTGTATTGGTCCAGGGTTCTCCATCGGACGTATTTGTGTGTATTGGTCGAGGGTTCTCCATCGGATGTATTTGCGTGTATTGGTCCAGGTTTTGTCGGACGTATTTATGTGTATTGGTCCAGGTTTTGTTGGACGTATTTGTGTGTATTGGTCCAGGGTTCTCCATCGGACGTATTTTTGTGTATTGGTCCAGGGTTCTCCATCGGACGTATTTGTGTGTATTGTTCCAGGTTTTGTCGGACGTATTTGTGTGTATTGGTCCAGGGTTCTCCATCGGACGTATTTGTGTGTATTGGTCGAGGGTTCTCCATCGGACGTATTTGTGTGTATTGGTCCAGGGTTCTCCATCGGACGTATTTGTGTGTATTGTTCCAGGTTTTGTCGGACGTTTTTGTGTGTATTGTTCCAGGTTTTGTCGGACGTTTTTGTGTGTATTGTTCCAGGTTTTGTCGGACGTTTTTGTGTGTATTGTTCCAGGTTTTGTCGGACGTATTTGTGTGTATTGGTCCTGGGTTCTCCATCGGACGTATTTGTGTGTATTGGTCCAGGGTTCTCCATCGGACGTATTTGTGTGTATTGTTCCAGGTTTTGTCGGACGTTTTTGTGTGTATTGTTCCAGGTTTTGTCGGACGTTTTTGTGTGTATTGTTCCAGGTTTTGTCGGACGTATTTATGTGTATTGGTCCAGGGTTCTCCATCGGACGTATTTGTGTGTATTGTTCAAGGTTTTGTCGGACGTATTTGTGTGTATTGGTCCAGGGTTCTCCATCGGACGTATTTGTGTGTATTGGTCGAGGGTTCTCCATCGGACGTATTTGTGTGTATTGGTCCAGGGTTCTCCATCGGACGTATTTGTGTGTATTGTTCCAGGTTTTGTCGGACGTTTTTGTGTGTATTGGTCCAGGGTTCTCCGTCGGACGTATTTGTGTGTCTTGTTCAAGGTTTTGTCGGACGTATTTGTGTGTATTGGTCCAGGGTTCTCCATCGGACGTATTTGTGTGTATTGGTCGAGGGTTCTCCATCGGACGTATTTGTGTGTATTGGTCCAGGGTTCTCCATCGGACGTATTTGTGTGTATTGTTCCAGGTTTTGTCGGACGTTTTTGTGTGTATTGGTCCAGGGTTCTCCGTCGGACGTATTTGTGTGTCTTGTTCAAGGTTTTGTCGGACGTATTTGTGTGTATTGGTCCAGGGTTCTCCATCGGACGTTTTTGTGTGTATTGTTCCAGGTTTTGTCGGACGTATTTGTGTGTATTGGTCCAGGGTTCTCCATCAGACGTTTTTGTGCGTATTGTTCCAGGTTTTGTCGGACGTTTTTGTGTGTATTGTTCCAGGTTTTGTCGGACGTATTTGTGTGTATTGTTCCAGGTTTTGTCGGACGTATTTGTGTGTATTGGTCCAGGGTTCTCCGTCGGACGTATTTGTGTCGAAATGTGTTGTAAACATTGTATTCTCATTCTGTATGGGTTTATTTTATTCACAATCATGATAATAACTAAACAGATTTTACCAGCATTAGTAATTGCACGTTTTGAGTTTTCATTATAGATAAGATTTACGACACAATAGAATAGCACATCGGGGTCCATGCACCTGTTACAGTAGATACATCATGCGTAATTCAATTAATTTCACACAAAATCTAATCACATTAATGGGAATTTGTAGTTATTTGAAACCTACATGATTAACTGTTGACTTGTTTCGAGTCTGTTTCATTATGTAACAGTTGGTTTTGATTGGATGATACATTTATAGCTAGAGATATACGTTACAGTGTTCCCAAATAAACAATCCACCCTCGACGTGTTACAGTGAATATGTAGATATCCGAAACAGTTCTGGTGGTATATATCAAAAACAGTACTGATGGTATATACCTAAAACAGTATTGATGGTGTATATATCTAAAAGAGTATTGATGGTAGATATCCCAAACAGTATTAGTGGTATATATATCCAAAACAGTACTGATGGTATATACCCAAAACAGTATTAATGGTGTATATATCCAAAATAGTATTGATAGTAGATATCCCAAACAGTATTGGTGGTATATATATTCAAAACAGTACTGATGATATATACCCAAAACAGTATTGATGGTGTATATATCTAAAACAGTATTGATGGTAGATATCCCAAACACTATTGGTGGTATATACATATATATATTCAAAACAGTACTGATGATATATACCCAAAACAGTATTGATGGTGTATATATCTAGAACAGTATTGATGGTAGATATCCCAAACAGTACTGTTGGTATATATATATATATATATATATATATATATATATATATATATATATATGTTCAAAACAGTACTGATGATATATACCCAAAACAGTATTGATGGTGTATATATCTAGAACAGTATTGATGGTAGATATCCCAAACAGTACTGGTGGTATATATATATATATTCAAAACAGTACTGATGATATATACCCAAAACAGTATTGATGGTGTATATATCTAGAACAGTATTGATGGTAGATATCCCAAACAGTACTGGTGGTATATATATATATATATATTAAAAACAGTACTGATGATATATACCTAAAACAGTATTGATGGTGTATATATCTAGAACAGTATTGATGGTTGATATCCAAAAACAGTCAATAGATGCATATTATGAACATATACATATATATCAAAAGCAGTCATTGGTTTACTGTATAATACAAACTTATATAGATACAATTCCTAAACAGAAATACCAAAACATTCCTGTATGTCAAAATATGTGCATGTCAATAATGGTGCAGGATTCCAAAGTCAGCTCAGACCACCGAGAACAGCTTCTCGTCAACTATACGTCGTTGCAAGTGCATCTTGTCTTATTTCACTTCTACCAGCCTCCGCAACTGTGTACATAACGAAATAGATGTAATATACAGAGGACACTTATCTCAGCGTGTGATCACTGCATGGCCCCGCTGGAACAATGACTTGGCACAACTTCCATAACTACGTCCATGCCTGACCTACACCCAGTACTAAAAACGTGTTATTAAATAAGTAATTGCAATTATGGTATTTGCTAAACTCCAACCTTAATTTTGTCAAGCAGCGCAAATCACAGTTATTTTCCACATTCCTACAAGCATTTCGGAAATGATAATGGATGCTATTCTTGAAAACTATGCTGCGGGTTTGAATATTTATCTTACACAAATACCTAAAGTAATTTTAAATACAAGACCATTTAAATGCATTACTTCTACTTTTCGTTACTTTGTACGTTTATCAAAGATTATCCTTCTTTGATAATCTAAGTCATATGGTGACAATACACGTCACAACGCCAAAGCATTAACAAATTCACAGTGACAGGCAGACATAGGCAACATGTAGTCAGACATAGATTATTGTAATGTTGAAGGTAAGTACGATCCTAATTTTGTGGCAAATCGCAAACTGTATGATCCTAGCCAACGCAGCGTGTCTACGATTAAAAATGTTTCATCCTTAGATGCAATTACATCCGGGCAATACTTATTGAGTGAGTGAGTGTGTTTGGTTACATGCCTCAGTACATCAGGGCGTGTGAGGTGTGTGGGCCGCACAGTGGTGCACGTGACGTGTTTGCACGGGCATGATGCTGACAACCAATGGCCACATCTGGGATGGTCATGTGATGGTCACAGGGTTTTACGGACGCAAAATACGCATAACAATTGGGAATTGACGCAGATCACTTACATTGCGAGTCCCGGGGGGCACTAATAGGTTTGGCTGTTGAGTTATGAAAACTAATCATAGTTATACATTGTAAGTAACATATAACTGACATTTCTATTCTTGTAAGAAATACACTCAAGGTTGATAGTGAGTGGGTGAGTGAGTATGGTTTTACGCAACTTTTAGCAATATTCCAGCAATATCACGGCGGGGGACCCACGAAATGGGCTAAGGTTGATAGTGCTAAGGTTTGACTTTCATCAATCTGATACTAAAACTCTATGTAAAAATGGGTAAAGAATGTCGTTAATATGAATTTATATGAAATCACCACTGCATGAGTACATTTCTTGGTAATCAACTAAACTGACATGTCGCCAACCTGAGGACCCTGGTCCTTGACAAGGACGTACTCCACTCCACCCTGTCCATCTAGAAACTAGAAACAGAAAGAGTGAGAGTCGCGAGCAGATCCTTGTTATCCCTGTCACAGTGTAGTATCGGTAATCACAAGCAATGTTTTAAACACTTATACTTAATGCTATCAAGGCAAATGTGTTCGCTTGTGCTGCCTATCGCAAAGCTAACTCATACAACAGATCTGGTTCATTCATGGCTTATTGAAACATCCTCGGAAGACCTGGATCCGTCGGGCAGGCGTTGAAAGAGGACGGCCTGATTTCAGTGTAATGGCTATTCCCGGTGCGTTTGGCAGGAATGAGAATTCTCCGGGGCAATATACATTGTCATTTTGATTGTCTGAAATGAAAATGGAACAAAAAACACGTATTTCAATTTTCTCTGCAATATGCTACCGCATAAACCAATCATCAGGCATTTAAATAAAGTCAAATGTTAATAACTAGTTTTCGTGCGCTAATGTTTGGAAGTACCCATTGTTTTCTCCGAGATAATTGCTGTGGCTTCTACACTGGTGATTAGCGTCCATAGAAAAATACAGAACCGCATTGTTTTGGTAGGACTGTAATTTGATTCAGCTTTATAGTTTTTCGAATTGGTTGTATATCTAAACATTTAATCGGTTCAAAATAAAATGTTTGTCTTTATATTATATATACAAAAAACATAATGCATCAAAATAGAATATGCTCGAATTAACATATATTATGTATTATAATAAAGGTAAATCAGGTCACACACTCGTGCAATTATAATGCATAACCAAAATGTGGGTCACAAAACCACACATATACGAAACAAGGTGATGTGGGTTAAACAAGTTACACATAATCAAAGAAGCAGATATGGGGGTTACAGATGGCACACAGTGAATGAATATTGTTTTACGCCGCCTTAAGTAGTGTTTCAGCGAGTTGAGCAATGGCAGGGTTTCACACATCGTACCACTGTACTCTAGTTGTCGTCATGACGAACACTAGGCTACCCCACCATCTTTGATTCTTGACAGAAATGTTTTGTTTGTTTATTTGGTTGTTGTGTAACGCCGCAGGAGTATTCCAGCAATATGACGGCGGTCTGTAAATAACCGAGTCTGGACGAGACAATACATATGTTTTATTTATACGAGGAATGTGGGTTACAAAGACACGCATATATACATTTACTGCCGGGCAAAAGAAAGAATACACCCACGTTTTCTGGTGGCTCATCATGAAACAAACAAGAAATGGTTAGTCGTTGGCGATGTTTTTTATACGGGTATCATAGTTGTGTTTGGACCTTAAGTATGCAGTGTTTCGGCGACTTTGTACCGTACTCATTACGTTTGTACATCAAATCCCAGCAGGTCAGATGAAATTGCGACAACAATTTTATCAATGTATGTGTAAATAAATAAATGTCAATAGTGCTAAAATTACATTTAAAATATTTAAATCTTAACACTTCGACAGTCAATAAAAAGGTTGACCTTTTCGCTTGCCTTATAAGTGGCGTGTAACTGTACTATATTGGTACTGCGGCGAGCCATGCAGTTAGTTTCATCGTTTAGGGAATAAGTGTCATCCACTAAAAACTCGAGTGTCTGTTATTTAGTTGTTACGACATTCGGATGGCCTATTACCATAAACCAGTCTCAAAGACAGTAAAAACTAAATAGAGAAAGCACCCAGACTTCCCCGGTCTGATCAATAAGGCTCTTCTCGTATACATGTTCACACGGACATAATATACAAGTGTTGTCGTAATCAAAACACGACATGCTGTCGTAAAGTATACATAATTACGACATAATGCCAGAAACCGTTGGACAACATCCTGTCGGGTCGCGAACCTATGTCGGTAAATTGAATCTCGCCGTGGATTTCAAAAGCACAGACGGGTTTGTGAACTGTGCATGATTATTTACACCTTTACTTGGAAGTCGTAATGGAGTCGGCTGCAGCGCAGATGTAGAGGCTGACATTGCTACAACCCATCATCTTCGGAACAAATTGATTTAGTAATGTAATTTCCCTTTGGGTAGCCACGAATATGTAAAATTCTCTAAATGTACAGCAGATATGAAGTGTTGAGTTCCATCTTCAAACCACGGATGTTTTTCTAACCTTATGTAGGCGGCATATCTGCAGTAAACTCGGTTTTGATCTTTGACCCCAACCTTGCCTGCGTGTATTGATTGGCGAAGGAAAAAGTCTTAATTGAAAAACTTGTCTAAGATTTCAACACGGACCCCATCATCGATACTCTCTGTGAGAGCTGCAGCGCAGGTCTATTCAACGTCACTCTGAGACTACCGCCCGTTTCAGCTGAGATGTTGTGTTCTGGAATGAAAACCGAACAATCGGAAACAGTTCAAGAACAGTATAGTCTTTCAGGGCTCTGACTGTGAAATTCGTATATATCATTTTGGATATTGACGTCACGTTAGAGCAAGGATTAGTCTCGGTGATTTTTGTTTCAGAATTATATATATTTTTTGGGTAAAAGGTGATATATGTTGTATACCAGTACACTTTCTCATAAACTCTATTGTAGCTACAATGATGGGACACATTGCGTTTTAATGACTATTACAGTTTACAATTTGATATATAGAATCAGAATCTAATTGTTGAAAAGGGATACTTCAATAAATCGAATTCCTTTAATTCGATATATCGGTTAAGATGTAACGTTATGTCCTTGCAGGATAAGCGGTGGAGTAGCCTCGTTGTTAAAGTGTTCGCCAGAAGCCCGTGTTCGATTCTCCACATGGATACAACGTGTGAAGCCAATTTATCGTGTCCCACGCCGTGAGATTGTTGGAATTGTGCTAAAAGCGGCGTAAAACCATACTCACCCACTCATTCCTGGCAGGATCCGTATGTGGTGTGCTTTTTCTATCATCCGGTCTTATCTCGAACTATGGATAACTCGATTTCGCTTTATCCGACTCAGATTGGCGTATGCCTTTTCAGACCCACTAAGATGAACGTAAATGACGAAATGCATTTCACACATAAATCTTTGCACAATAAGGTCCACAATACATGTATTTGTCAAAGTACAGTAAAATACGTTTATGACGAACATGCTTATAACGAACTGACGGATATAACAAACTTCATTTTTGTTCCCGGTCATTTGCTATATAGATGTTGTATATATGTTTATAACGAACTACGGTTCAACGAACTAAAATTAATTATCCATTTGAGTTCGTTATATCCGTAGTTTACTGCATAGCCCGTCAATTAAGGAGATTGCGCCAGCTGACGCTTCAGCACGTTCGTTGTGCATTCCATGCCACCGGTTATGTAACCCTTGAATAATTTAATGAATTTAGTGACTCACACCAGGCAATGCCTAATTGAGACTAATTATAGAAGCCATCAACCTGTAATTGGTTTTCTGTGTTTTAGGTTCGGTGTTCTGTACACTCTGCAAATTGGTTTAAATAAGGCCATGTCCTTCAACTGCACCCTGCCCTGGCTAACTCGGATGCGGGTCGGGTTGCTGCTTGCAATCATGTAAATGGTTTTCCACTTAAACGAGGTGAACAAAAATAAAATAAAACAGGAATCGACTTCATTAAGTTGTACGGGATTAATAATTTGTAACCGAACGACGGGCGGTTATCTCCATCCTCTGAATCTCGGTGCAAAGATGCGGATGCGAGTCTGATGATGACCATGATTCAATTGTTTCTTTAATTTCCAAGTCTGGCAGACAAATGGTAGCGTGGCAGGGCCATCTTATCTTGTTATGTTAATAAATTACGACATATACATAGAGGTAAAGGAGATTAATGAAATATGAACAAAATTCTGATTTATAGGGTACCGGTTGGATTAATGGCGTAATTCTCCTACACTTTGCAGGCACTTACAGTATTGGCGTCTGAATAAATACTAGCACTTCTCGTCGGTCGGATCCTATGTGTTGGTGTGTGGAATTCCATCCCCGTCTGGTATACAATGTGGTTATCATCTACAGTGAGAACCCTTTATTCTGGATGGTACGCTGGTAACATCGTCCGTATTCACAGAGTGTAGTTGGCATCTTCACAAGTCTTTACTGTGGAGATTTTATAATTAGTGCTGACACACGCAAAGGCAAGTCAATTAAAGAAATATATGGTTAAAGTCAAAACAGGAAATTGCATCGGACATGATTTTGTCACTGATGCGTCAACTAGGGAAATGTCCTCCACATGTCTACCATAACACTTTTGGAAAGCTTTACTGAGGCCTTGAATGTTGTAACCTTTATCAAATAATTTCTGAGCAAGAGTTGTATGAAATCTTTGAATTCTTCGTAGAAAGAGCATGCTCGATTGTACCTCAAACGTTGTGAACTGTAGACACTGCAGGAATATTGCTCGACATAAAGGGAAAGTTGACTATTGGAACGGTGAAGTTAGCCCTCTTGTCGGACTGTATAGTTTTGTCACTCTTTATCCTTGTGCATAGATCTAAATGTGATTTGTGTGTTTGTTTGTTTGGTTGTTAACGCGGCACTCAGCAATATCCCAGCTATATGACGGTGGTCTGTAAATAATCGAGTCTGGGCCAGACAATCCAATGGATGACATCACGTGCATCAATCCACGCAATTGGATCCTGACCACCCGATCCCGTTAGTCGCCTTTATGACAAGCACAGTCGCCATTTACAGCAAGCATGGGTTGCTGAAGACCTTTTCAAACCCGGAATCTTCACGGATCATCTCAATATGAAACAGATGAAGCGGTCATACTGGTATCCTTTATTTCTAGTTCAGGTAGGTAAATCGGTGAAAGGGAACTGGTTATTCCGTGGTTATTGAACGATATCAGATCATCGGTATGAAGCTTAAATTTAACGTCTTGGCCAAATTACCTTGTAATGACTGCCAATCCGAGCATAGAGAAACTGACAAGCAAGAAGGGGAGGACAATTCGTGCCTGCCTCTTGTCTGAATGTCTTACTTCCAAATTTGACATAGACGTTATCAATGAGGAAGTCCAGCATTTCACAGTCTTGACATGCTTTCTCTGTAAACTTCAATGGCATTTGCTTCCATTTTTGACGAATTGACCTGAACGTCTGAAGAAAGATATGAAAAGCGGATGACAAATTGGCAAAATAGAATGACGGAAATGTTAAACCAATATACTTTGCTATCAAATATATATGTAAAAAATACATATTTTGTTTAAGTCGTGCAATTGAAACCCAAATCTCGTCATCTCAATGTCAAAGCTTGTTTATACCAAAGTAGACAATCTCCAACTGGGAATAGCTTGATTTGCAGGTACAGATAGGATAGTACGTAGCTGTTTTAGAACCAACACAAAGGTATCTGAGCTCTTATACAGCTGATACCGGCCTGTATGTAATAAAGGTATTTTCAGTGCACACACATTTGTGACTGGAACAGGGTGCACCTTTTTATGATATTTAACAGCATAATTAAGATACGGCCTAACAAGAACATCGCAATGCTAAGTACCGCATGTTATCCACTGATACCAATGACGTAGGAGCTATCAGTTGTTATCGACATGCGTACATAACTGCAATATACAACCCTCAATTCCAGACATGTCTGTCAATCAAACGTCAATAAGCGTAATGAAGATACAGCACCAGAAAGGTAAACCCGTTCGGAATTTGAAATGTATTTCCTGCATGCTATTCGTGTAGGTTTATCTGCCACAGACGGTTTTTACAAGGTAGTGTTTTTTTTATGTTGTTGAGTGCGGGATGACCTCATAATGACTCCACAGTGTACATGAATTAATAATACCAGATTAATACCAACGGTGCTCATCGATGCATCCTCAATTGGTAGCCATCCATCTCAATAATTACTTTCTAGTATGGCCCTGTCGTGAAAGATTTGACCTTAATATAGACCGGAGGAGGATCAATTGCAATTTTGATTATTTATATTGCATTCCGTATGTTGAGATTTATGTTTCTACACCGATGGATGCTATTTTAGATATCGCTGTGCATTGGGGATATTCAGATAGGCTCAGTTTTCACGCATTACATCAATATTTATTACTAGGGATGTGAAAAAACAAAATACGTATTGCTAGAGAAATAGTGTCAGAGGTTAAAGCGATTTCATATTCGCAATAGAATTCTAGGGATTCCTGTATTGTTGATCACATGTTGTAGATTTGTAAACATGTACAGTTACAACGTCCATGAATGCCAGGAATTTCTAAACAGTATCTGAAAACGCGATCACTACAGTTGCACCGAGACGAGTACTAATTAGCCTAATTACTGTTTACTGACATTCCTTAATGTCCTTCTAAAGATATGGAGGTCTTTTTCAACATATAATCACTAGAAGACCCAAAGTCATAATTCTCTACACAATTACATTATCTGGCACAAATCAACTGAATTATTTCGCCACCAGAGGACGCGATAGGGTCACGTGGTGCCGCCATTACGTCAACGAAAACAGATGGTCTTGTGACCCACTTATTGGTTTTCCGGAGGTAATACAATTTCATCCAATTTGTTCTTGATTTGTCTGTCATTAGCTTTGTCAGAGCCCCGGAGAACCTAGTTGTTAATGGAGACGATATCACAAAGTGAGCACCTACGCAAGGGCCATTCTGGATTTACCAGCACATCTATTGATGAAATGTTGCTTCAAATTTAGTAGGATTCGTTTGTGCTACTCTGCGTACTGGTCTTCCGCTGGTAATGCTATCCGAAGCTTGTATGTGAGGGAGTGAATATTGTTTTGCGTCGCAGTACTATTCCGGAGTGCCACGGAGACCTGTAAATAATTGAACCTGGGACAGGCAAACCAGTGGTTGATAGCACGAGCAACGATCCACGTTGTCCCACATTGTGATCATCCGGTCCTCATTTGGTTGTCTAGTCATACAAACATTAGAAGCTTTCGAACCAGTGTGGCCCGGTATCTCTACGGGGTTCAGGATTGTGAACATATATATTCAAATTCAAAGGTAATTTAATGATACATGTATTGAAGATGTGCTGTTTTATTCCCTTGTCATGGAAATGTTTGAAACAGGACAGGTTCAGCTTCATCTTTAGCTGACTATAAAAGTCCAGTTTTCACTCTTGCCGAACTAGGCTGAAATTCTGGAATTCCGGTTCGTAAACAACATGGATTTCAACGTAAGGATTTCGGTCGACTGCAGGATTTACAAAGCACGTCGAACGCCAACTGGGCGTCGACAGATATTTCGCAAATCTTTTCATATTTTTAATGAAGGTGCTCAAGTGATTTGATTCCCTTCGCTGGGTAAGACCCGTTTTATACAATATAGATCTTGTTTATCGAGCAGATCGACTTGGCTGGGGGCCGCCATTTTGTTTGAAGCAAATGATAGTGATATGAGAGATGGAATCTGATTGGTCAATAGGAGGGACATAGAGGGTACATAACTCGTAATATCTACTGGTGGCGTTACGATCGTTGTATGCATGTATGTATCTGACACCAACAAAAACAGACTCACAATCTTACTGCGATGCACTGGTTCTGTGTTGAGTGAGGTACCTTCTTCAAGGTACGACGTGCATCGGATTCGAACCATAATCCCTCCGTACCCATTACTCTGCAGCACCTACCACGCGGCTGTCACGATATACTTTCTTAGTTCATGTCAGCGCTGTGATCGTTCGTGTGGAAAAATTAGTGCATGCCTACGCATGGAGTTACCTGCCTCAAACTGATTTGTTGATATGCCAATATATCTTGGAAAGGTTAATCGGAACCTCTATCTGTCGGCTGTTGAACATTGTAATAAAACTAAACAGCACACAAAGTGGGTCATGGTACATCTGATTTAACTTGGACAGTCTAATGTGCATGGACGGCCTTCGTATCAGGGCAAAATCTTAATCCAGATTAATGTCAGAACACCGGTGGTGTTCGCCAGGTTCTCTACTTAGTTGGTGTATGGCCAATAATGGCCTATAATTAACGTAATTAATTGAGGTCTGTAGCGGCAGATGCCCCGACATTGAGCTGAATCCACTGGTGAAACCTTTGAACACATGAGAGTGGTTTTGCGCCGGGTCAGATACGTTAACGAATAAAAGTAATGTTGCGTTATCTCCACGAGACGTTTGCTTTTGGTCCGACATCTGCTTCTGGAAATGTTTCAATAGAAAACAGTTGACCGGCCTTGACTGAGGTATTCTGAGAAGATAAGGGGTGTTATTTGGTCTGATTGTGATGTTGATGCCGATAATGATGACAGTAGTTGTTTGGATGCGGATGATGAAGGTAAAGATGATAATGATGATGACGACGACGGCGATGATGATGATGATGATGATGATGATGATGATGATGACGGTCGTAGTTATGATAAGAATTATGAAGATGACAAGAATGTATATGACGGTGGTGATGATGATGATTTACTATTCATTTTAAATCACACTGTATTCCCACAAATGCCCATGTTACTTTAAACTTCATTTCATCGACGTCTTCAGCTGAAATTTGAGCTTGTTCAAAAAACGTACCCAGAACAGAGCAGAGACGGATTAAAATAATATCACTTGTAATCAGAAGCAAAGGTAATTATCTTTATCAGCAAGTGTTGAAAGATCGACTGCTGCAGCTGCCCAGGATTTGCAGATGTACATTTAAGCTGATAGAACAGCTGAAACAATATGACGTCACAGTGCTGTAGTGTGAGTGCTGTCATTGTTGATGACGTCACAAGTTGATAACGATACGTTATCGGGACAAAAGGTTCATTTCAGTGAAGTTTCTAAAGAGTATTTTCTTCGTAATCATATTATTTTTTTTTAATTCTTCAGATAACAACGGGTAGTTAGTTATTCAGATAAACTACCAGATATATTCCTTGAAAATGCTGAATGTCTGACGACTGCATTGGTTATTCCCCAACCATTGGTCATAAAAAGAGCAATTTGTTTTATATAATTGAGTGATTAAGGGAGAACAGCCTAGCACCAAAGTGTACTTCACTGGGCCTGTCCTCCCGCCATGACATGATTCTGGGTCATGGATCATTGCGTTCCTCGTTGCTTCAAGAGCAATCACCGATATGCAGAGGAAGGTCTCTGTATAATGACGTGGCGAGATTCAACCCCGATTGTTATCAGTCGTTGTCATATTTGTTGTGTATTATAGCTGCGTTCGTGTGCTTCCAACCCCTAAACACGGTGACATCCCAAACATCCAGATATAAATACTCTGCAAAAAACCCGGAAAAGTAGTAAAATCGTAAATAGTGTTGGCGACATTCATACAAACTAATACCAAAACAGAATTGGTCCTTTCTGTACATAAAATGTACATCTAAATCTTTCGCGTTTCTTATCTTTTTTTTGCAGAGTATATCTCCGAAAGAGCGATTGCGGATTAACCAGGTCCAACGAACAGGGTTTCAGTAATTATATTAAATTTTTAAAAACAACATGTCATTGTATGAATTCTCTAAGTGAGTGAATATTATTTACGCAACATTTAACAAATTCTTTCCTATGTCAAGAGTTTTGGCCAGTTAAACCGGTGGCAACCAGGGGTTGATAGTATGAACCATCCACGCTGCAATGCAGATGGTCAAGCATAAAAAAACCATCTCCCTACTTGCCCACTGTGACGACGAGCACGGTGAAACCACTCCGGAAATATGAATTATTTAAATGCATAAGGTATTAAAAAACGAGGTACTGAAATACTGCCTTGATGCATGTATTTGATTATTTGTTGAACACCTGAAATGAAAACATTTTATTTTATAAACCCAGAGGATAATTTGAAGAAGTTTGCCCGTGATGACCCCACACGCATATTGATGTTGGAATTGTCAGTGCAATTAAACTATCTTTCCAGCATGTAGGTGCGTCTTCTGTATCCCCTTGATGCGGTTGTGACGGTGGTCCACGTGTTTTTCATGCCGCGGAGACGTTGACATATCTTCTAGCTCTTCCTAGTGTCCCCCGTGAGCCATACAGACCATGATAAAGATGAAGGTAGCTCCGACTACACTATGTTGGAGATGGTGATTGCGTCTAATGTACATCTCCATATAGGACAAGAAGCTGTTGTGTTCAGACGAAGCATCTTCCAAAATATGCTCACAAATAGTTTAGTTCACATGGACATATTCTGCTTATTGTAAGCAATATCAGATGTTCTGCCCATGACCAGCTATGTCAGCCCATCTGAATGTTCTATCTTTTGCCAGCTATCTCAGCCCATCTAGATGTTCTGCCCATGACCAGCTACCTCAGCCCATCTAGATGTTCTGCCCATGACCAGCTATCTCAGCCCATCTAGATGTTCTGCCCATGACCAGTTATCTCAGCCCATCTAGATGTTCTGCCCATGACCAGCTACCTCAGCCCATCTAGATGTTCTGTCCATGACCAGCTATCTCAGCCCATCAAGATGTTCTGCCCATGACCAGCTACCTCAGCCCATCTAGATGTTCTGCCCATTGCCAGATGTCTCATCCCATCTAGATGTTCTGCCCTTGACCAGTTATCTAAGCCCATCTAGATGTTCTGTCCATGACCAGCTATCTCAGCCCATCTAGATGTTCTGTCCATTGCCAGCTATCTCAGCTCATCTAGATGTTCTGTCCATTGCCAGCTATCTCAGCCCATCTAGATGTTCTGCTAATTGCCAGCTATCTCAGCCCATCTAGATGTTCTGCCCATGACCAGCTATGTCAGCCCATCTAGATGTTCTGTCCATGACCAGCTATCTCAGCCCATCTAGATGTTCTGTCCATTGCCAGCTATCTCAGCCCATCTAGATGTTCTGTGCATTGCCAGCTATCTCAGCTCATCTAGATGTTCTGTCCATTGCCAGCTATCTCAGCCCATCTAGATGTTCTGCTAATTGCCAGCTATCTCAGCCCATCTAGATGTTCTGCCCATGACCAGCTATGTCAGCCCATCTGAATGTTCTGTCCATTGCCAGCTATCTCAGCCCATCTAGATGTTCTGTCCATTGCCAGCTATCTCAGCCCATCTAGATGTTCTGCCCATGACCAGCTTCCTCAGCCCATCTAGATGTTCTGCCCATGACCAGCTACCTCAGCCCATCTAAATGTTCTGCCCATGACCAGCTATCTCAGCCCATCTAGATGTTCTGCCCATGACCAGCTATGCCAGCCCATCTGAATGTTCTGTCCATTGCCAGCTATCTCAGCCCATCTAGATGTTCTGCCCATGACCAGCTACCTCAGCACATCTATATGTTCTGCCCATGACCAGCTATCTCAGCCAATCTAGATGTTCTTCCCATGACCAGCTATCTCAGCCCATCTAGATGTTCTGTCCATTGACAGCTATCTCGGCCCATCTAGATGATCTGCCCATTGCTAGCGGCCTACACACCATCGTTACACAATTTCACTGCACGAAACCACAGCCTTCTAAAGAATCTTAAGCATCTTCTCGACTTGTATTTACCATTACACATGATGTTCATCATTCGCTAATCCTACAGACATACGCATGTAACCTCAGCTTAGTCCATATTCCAGACTCCTTTCTTATGAATTCATTGATGAACAACCAATATCCCTTCACAAACAACATTTCGACAAATCAACATAGAACCTGCACGTGTAGCATATTGATCACAATATACCCTCCTATACGACTCTTGACTAACCGATAGACAATTAATTTGTACATAAACTTCCAGCAAACATTGTCTCTTTTCTTCATATACGTGTGCTCATTCACATATATATGCACTCATCATTCAAAGACTTTAAAACACAAATCATAAACAGTGTACCGCAGATGTTATTGTGGATGTGGATGTGGTTGATGGATGTGGATGATGGATGATGGATGCGGATGATGGATGCGGATGATGGATGCGGATGATGGATGTGGATGTAGATGTAGATGTGGATGATGGATGTGGATGTGGATGATGGATGTGGATGATGAATCTGGATGATAGATGTAGATGTGGATGATGGATGTGAATGGTGGATGTGGATATGGATGTGTACCATCTATCTACACACATCGGCTTGCGCCGACCCTTCTTCCCGACAACTGAACTGGCAGGCAAGGTATACACTGGAAAATAGGAGTTGACAAAACATTACAAGCGTCATCAAAACGTTACAAGGCTGAAAACAGTCGACAAAATACTTCAAACTTAAATTCCAAAACACAACTATGATGCCTGTGTCAAATACATCATACACCATCGAATAACCATTTTTTGTTCCTTTTCTTTTTAACCACCATCAAACAGGGCTGTATACTTTCGTTTTCCCGGCAGTGTATTTGCATTGTCCTTCACGCAGTTATACACTCCTCATGTCTCACACACACTTCCTTGTTCCAAAACATCTTAACTCCAACAAGCACACCCAGTCCACTCAAAGACACGTTAACGCGCCCCT
The DNA here is from genome assembly GCF_023055435.1 of Haliotis rufescens. Taxonomy (NCBI): domain Eukaryota; kingdom Metazoa; phylum Mollusca; class Gastropoda; order Lepetellida; family Haliotidae; genus Haliotis; species Haliotis rufescens. The sequence continues at coordinate 68,335,816 of NW_025963779.1, read as the reverse complement.
TTAGTCCAACACGAAGCATATAATCATACACGCACTCAAACGCAGAAATGCATGACGCAACACGCACTCGGCTCTCCCTCACCCAGCCTGTTCACGACCATATCAATTTCTAGTCCGTGACATCAGCAACGTCATTGACATAAACACCGACATCTCAATGCTGTTATCTTTGCTTAATTTACGTCTACCGCCACTGACCAGGAGTGAAATGGCCATGAGACTGATAACAGTTAGGTCAGACACATACACGCCAACTCCAACAACAGCGGTCACCTACTACAAGATAACTGCTTCTGGTTGCCGCTAATGAATTCTTCTCTTATCGGCCGAGAGCAACGAACAGGGTCATTGATTATGCAAGAATTATGACGTGAAATCTACAGACCAGAAAGCTGAAAGGTCTTGTGTACTTGCAAATTGAAGTCAATCTCCCAAGTTTATCGCGTTCCTGCTGATTACGCTTAAGGTTGAATACAGGGGCTGAATTCTACAGGAAAGAACAATTTGAGCCGACAGGACCAAATTTCAATGATATCTTTAATCTGTTTGTATAATCTTCACATTCATTTCACTCGGGTTCCCTTATTCAGCAGATATTATCAGTGTTTTGATCTCCCAAAGTCGTGGACGGTTTTAAAGTTATAATCGATAAACCTGTCTGATCCACAAGCAATCTTTCAGAGCTTTGAATTTCTTCCCGTATTCCAATCACACAAATGAATTTTGTAAAATCTGAATCTCCAAAAACTTGTAAGCCATCAATATTGTCTGAGTGAACTCTCGTGAAACATGTCGTACTTTATTCGATCCTTCCCTGTAGAATCTGAGGCAGCATATTCCGATACAGTTATGTATTCTCACGGTGGAGGAAATCCCGTTGTATTGCAAACATTAGCCACAGGGTGATTAGCACGGTTATGTCTAAAGGTTACAGAGCACTGCTGTTTGTCTCAAATGCAGACACAAACGCAACACTTTCCGAAAATACTGAGCAAGTCGGCAATACTTTATAAATAGTTTCTTGGAATAAAGACACCTCGATGGGGTCATATCTAGTGTATCAATTAATAACAATACTTAATTAATTAACAAAAATAATCTTGAAATATTTTAAGACTTCAACTCTACTGTTAATTCAGTGAATGAATAAAGGAGTAAGTAAATGAACATGCGAGTGGATGGGCGGGTGATTAAGTAGGTTTCTAGTGTTTGAGTTCGTAAGAAAAAAGGGTGAGTCAATCGAGACGAGATAGGGGATGAGTGAATGAAGAGGTGAATGGTTTGGAAGGAAATCGCTGAGTGATTGTAAGGAAAGATAAGTGACCATGACAACAGTTAAATGCATGAAAGAGTAGGTGAGGGGTGGAATGAGTGAACACGGGGAGTGAAAAAAACGAGAAGGTAAGTGAGTGAGGGAATGAATGAAAAATCACCCACCGAGTGAATGACTGAAGTAGATGAAGGATTGAGTGTGAGGGAAAATTGGGTGGAGGAATGAAAGATTTAAGGATTGAGTGGGCGATTGAAGTAGGTGAAGGATTGAGTGGCTGATTGAATTAGAGCAAGGATTGAAGTGGGTGGGTGATTGAAGTGGAATGAAAGGATTTAGTGGGTTGGTGAATGATTGGGAGATTGGATGGGTGATTGAAGGAGATGAAGGATTGAGTGGGTGGGTGAGTGATTGAGTGATTGGATGGGTAATTGAAGCAGACTGAAGGATTGTGTGTGTGTGTGGGGGGGGGGGGGGGGGGGGGTGAATAAAATAGAAGAAAGAATATGGTAAGTGGGCGAGGGATTTTGGGGTGGCGCGTGATGAATTGAGTAGCTGGGAGACCGAACTGGTTGAAAGAACTGTGAGTGAGTCAGTGAGTCAGTGAGTGAGTGAGTGAGTAGATCAATCAGTGAATGAGTAAGAAGCGTGAATGAAAATGCGAACACGGAATGGATCTGCGAAAGAAATGGGCTTCATTCTTCTGTTAGCAACGACATATTTTACGGTATTAATGCACCCTGATTATCATGTAAATACACAATACCCTCACACACGCACACGAGTAAGAATACACGTAACCTAACATGCAACAACCCATTATACCAGTAGAGTCACAATAACGAGTTGCTTCTGTTGACACAGGTGATGAGCTAATCTGGTGACCGAATTCCATACTGTCATAGCTCGGTTTTTCAGCGAAAAATGTAACATGTGTTATCTACCATACACACGTGAAGGCTAGAGAGTTTTACGTAAATAGAACTTTAAAGACCATATAGATAGTACGCATGCACTCATGATGTTAGCATCTTCAATTAACGCCAAATGTTCAAGACAGAGGACATAAACTGTCACATTAAAACTTACAAGATAATTATTTTATAATCAGTGAAGCTGTAATGTATCATGAAGTATGACGTCAATACACAGCATCTTATGTAAATAGCACCTTGACTGATAATTGATGTTGTACACATACATGTTGGTAGCTTTCGTGATTATTTATGAAACATATCAGTGATGAAGCAACGTGTCACGTGCCGCGTGACACGGTGGCAACGTGACGTAACATGTCATGCTGACCCTCGCGAATTATTGACGTTCACGTCGTAATGGGCGATAACTGTCAACGTGCCGCCCACGCCTCGCGCGTTTGTTTGTTGTCGAGGAGAACGATAAGCTACATAGCGCTAATGCCTGATTTTGCACTTGGTTTATCAGTGTACGTAATGTAGTCGAGATTGATTACACCAGTTTGGATACACGATGGACATTAGGATTTCCACGACCTGACCACGGGTGCCAACGTTAATTTATCAATCAAAACTAATGTCAAAATAGGTGAAGAATGGGTTTTCTTATTTTCTGTTATCGAATTCCATATTTTATTGACGAGTGCTGGTATATTAGATATCAAATGACACGTTTGTGAGATTCTATTTATCCCCTGAAATTATTATTTAAACTGTAAACTGTAATAACCAGTGTCTTGAGTGTAAAAGTACAGCCAGTTTACCACTGCAACCACCCTAGATGTCTTTATCTTTGATCTCTACGTGAAGATTCAGAGAGACAAAACTCTCTTCAGAAGACGGTTTGACAAGAGGGGTGACTTCAACGTTCCAATAGTCAAATTCTCTGTATGTTGAGAAATATTCCAGCAGCTCCAGTCATTTCACAACTCGAGCATGCTCATACGATTCAAACATTCAAGGCCTTAGTAAAACTTTCAACACGTTTCATGGTAGACATTTGACGCATCGGTGACAACAATTATGTCACATGCAAATCCCTATTTTGACTGGTACCACACGTTCCCGAGTTTCTTCGGTTGAGCAATTGACTTGCCTTAAATTTGTTGTCAATGAATGGACCAACCATCTCAGAATTCTTAACCTCTCTGTATGTCAAAACAACCTCAAGTTATCAATGAATTGATCTTAGATGTCTAGACCTCTCTGTACGTCACCATAATCTTCAGTTGTCAATGAATTGACCAACCGTCCGAGAATTATTGACCTCTCTGCATGTCAGAACAACCTCAAGTTGTCAATGAATGGACCATCTCAGATGTCTTGACCTCTCTGTATGTCAAAACAACCTCAAGTTGTCAATGAATTGACCTTCTCAGAATTCTTTTCCTCTCTGTACGTCCAAACAACCTCATGTTCTCTATGCATTGACCAACCATACCAGATCTGTAAACTTCGTGAAGGTCTACAGTACGTGTATGAATGGAAAGTGAAGTCAGATATTTTGCAATATGATATGATGGAGCATGTCCAGTATTCCTAAGGCGTATACAATCTTTGTTTTAGTAAGGAAGTCTCTCGTTTGTAGTTATTAGCGCCATCTGTGTTTGTTTAGTGTAGCGAGTGACGCGCGCATACCACCATTCCCTGCAGCACAGACCCCATCAAAGAACTGCCCAGCTTGCATACCGTCGGTGGTATGAGTTAGTCCACTAGGGGGCGCTCATTCACCCCACTTCCTGTTTCTATCGCCGTATTATTGTCATATTGTAACTTGGCATTTTTATTAGTTCCACCGTTGCAAGTGTTATGAATCTGAGTCAAAGGCACAGGATGATTTACTCTTATCTGCCAAAATTCAAACCTGTTGCCATCTGTATGCGATACTAGGAACTGGTGCCTATTTTTGATATTGTACCAGCACATGGGTTCACTGAACGATGCTTACGTCAGACATTTCAAAGCTTCTTTATGGTACACACAGCCGTGATATATTGCTAAAAGCGGCGTAAAACCATACTCACTCACACGCTCTCTATTGTAGAATTATTATGCATGTTACAAAACTTATGTCGGTGAAATTCGCAGGTGAACAATGGACTTGCCATTGCATGTGTTTGTGATGGTGCCAACGCTAATCTTTTCGCGAACACCTGGCATCATCACTATTCAATGGTTATTCATGAACACATGCTTCTGATTTTTTCAACATTTTGGGTACTGATTTCAAATTTAATAATACAAAAGGCGGCTTTTCTCAGACTGATAATACCAACAAATCATGAAACTTCCCAAAAAATGTCATGTTGCCAGGACTGTATATTACATGTTTCAGCTTAGACCAACATAAGAGCCGAAATTGGATAAATCTGTATCTGCCATTAAAATATGTACAAAAATCCCAATCAGATACCTTTTACCTTTACCTTTATCAAGACTTTAGACTGATGAACGTTGCCAATAACTTTATAACTTGTAAACATCATACACATGGAAAGGATCCTATCGCCTGTATTTCCATTTCCTTCATATTTTCATGCATATGATGGGTTTACCAGCTCAATCTATTCTTAGGAAAACAATTTGAATACTTCAGATTTCCTATCACCAATATTCAAAGAGACAATAAAATCTAAATTCAACTCCCTCTTCAAGGAATCTCTTCAAGATGTAAATGCAACTAGATGCACACGAAACAAACTAAGGACATACAGGATAGTTAAAAATGAAATAAAATTAGAACCCTATCTCAGTCACTGAAAATATCGAGTGCACTTTTCTAAACTGAGATTAAGTAACCACAAATTAAATATTGAACTTGGAAGACATACAAAGGCACCAACCCCACTACATCAGAGGCTATTCTCTACATGTTTAACCATTGATGATGAACATCACTACATACCTCACTGTACCAAACACAATCAAGAATAATATATACTCTTTGGACCTTTATCCACACAAAATGTAAATGTCCACGGTCATGAAACCAAATTATTTCACTACATCCTCTCAGGGGGCACAGGTGGCCCAGTCGTCTAAGGCGCCACGATTTGCTGTGCAGAGTTGCGTCCCTTGGGCACGCCAGAAAACTATGAATGTGGGTTCGAATCCCGGTTCGCCCCAATTATGTTTCTAGGTTTGTCTCGGGGGTTTCACCGAAGTGGTAAACGTCTAATACCTGCATCACTTCGGGGTTTCCTCCCACATTAAGCTGACACGCCGTGATATAACTGGAATACTCTTAAAAGCGGCGTTAAACCCAACTCACTCACTCACATCCTCTCAAATAATGATGCCACCAATACCAATTGCAATTGTTTCCAAGTCTATTATTTCCAGCAATAAGTACCCCTTGATCTTAACCAACCGATGACATTTTATTTATAATATCATCAAATATGTAATATTGATTGGTTTTTTAGTCTACAGGAATGTATGTATGTCTGTATATATGTTTATATGAATAATATTTTTTGTCATTTTTAATCAAATTGCATCTGGAATTTTCGGCAATAAGTCTTATCTTATCTTATCTTTGTTATGTATGTATACCTTGTTCTTATCTCTGCGTCATTCAAATGCTCTCTTTTTCAACCAGGCCCAAGTTGGCGTTTTTGTTCAATGAAATTCTTGATTCTTAATTCTAATATATGTGTTCCTATGTAGATATAATAGCAAGTGGCTTGTATTTCACGTGTTACCCATGCATACAAGTATATAATACTCGCCTTAAAACAGGTGGCATATAGCAAATGGTCCACATCACACTAACTTCAGCCGCAGCTGCGGTTATCAATATGCAGACCGACTTCGCATGTTGGTGTAGCTGGACCCCCAGCGAAGGTAAAAGGAAATTACATCACGTCTATTTATAACCACAATGGCGTCTTCTTTATGCGTTACGGTATTATCTGGCCATGATACGTCACAGTATAAATGACCCCACTTAGCTTCACATCTCGGATCTAAAACCTTCCGGTTTCCTAATGGGCCATCTATAAACAATTTACCTCCTAATTATTTCACCAGAGACAGGTTGATAAACAACTAGCCGTCCATTGATGAGCGAGGCACATGCACAATGGCGAGCTTGTTAAATGCCGGTCACGGTCTGTTAAACTGGTCATCCACTTGCTTGACCGCTGCGCTACATATGGAGTGTAGTTAGCGATAAACATTTCTTGACACAAGCTGTCAAGTATATTTGTTTATTTGTTTTTCTTCAGTCAGTCTCAAACTTTGACCCGGCATTTCAAATAGCCAAATACATACGGTTTAGCTTAGTGTAGAATGTCGGTATTTGTTTCCCTGACATTTCAACGAAATCTTTATAAATATTGTTTTAAATCCATTACGGTTTGTATATATTTAAGAACCACTGCCTGTTCATGAGGTTGTTGACACGAACTGCATATTTAGTTATTTTTCCATGCATTAATGTCACTTCTCCATGCATGAATTTCACGTAAAGGGGGATAATGTTTCAATGTAGGGTTGATGGGAACCATAATGTAATGCCATACGATATAATATGAAGATAATGAATGCAGTGTGTATCCCCCGAGAACAAACGTATCCGCACAAAGTAAACTACGTTTATAACGAACACGCTTATAATGAACTGACGGATATAACGAGCTGTTTCTTTTCGTCCCGGCCATTTTCTGTATATATATATACTTATAACGAACTTCGGTTATAACAAACTAAATTAAGTGGTCCCTTGAGTTCGTTTTAGTCTACTGTACTTTCACGGAACAGGACAATCTCGTAGGGTGAGATTCGCCGAGCAATGGCCTTTCCTTGACTAGGATTTCCTTCGCGCAGAGTGAAACTATTTAACTGTACAGGGCAGCGACACTAGGTTCGTGCTTTTACTGCCATAAACCATACCAATCCCTTAATGAGTTAGGTATAACAACGTTTTAAACAGTATTCAAGTTATATCACGGCGTGTCAACTTCTAAGGTGGGGGAAAAGCCCGGCGCAGGTCTAGGCGTTAACCACTTTTGGGAAACGCCTCTGTGGTCTTGGGGATACAGCGTCTGCCCAGAGAGTGGAAGGTTGTGGGGTTGAACCCCGGCAGCGTCATACCAAAAGACTTTAAAATATGACATTTGTAGTTGTTAGTTGTATTGCTTGGTGCTCGACATTAGGTGGTTGAAACAAGGGCTGGTTGGCTCGGAGTCAGTATGCTGTGCGACCCATGATAACCAGGGGCTAACTCAGTGGGCTGGTACGATAAAGCCGGCATTAGTTCGCACGCACACACACACACACACACACACACACACACACACACACACACACACACACACACACACACACACACACACACACGCACACTGAATCTCACAAACAAGCAGTCACACACACACACACACACACACACACACAAACACACACACACATACGAACACAGACACACACGCGCACTTAAATATCCCGAGGCTGACTAGCGTTTGAACTAAAAATCACTGAAATCAAAGAACCTAATCACCGAACGTCATTTTGACAGGATATTTCCCTGATATCCGCTTTACGTTTGGTTTCATTACTTCAGTGTTCAGGTTTAACATGAGACTGTTGATTTCCGTCTCTGCAATGTCCGTACATAACAAAACATACTTACTCTAATACCATTATCTGTAGTCATAAATATAATTGCATTAGCGTCATCAAAGCATGGAACAGACACATACAGGATACACATGTGAAGCCAAGGCCGAGATCGACCCAGCCACACTTGTGATGACGATGTGATGATTTAATGGACGCGTCAACTGGAACTACAAAGATTAAAAGAACGTCAGATTCCGCTTCACTGAAGTTGAGACGTAATGCTGTTTCTATGTCCTCCGAGCAGACAAAGTTATAGCTCCATATGATGCTTCAGACAGACAATGTGAAGTTGCTAAGGCCAGGAAGCATCACACCAAACCAATTCCCGACCGACCAACAATAAGTCTGTCTTTGGCTGCGCTCAAACGATGACAAACAATGCAACGGTTTAGCACTGGATACTTGTAATATCCATTGTGAAATGTACAGATTGGGGAAAGAACAACATCAATGGCGGAATGTACCACTCTTTTGTTCGGATTTGATCTGGATCGCAGTCGCAAAGAGATTACATGATTTTATCTTACTGCCGTCCAGTGTTAGCTAGGCAAAAGGATATTCGGTGCCGAAACATTCCCTTAGGGAATGATCATTTAATAATCGGCGGATGGGGGACCGTTTTCGTGAACGTTTTCGTGACCATGTTACTTTTTTTTCAAAAAACATCACAAGCCCCAACCATTTGCAGATGATAATACGTTTGCTCATTGGGCATATGGCTGTATTAGTGTCTATTTAAGATCAACCATTTTGTTTTCTGCTGCTTTGTCAATAACACTTATTCAGACAATATGGTGTAGGCGTGGTTGACATACGAAATACACATAGGCAGATTAACGAAATCAGAGGTAATATGTCAAGAGTTCGTCACAACAGGCGACCTATGAAAAAATGTATCAGACGACACGTCCAAGCAGACGACATAGATTGCCCGCAAACGGAACCTGCAATGAATAAGTAACGAGCAGACGACACTTGAACGTCAGATGACGTCATACCAAGAAGGCAGACGACAAGCTGCTTCGTCAGAGGTCCAAGAGAACAAAGGTAATGTCAGCAGACGAAAAATAAACTCGGCAGACGACATACATGGTGTCAGTCTCAGTGTACTGCTGTACATCTGTCAATCATGGTGTTGCTCAAACGGGTTCGACCACCTCTCTGCACTTTCCAGACTCGAGTAATCCAAACGCGAGATTGTTATGACACGATACAAAATTCCATATCGAGATAGTTTGCTACCCAGCATCGCAAGTTTCACCAATTACCCACCCAGCAGGAAGTCGCTCCTCGACAGATCACCTCACACTGCAGCGCTGCGCGGAGTTTCAAAGGACCATCTCGACGGAATATGCCTTTTGAAGTGAAACAGAATAATTCATGCTTCTATCCCTGTGTCCTGACGGACGGCGAGTGGATTAAAGGAGTAGTAATAATTTAACAGAGAAAAGAAGATGAACACAGTAAACCTCAACCGAGATCATTATTTACTGGAGGCTGACGTTGAGGCACATCAGTAATTAATATCTGATCACCAGAGTCGATAACTAGATTTCTTTCTCTATATTTAGGCTTTAAAGACATGCTGGTCCGTGTTTTTAATTGTGTTTCGTGCTTTAATTTCAATAATCACAGGGCGGTCTGTCTTAATCTCATCTTTGGCTTTTCATGTCTCTGGAAGTGAAAATTGGTGAACGGAAATCAAATGAAAAGTGACGGTCTCTCCGTCGGTACACTAACTCAATTTTAGTCAAGTCATTGTTAAATATACAAGGAATAAATCACAGTTTTGTAACTGATTCGGAAGCAGTTAGAGGATTAATGAACATTTGGACCCACGCTATATAAAATCTGATAAATATAGAAAATACAAACAAAGTATGTTGTCCAACACTGCATGAGGCACTCTGACAAAAAGAATTTAAAATGGTTATTTTACAATAACGAGTTTAAAGAATATTTCGTGTAAATATGACAGATAAAAGTGGTTTTTTTTGTTATCAGGTAAGAGTATGGGTCACAATATCGAGATGTCTGTACACCCGATCCATGCACAATGTAAATTAGATAGATCCAGGGAACAAGAGGGGGGTTCCCTAGAGATAGATAATCGTTATCGTCAGTGCCTTATGAGTAGGGTGAGGGTTTCAGATGAACCACTGTGGGTTTCAAGAACTGCTTTTCCGCTTTTGATCACAGCACCCGACCTGACAACAAAGCACAACGTACATTGATTATATATTTATTTGAGAAATATAAAAGTATGTGGCGAAACTATTCATGCATCTTTCACAGAAGCGCTTTTATGTCATATTTAAAAGCATTGAAAACATTACTCTTTTGCATTGAGTCTTATCTCTCTGTTTTGGTCTGATGGAAAAAGTAAATGTGGTAAAATTAAAATTTAAAGTATTATACTCAATCTAAATATAGACAACAACAAAATAGTTGTAAAGGAATGATAGGGCGGGAATCGAACATCATATATTACGTTGTTACCGACTAAATGATCTCCATTTGGCGGAGAGAGTAGTGTCCCTTAGAGAGAGTGAAACAAAATGGCTGCTTTAGTAAATATAGTAACAAGCCGTAACAACCAAACGACGAATTAGAGGTGTTATGAAACTATTTATGTTTATGAAGTGTTTGGAAAATATGTGTACATTGATAATGTGTTTATGTTTAGGCCAGAATTCCACTTGTCGGTGGTTATTGTTCCTTTCTCAAGAACTTCGTCCATTGTTCATGGGTAGGATCGCTGAGACATGTTGGCCTATGCTGTCTGTGTATTGGACCTGCATTCTACTTTCAAAACGTTGGTACCACATAATCTAGAAAAGGGTAAGTAACAGTGATTTGCCAGCGCGGTTTGAAAAACCTTGAAAATTCACAGGATGTTAAACATTTGAAACTAATCGTACATAAGACTTGACTAAATTCGTAGCTACGAGTGGGTAAAAGAATGACCCACTCTATTAAAGATCATATATCAATATAATCGCTGACAAGATGAAATCTTATTTACCAAAAAAAGCATAATGACATGTCTATCATCTTGCTGACAAGTATTTAATATAGTTGTAATGACAACGTGGTCGGCTAGTTTAATAGCTGGCTTTAAATGTCAATTGCGAGAAGAAAGAATGTCGGCATTGTGTCAAGTGACACACCACAATACTACTGACAATCCTTACACGTTAGAAAATGAAAATTTCGAAATAACATAACTTTTGCAAAATGTTAAACTTGCACAGAGGAGATGTCTCATGTGATTCATATTAGTCGCTGACACCAGATGTCGCTGAAAGATGATCCGCCAAACCGGCGACATTTCAGGGAAAAGACATCAACTGAAATGAAACTAAACGAAATTCCTTACACTGTGTTACGCAATGAGGGAATGAGTGGGAAAAAAATCTGATGCTGTAAATCACCCTGTTCTGTTTACAAGGGCTTCAAAGCTAAAGTAGTTTGGTAAAAATGGGCAATGCTGTATGATGTACAATACCTTTGCTTCATCTTATCACGATGATGCCGAAAAGGTATGGATTTCTGCGGTTCAACTCTACGCCGACAGAACGGACAAAAGGAAGCAGGTTTCTGATTGCATATTTTACGGATGAAATCCGATTCCGTTGTCTGTGAAATCTTATTCCGTTTTCATATAAAACCAGTCTAGTGATCACGGTGTTCAAAAGGCGAGATCTGCCGGTTGGCAGGATGTGAAGGGAAAGATGACATTACCTGCCCGCTTTGAGTTTTTTACATTTTACTTGAAGGATCAATGAAACGCAGTGCTCAAAATCGTACCCGTGTCACGTGAAAAGGACCAAACAACATGTATACACGCTTGTAAATTTGCAATGATGGCTCAGTTCCTGTGACATTTCCTGTTTCCACGTCATGTGTGAAGGTGAAGGTCACTTTACATTGTAACCTCGTTAGTGCAGAGATCCTTAGTTCGGTCGATTGCAGTTGGGAACGTTAACATGTATACAAAGTAGCATTACACCATAACCAGTATTCCTTGATACGGGACCGTGAAGAGCCGGGATAGAATAGCTCTTCAGCAACCCATCCTTGCTGTAAAAGGCGTAAGAGGAGACGAACGGGATCGGGTGGTCAGACTCGCTGACTTGGTTGATGCATGTCATCGTATCCCAATTGCGTTGATCGATGCTGAGTTGTCTGGTCAAGACTCGATTATTTACAGACCGCCGTCATACAGCTGAAATATTGCTAAATGCTGCGTTAAACAACAAACAAAGGCCGTTCACTGTTGATGGAGCATTACGTTGTGGACTCCATACAGCCCTATAAGTTTCTACATCAACCTCAATGTGTATAATTCTGAAAAAGAAGTGAAGTGAAGAGTCGTTCCTACATGCACCTCACGGTAAGTATTACTGGGCCAGAGGTCTCTACCGCTGCGCTTTTCTGTGATGAGTGGCCTCTCTTTGCGTGCCCCGATCCATGATCGCGATTGGTGCCGAATATGATACCCATGCATGTCTACGCACAACGTCCCCTTGTTCCTTCCTCCAACCTTTATGTGACTCCCTCACTCCGTAAAACTAAACTCACTTACTAACTTCTTTGTTTGTTTGTTGTTTTACACAACACTCAGCAAAATTCCAGTTATATGACGGTGGTCTGTAAATAATCGAGCCTGGACCAGACAATCCAGCGAATGACATCATGAGCATCGATCCATGCAATTGGGATATGATGCCATGCATCAACCAAGTCAGCGAACTTGACCACCCGATCCCGTTCGTCGCCTCTTACGACAAGCAAAGTCGCCTTTTATGGCACCGCAGTCATGTAAGGTACTAATTGGTGTTGTCATCCCTCAGATCATTCAAGGTTGAGTTCATACTATATATGCAAATAAACGTAAGCAATATGCACAAATCCAGGGAGGCAATTATACAGACTGGTCCAGATGTTACAGGTTATATGTGATGGCGTTTGTATATAATATAAAAATATACAATCCAAATGGACATTATCTCTGACACATAAATTTATTCAACGGTTGTAGAATCGTCATGTTTGCATTCTTAACGCACTGTGTCATATTCAGGTTCCACATATATAGGATTTACGATAGCTATAAACCAGTGAGTGGGTCTGGTTCAACGCTTTTATCAGTATAACATTATTTTGTATCAGTGCGCGTCATTTTACTGTGGGCGGAAATTCCGAGCATTTTCCAGATTCCAGAAGCTCAGAAGCACGCATGCTACTCAAACCAAGGATTATTACCAGTGATTATTTTAGATTTCCCTTTTCAGCAGATCCTGTCACGACGAAGGGATGTAACTCGGAATAGCTATTTCCGGCATCTTAGACACCTTGGCCAGGTGGATCTATTCATCGCATTGAAATTGCAAGCATTGTGAATAATGTGTATCAGATGATATGTCAGCGTGATACATAATGTGTATCAGATGATATGTCAGTGTGATACATAATGTGTATCAGATGATATGTCAGTGTGAAACATAATGTGTATCAGATGATATGTCAGTGTGATACATAATGTGTATCAAATGATATGTCAGTGTGATACATAATGTGTATCAGATATGTCAGTGTGATACATAATGTGTATCAGATGATATGTCAGTGTGATACATAATGTGTATCAAATGATATGTCAGTGTGATACATAATGTGTATCAGATGAACCTATGTCAGTGTGATACATAATGTGTATCAGATGATATGTCAGTGTGATACATAATGTGTATCAGATGATATGTCAGTGTGATACATAATGTGTATCAGATGATATGTCAGTGATACATAATGTGTATCAAATGATATGTCAGTGTGATACATAATGTGTATCATATGAACCTATGTCAGTGTGATACATAATGTGTATCAGATAAACCTATGTCAGTGTGATACATAATGTGTATCAAATGATATGTCAGTGTGATACATAATGTGTATCAGATGATATGTCAGTGTGATACATAATGTGTATCAGATGATATGTCAGTGTGATACATAATGTGTATCATATGATAGGTCAGTGTGATACATAATGTGTATCAGATGAACCTATGTCAGTGTGATACATAATGTGTATCAGATGATATGTCAGTGTGATACATAATGTATATCAGATGATATGTCAGTGTGATACATAATGTGTATCAGATGATATGTCAGTGTGAAACATAATGTGTATCAGATGATATGTCAGTGTGATACATAATGTGTATCAGATGAACCTATGTCAGTGTGATACATAATGTGTATCAGATGATATGTCAGTGTGATACATAATGTATATCAGATGATATGTCAGTGTGATACATGTGTATCAGATGATATGTCAGTGTGATACATAATGTATATCAGATGATTTGTCAGTGTGATACATGTGTATCAGATGATATGTCAGTGTGATACATAATGTGTATCAGATGATATGTCAGTGTGATACATAATGTGTATCAAATGATATGTCAGTGTGATACATAATGTGTATCAGATATGTCAGTGTGATACATAATGTGTATCAGATGAACCTATGTCAGTGTGATACATAATGTGTATCAGATGATATGTCAGTGTGATACATAATGTGTATCAGATGATATGTCAGTGTGATACATAATGTGTATCAGATGATATGTCAGTGTGATACATAATGTGTATCAGATGATATGTCAGTGTGGTACATAATGTGTATCAGATGATATGTCAGTGTGAAACATAATGTGTATCAGATGATATGTCAGTGTGATACATAATGTGTATCAGATGAACCTATGTCAGTGTGATACATAATGTGTATCAGATGATATGTCAGTGTGATACATAATGTATATCAGATGATATGTCAGTGTGATACATGTGTATCAGATGATATGTCAGTGTGATACATAATGTATATCAGATGATTTGTCAGTGTGATACATGTGTATCAGATGATATGTCAGTGTGATACATAATGTGTATCAGATGATATGTCAGTGTGATACATAATGTGTATCAAATGATATGTCAGTGTGATACATAATGTGTATCAGATATGTCAGTGTGATACATAATGTGTATCAGATGAACCTATGTCAGTGTGATACATAATGTGTATCAGATGATATGTCAGTGTGATACATAATGTGTATCAGATGATATGTCAGTGTGATACATAATGTGTATCAGATGATATGTCAGTGTGATACATAATGTGTATCAGATGATATGTCAGTGTGGTACATAATGTGTATCAGATGATATGTCAGTGTGATTCATAATGTGTATCAGATGATATGTCAGTGTGATACATAATGTGTATCAGATGATATGTCAGTGTGATACATAATGTGTATGAAATGATATGTCAGTGTGATACATAATGTGTATCAGATATGTCAGTGTGATACATAATGTGTATCAGATGATATGTCAGTGTGATACATGTGTATCATATGATATGTCAGTGTGATACATTATGTGTATCAGATGATATGTCAGTGTGATACATAATGTGTATCAGATGATATGTCAGTGTGAAACATAATGTGTATCAGATGATATGTCAGTGTGGTACATAATGTGTATCAGATGATATGTCAGTGTGATACATAATGTGTATCAGATGAACCTATGTCAGTGTGATACATAATGTGTATCAGATGATATGTCAGTGTGATACATAATGTGTATCAGATGATATGTCAGTGTGATACATAATGTGTATCAGATGATATGTCAGTGTGATACATAATGTGTATCAGATGAACCTATATCAGTGTGATACAAGCATATACCGCATTGACCACAATTTATGCAATGACCGTGTGGGAAGGCATTTTCTGAAACTGCCGTGAAGATGAGCAGTCTGTAGACTTTTGTATGTCAAAGCAAATTACCAGAAATGCAATCGCCACATAGAAGCAATTAGAAGCGGGACGGGGATTAATATATATGATACCTTTCAATCGATAGTGATATAGACATGTTAATTAATCATCCACGCCATCCATCCATCACTTGTCTTGTCAGTTTCCCGCCGCGCTAGAAATACAACATCACGCATTTTTCTGATTGAATCATGTCTGATGTCGTTCCTTAAAGCCAGAGCTATAGGAATCGATTGATCAATCAGCCAAATAGCCATGTCGATTGCATAAGTACATGCTATCAACACACCTTTCGTTCTTTCAACTTTGAAAATAATCCTTGGTTGGTATTTAATCTTATACATGGGAAATCGAATGATTTGCTACATTTGCCCGGGTTCGTGTGCTCATGGGGTAGCACTTTTCTGATGAAGGGATGCTGATTTAGCCAGTACAAACAGCAGCTACTTGAAGTATTGGTTAAACTAAGCAACATGGCCGATCAAACGCGATCCTCAGGTCTCCTTCGTGTGTTCGTTACGTTGAGTATGACAATCTTAGACCTTCTTTATATCTCGCTTCGATCTCGTCACGATTTGATGACAATAAAACCTCCACCAATCTCAAATACAACATTATTTTAATGATTTCAAATTTAACAAAATATTTGATGGTAACCACCATACCCATTGGCGTCCTAGCCTTTCTTGAATCTGCATCACCTGTTTCTAAACAAGAAATAATTTGTTTTTTCTTAATGGACACAGTTATTACATATAGGTAATTATATATTACGAGTAGGTGCTCAAGTGTTTCATTTAAAACTGAGATCACATTTTCGCATTGAAACTATGAACAGACGGAAACGTATATCCGAGTGCCTTATGTAGCAGTCTGACAATGCAATAGGTCTTTACGGAAACATACGAATAACACCGAGTTAGACCGAAAGTTATGTTCAAATTTCAATCCTCGAAAGGAAAACATATATTAACATCACAGCTTGACCACACACCATATTACACAGGAGCAGCATCGGGTGTAGAACACAACAGTTACTGAGACTGTATCGAGGTGAGAGGTACATATGTATCATCTGTATCATCCGCTGGCATGATGCCAATTAACTCACCAGCCAGAGTGAGGTGAAATTAGGTTTAACGTCACGTCCAAGATTATTGCTCTTATACAGCGACTTGGATACACGTGTGTGTGTGTGTGGGGGGGGGGGGGGGCTGCTTGTACTACACCGGACTGATGCCGATTTAAAGTGCTAGCCCACTGAGATACCGTGCCGCAGTTAAACATGAATACCCCACTCAGACACAGTATACTGACTCCGAGCCGACCAGTCCTTGCTTTAGCCCCTTAATGCCGAGCGCCAGACAGGGGAACAACAAGTACCATCCAGGTAGTATCCGCCACTCACACAATTTTCATTAACAAGCAGTACTAATGATCGACATATGGTGGCGGCCTGTAAACAAGCAAGTCTTGACCAGAAAATCCAGTGACCAATATCATGAGCAAATTATCCACGTCGGCGGAAATGTGAAGTAAAAATTATTGTCTTTTGTTTGGTACAATAAATGCTTGTGGCACCTCCACATCTTTATGTCATAACCATCTGATATGTAGTTTGTCTATTTCAATGATTCATAGCTCGGTTTATTTTCTGATTCATCTCTGATCTATCTAAATATCTTCACCATTGGGACGAGGTAACATAGAACGAACCTGCAGGCCTCCCTCTAACCTCACGCTATGTTCGTCCCCGTATCGGCTTGTGCACGCTGATGAGGACGACTGCCGTCCCTTGGGGATCATCCGTCAATATCCGCCGTCGCTCCTTCATCAGACACGAAACCGAGGCTGGAGAGTCATCAACGGGTCAATTAGACACAACGGCAGAATATACCGTTGTCAGCCTGTAGCATTGCTGTGGTACTGACATAACGGTACAACGACGTACATAACAAGACTGTTTCTAAAATATAGACATTTAAACCCCATGAATCCTGACGGTACAGTTACCAATGAAATCATCCGTATTAGCGAAGAGTAAAAGGTCCGGATTAACAACTCAACTTTGCTCAAGAAAATTGTTTGAACAAAAATACTTTTGAAAAATTAAATGGATCTAAATACTCTCTCTCACACACGCACACACACACATACACACTTAACATTGTAGGGACTCGAACCCTATGAGTGTGTGCTAGTCTGTCATACAGACCCTGAAACGATTCTATAATATTTGGCAAGTCTAGATTACTGCAGTATCAGTAACCCAAATGAAGAAAGTCTCTGGCTCCGTTTTATGATATTTTATAATTTTCATCTCACACCTGTTTTTTTCTGTAAAATATGCATATCGCAGTCTAAGTGTGCATCACTAATCTACGCTCTAAAATTACTGCCTATGATCATCTGGGATTATCTGCCCTTGTGAATATTGCATGTACGGTTTTGACAAGAATAGTTTTTTTCAATTTCTTCGGGATTGGTTTAAAACGTTTTAACACCGTCACTGCAAAAAAAAGGACCAGTCTTAATAATTGCCATTTTGACCTGAACAAAAAAATAGGTCTTTATCATTTCAGCAACACACAAAAGCTTCAGACTGCAAAAGGGTTTTCATACAATTATCTAATTCCCCCAAAGAACGTGGCCACATAACCTATTTAATTTTACAACACATAAAATAAAGCCAGTATTGAAATGGCATCAAAGTCAAGTCTTGAACAGAGTAATCCACTTAGAGACCGCATTACGTATCCTCATTGTAACGCTCTCTTACACATAATCACTGTGATAATCGTGCAATGAGATACAATGTGTATTCCTGTGGGCTTATAATGAAATTTTACGGGAGCCATCACGCATGTTTGTGTTCGGACTTGGCTAATGTGTACAGTGTGTATTGCACTGTATAACTCGAACCTACATCTCTCAGTAGGTTTAGCACTGTCCTCAATGGAAAAATAAATGGCTATTTCCCTACATCACAATCCCATATATATGTATGTATGAGAGCCTTACCACGCAGTATTCATGGACAAGATAGAATGAATGGAACAACATGCGTTCAGAGCATGTCCTCATCATTTAGATCAATAAAAATTAAGGCAAAAGCAATCTTATCATTCACCTTGGTTTTAAATAGATCCCTAATTTCTTTCCGAAGATATGTTGCGCATATCCCAACATATAAAGCTAACTCTACAGACTATAGCTGTGTTGGACAAGGAAGGCCTCTGTGGGTGGAACTGTTGGGCATGGCCGTTCAGCTTTATATCTATCACACTAAGCCCTGTCTCGCTCCCTTATCTCCCCGCCGCACATGTACTGGGTAGGTAAATGGTTACATATTCCTTCATCGTGTCCAGCCACCTCTCTCCAATTAATGACATGTCTGACATGATCGTGGCAGCACCACCAACCCCGCTCTTGTTCATGGAGGTGTGGGTGTCTTTGGGAGAGACGTGGAAAAGATATGGACACGTGATCACCGCTGAAACAGCAGGATGTGGACAGACACCGATCAAATAGCAGGATGTGGACAGACGCACGTAGTCACCGCTGAAACAGCAGGATGTGGACAGACACCGATCAAACAGCAGGATGTGGACAGACGCACGTAGACACCGCTGAAACAGCAGGATGTGGACAGGCACACGAAGACACCGCTGAAACAGCAGGATGTGGACAGACACCGATCAAACAGCAGGATGTGGACAGACGCACGTAGACACCGCTGAAACAGCAGGATGTAGACAGGCACACGTAGTCACCACTGAAACAGCAGGATGTGGACAGGCACAGGTAGACACCGATTAAACAGCAGGATGTGGACAGATACACCGCTGAAAAAGCAGGATGTGGACAAACACACCGCTGAAACAGCAGGATGTGGATAGGCACACGTAGACACCGCTGAAACAGCAGGGTGTGTACAGACGAACGTAGACACCGCTTAAACAGCAGGGTGTGGACAGATACAGGTAGACACCGCTGAAACAGCAGGGTGTGGACAGATACAGGTAGACACCGCTGAAACAGCAGGATGTGGACAGGCACACGTAGACACCGCTGAAACAGCAGGGTGTGGACAGATACAGGTAGACACCGCTGAAACAGCAGGATGTGGACAGGCACACGTAGACACCGCTGAAACAGCAGGATGTGGACCGGCACACGTAGACACCGCTGAAACAGCAGGATGTGGACAGACGCACGTAGACACCGCTGAAACAGCAGGGTGTGGACAGATACAGGTAGACACCGCTGAAACAGCAGGGTGTGGATAGGCACACGTAGACACCGCTGAAACAGCAGGATGTGGACAGACACGCGTAGACACAGCTGAAACAGCAGGATGTGGACAGACGCACGTAGACACCGCTGAAACAGCAGGATGTGAACAGGCACACGTAGACACCACTGAAACAGCAGGGTGTGGACAGGCACAGGTAGACACCGATTAAACAGCAGGATGTGGACAGATACACCGCTGAAAAAGCAGGATGTGGACAAACACACCGCTGAAACAGCAGGATGTGGATAGGCACACGTAGACACCGCTGAAACAGCAGGATGTGGACAGACACGCGTAGACACCGCTGAAACAGCAGGGTGTGGACAGATACAGGTAGACACCGCTGAAACAGCAGGATGTGGACAGGCACACGTAGACACCGCTGAAACAGCAGGATGTGGACAGACACGCGTAGACACCGCTGAAACAGCAGGATGTGGACAGACGCACGTAGACACCGCTGAAACAGCAGGATGTGACGTAGACACCGATGTGTGATATTCTAGACTGCAAGATCGTGTCCGCAGTTTTACAACATCAGATCTATGTGGACAGACACACGTAGACACCGCTGAAACAGCAGGATGTGGACAGGCACACGTAGACACCGCTGAAACAGCAGGGTGTGTACAGACGCACGTAAAATTGCTAAAAGCGGTGTAAAACCCAACTCACTCACTCACTCACCAATCTTATTCACGTCCCTTTTGAAGACTTTCAGCTGTAATTTCTTAATACCACCAAGAAGGCAGGTTTTCCAGTACATGGTCATCGAGCAGATGGGTCTATTGCAGACCTGGAATTGCCGGTTGAACGAGCTGGGGAACACATGGTTCTGTGGCGAGTCGGACTCCCCACTGATGTCAGCATATCTGGCCAGCGTTAATCACTATAGGGACAGACACAGATTCTCTTAGTCAGACTTAATCAGACTGTTCAATATTACACGTGTTACATGTTTTTCAGTGAATGCGATTGTAATCTATTTTCGTACGATTAAATGTGGGAATGGTTCCAAGAAGAATTCTCATCTACAGGCCGTTGTGACCGTATTCTGTTTCGGTGCAAATAAGGGACGGTAGTCCAACTGTTAACGTGATCACTCTGAACGTCAAAGACCGAGTTCGATACCAAACATGGCTGCAATGTGTGAAGGACTTCTTCCACGTGTCTCGCAAGTCATATGACTGGAATGTTGCTAAAACGGCGTAAAACAATACCCACTCGTCGTTCTAATGAAGCATCTAAAACAAGCTGGGGGATAAGAGAAGGGTATCATGGTTTTATTTGGAAGGTTTGTGTTAAACTGGCATGTCCTCTATACTAACGCTTAAAATCTGAAAATATATCATTTTGACAGAAACAAGCAGCTACATTTACATTGAAAAGGAGCCCCGGGGATATTGGAGATTCAGAACGTGAACCTGTAGAAAGTCTAGGTTTGCTTCGTTTAGGGCTACAGCATTACAGTAAGGGGTGGGAGGGAAACAACATGGTTCAAGGACTGTGAGCCAGTCTAGACAGACTACATGTCCCATTGCTGGCTGTGGGTGGGTGTGCTTTGGGCGCGGATAGATCGAACTGGCATACAACAATCAAAATGGCAGTTATGATAGATACACCTTGTCTATCGTCTTGCTACCTGCCACCAAGAAATGACTGTTATTTTGGAATACCGCCCCCGATGTAAATGTCGTTTCTGGGTCGTTAAGTGGCCACAGTTCGCCATAATTCGGCGTGAAATAGGAGGCTGGGGAACGTTGCGGTTGGCATTTGTGCACAACGTGGTCATGACAGCTGGAACGTTTGTTGAACGTTATGCTCTCGAGCTATCTGCTTCAGGTGCCTTGGTGAGCTCACTAGGCTCGTCATTAAATACATGTTGTGTCAACGTCATGCTGATCAAGCATCCCTGGTATGCGTGTTTGTAGAATAACAATATTTCAACTATTATGTGTACAATCAGCGTCCTTTACGTTGACCAAGGTGACCTGAAAAGCACCCTCTTTTTTCAGTTCCACGCTTTGCTTATTCCCAAAGCATTATCATGCTATTTTTATCGTAACGGTTGTTCCTGCTCATAAGACCTTGCACGGTCCGTTTGGGGTGCGTTTTGAGTAAGGAATGACAGGTATGTTTATCCGAAGAACTGATTTGTCAATTTTACCTTACGTTGAATCTTGGTGTACTTTGTCTCACAGTTCCTGGGCAATAATTATTTCCCTTCTGACCAGCCCTTACTGTAATTCTTTCTAAGCCATAGCCCGAAATGAAGCAAGTCTAGTCTGAAGTACCGGTTCTGCATCTCCCATCTCACTGAGGCTGTTTTTCAGTTTAAAAGAAGTTGTTTGTTTCTGTCAAACTTATATATTTTCAGAGACTATAAACGTTAGTCTAAATCTAGATGCTGTACTTGTTGTTATACAACTGATGCCGTGTGGTAGAAATGAAACTCAATTGTGGCGTATTTAGATCACGTGTTACTTTAGGGCTTCCAGCCTTTAAGTGTCGATCTATGTCTTCCTTTAACCAGTACGGTTGATCAGCCAAACGTTCGTAAGCTTTAAACATCTGCTTTCAAACCGACAAGGGATATTTCGTATGACATTGAGCATATTCTTTTGGTGCATCTGGAATACACCATCGAGAATCATAATAAACATCAACCATATTGACTTTCATTCTTCACCATGCACACCGTTATCGTAACCTTTGACCTCTCATGAATACAGCATAAGTGACCTTGACATAATCCGTATATCGGAAATGGGGGTTATGGTAGCCGAAACTGGCTATACACAACAACCTGTTAGGGAGTTAATGATACCATATGTCTATATCACCAGTAAACAAGTTCTGTACAGGGTTCAAGAGTGCAAAGAGATAGCGTTTTTCTGATGAATAGGCCCCTAATCTAGACTCGCCAATAAGCCAACATTAGTAGGGCGTGAACCCATATCAAGTAGTGACCATGCGAAACTCACCCCTGGCCTAACATTGAGGATTACATTCAATTCTCTGTATGCATATCGCGAGGAAACTGATTGGCTTACATTTTACCTGCGCGCGGAGATTTCTCTAATCTACTTTTATTGCATTGGTAAATAATTGACGATAATCCATCTTTATGCTCGTTTTCGTATTTCTCCGAACCCTTACTAATTCTCGAAGCGATATATAAAGCCTTAATTATGAGAAGCGTGGAGTGGATGCCGTTATCAGCTATGCTCATCGAGGCTTACTGCGAGGAGGCTCTACACTTGGGAGTCACGGGGCTCAATTCCAAATTTAACAAACAAGTGATTGAACATAATTTTGGACCAACACGCGGATGGGGGTTCACGTTTTGGGATTTAAATTCGGTTGTGATCAGTAACGCACGCCCTAATAACCCCACTATTTACATTCCTGCTCCATGACTGTGGAATAGATGCATTTAATTTCACTTAACCCTATCGAGATAATACAAAGAGCAAGTCTGGCTCGTTGTATCAGAAAATATGGCGCTTTTAGCTTCGAGAAATGTACTGTGAAATAATGTCATCGACTGAATGTGTTGGTCTGTTTACATGTTGGGGTCAGACACCAAAGGAAAATGTCTTTCAGTTTGTTATCAGGATGTCTGTATGTTCCACACCATGAACAGCTAATGAAAAAGCAGATTTGTAAAATTATCATCTAAACAATATCAACAGTTTCATAAGACTTATCATAAACTTTTACAAAAATAGGTCTATCTACTATGAAATAAGGGCGGTCGGGTAGCCCTGTGGTTAAAGCGTTCGCTCGTCACGTCGAGAATCCGGGTTCGATTCCCGACATGGGTAAAATGACATTTCTGGTGTCCCCCGCCGTGATATTGCTGGAATATTGCTAACAGCTGCATAAAAACCAAACTCACACACACACTCACTATGGAATAAGTACCAGTATTGGATGATGTTTTTCTCCATGTAATTTGTGTAACGATGCCGTGTAGACACGCCGTATGAAAACGGATGCGTGTTCACTTCGCCAGGTGAGCATCTCAGCTAGGGTTGGGATGGGGGTTGAGGAGGGGGAGAGATGCTACACGACGTTTTCACTAGAAGAAGAAGAAGAAGGTTTACTGTAAATAAACACCCACAGGGGGCAGGGTATAAAACGTGAACATGACTAATTAAACATTGACATAGACAATAGAATACAAATATTGCTATGATTATATTGCTAGAGAGGAGATGCAGATTTTCTTTGCCTGAACATTTTGTGAATGAATATGTTTTGCAAAAGGCTCTGGTGGATTAAACGTATTTTTAGAGATACATTGGGTGACCTGGCAATCAGCCGTAGTGTCGCCCTCACTCATTTCCCGCCTCGTTGGGGCCACTCTGTGCATGAAATATTTTGGCGGGAGCCGGAATTTCTAGTACCATTTCCAAGTAACGACGATTTGAATATGTTCCTCTTGAAGGTGAACACATTTCTGAGTTTGGAGAAACGACAGCTGTAAAGCCTTTTATTCATATATATATGTGATATACAAGGGGCGTTTCTCTAGAGCCCCAGGATTCCCAGACTCAATTACTTTTCGAGGTCGTTGGCTGGCTGAGCCACATGACCAACAGACGGGTGCACCTTGCTCCGGACTGACATGTGCACCGTACCTGCGCAGTATCAACACGTCTCGCAACATGGCACAACAAGGGCTGGACGCCACGGGCCTGAAATGTACACTTCGTCAAATGAAATTGATTTCGTGTATTTATAAGATTACGAGGGGCATATAAACAGTAAAGAAATTGTATTGGTGGATGCTGTATGTCTCATATACAGTTTCATGTTTTTTTCAAAAGGAATGCAAACGGGGGTGTGGTCGGATCACATGTGACCAAACATTTGTGATCCATGATAAAGGCGGGGGTTCTCGCCTTGAGAAAAGAAAGCAATGTCTCCGAGCAGCACTTATGAAATTGACGATGCATATTTGAAAGGCATGCGAGGAATGTCCGAACAATATTATCATTGTTTGGCGTTCTTTGAATGCTCTAGTTATAACATAGTGAGCGAAGTGTATTACGCGCATAACAAACAGTGTTGGAAAAACAACCTGCCCAACCAAACAAAAATCAGATGTTGTTTGCATATTTCAGCAACATGGAACTGGGGTTTCCCCAGAAGCAGGAATATGCAAATCTTTCATCTTTATACGTTGAACATCGCCGACAGGCCAAGACAAACACAACAGATACTACACTGTAATGTACAGCATTGTACCCCAATCAACTTGAAATAGACAACGTTGTTTGTTAGGCGTATGATCAACGGCGTGTTGCTCCATATCGCTGTGTAAGTCATAGGGCATCTTGTCTGAATTCCCTTTCATAATTCCCTTGGCATGTGTTGCCTAAACTAGATCATAGCCCGCCCCCAGCGGCGTGGCCCAGTCTGGGGGGTGGGGCTGAAGAGTCGCAGCAGCTGATACACACATTGACTGGCAGACATCTACAATGCTATGAAACATTCGGCATCTACGTTAGCTCTTACATAATGGGTTCAAGCCTTTCTGAATCTTCGCATCCTTTAGCTGGTTTGTCAGGACCGGGTTTGATTAATAAACAACACGAGCAGCTCATTCAATATGTGAATAATTATGTACTATATGCATTTAAATAAAAGAATATTCTTGTGTGGATAAAGGAGTTTTGACAGGCACGAATATCTAGACTCTGTTGTATTGTATATTTAATACTTATACACCAATGCTCACCAGAAGTTTCGAGCCGAAACACACACAGCGGCCTTCAACTTGGGGTCAAATCATGGGAAGCTGGAATCAATACCTTCACAGATTGGGGCTAACAAAAAATTGACAGCAAACTACAATGTCTTATCTTTCATTAAAGCTATCACAAGTCACTCCAAAAAAATTGCCACAGGCTGAACAGCCCATTTAAACTGGGAACTATATTCTCCTGTTTTCCTTCCGGTAAAACTTAGGGGGGATAACTGTGGTCTGAGGCCTGATACGAGAGGTGGAATCTGATTGGTCCATAGGAGAGGCAGAGAAGAGACTTAACTCGTAACAGCCACTGATGGCGCTACGATCGAGCCGAGGAATTCCAGCCTAGTTCGGCAAGGATGGAAACTGAACTTTTAAATTCAGTTAACTCTCTTGCCTCGGGAAGATGGGGCACGGCTGGCCCCATCGAATAAGCTGACGCAATTAACGTAGAGTAGAGTTGCCTCTCTTTGGCGTACTAGAAACATATGGTGTTGGTTTCGAATCCTGATAAAGATTTTGGTTGGTCAGTACCATACCCGGGATCGTGGGTTTCTGGATCACTTCGGACTTTCCTCAAACATCACGCTGACTCAGTTTATCTGTCACATCCGCTGTACACAAACATTTCATGTTTTAGTGACTTCGAAAGCGCGACACGGACACGTCTCCACCTACACCCACAGAACCAGCCCAGACTCGCCTCCCACACATGCCATCGTCACATCCCCTACACGTACATCTGTAGTTACACTGTCCATCTTTCGCAACATAAATGTCAACGATAACAGAGTTATGTCACAGCCCGAGTGTGAGAGCGCACCATGAGTATTGCTTTCGAACCTTGCAGTCGAATTAAAATAACTAGGCTAGTTCCCAAGACACCTCGTATGTCGGAGAAGATATTTAACTGTCTCCTGAGAAAACTTTTGCTCGGATTCCATTGTGCACATGAGTTAAACTCTGTAGATATGTGACACCATTGGTACACCTGTCATCGATGGCGATAATTATAATTTGACATCTCTGCCCGCTGGAATTCGCCTTCTAATTTTATTATACTTATCAACACATGTTCTTTCCTGTATCACCGACAGATCTATCACTCGTGCTGTGACATGTGTCAGTTGCTTTGCCTCTCAGCCCCTATGTCAGATTTGGGATGTTTACACCGTGTTATGTGCTGTTGACCACTCACGTTGACATGACTGATTGAGGTTTACTGCAGAACCAAGGTCAGTGACGATGGACATGGACCTCATTCTGACTTCCAAACATCGTTAAGGGATAGTGAAAAAGGCATTAGCAACATCATTTCTCTGTATGCTATTGATTGAAATGGGATTATGTATAGCAGTTCATAAATATGTAGATCAGGTGTGATATCTAAAATTTGAATAGACTACCTCAAAGAAAAATTGATATCGACCTAAGGAAAGTATGCATATGTTTTAACGATACTGAAATGAGCCTTCAGTGTGGTACTTAATGTGCACTACTTTGGTCGCCTCGTACTGCAACAGCGTAACCAGTTTACACTGATACGGCGTCAGGACCGGGATACAGTCTCCACTTTATGAATTTTATCTGTGGTTCACTAACCGCATGCGAAGATTTCTGTTAATAATTTATTACTACTTTAGACCTGAAATCCATTATTCACAACGAGATCTTTGCGTTTTTATTAGAATTGTGATTCATAGATTCTATAAATACTGAAAATGATATTTCAACAGAGATAAAAAAGTAAGTTCAGAGAAGAAGATATGGGTGTTGAGGTGGGCTCTCGAACTATGTGTTGAAACCTGCGATGTCAGGATAATTCTGTCTCCCTCCTTGTGGCTTTCATTACTTGATAACACAGGAATAGTCTCGTCGTCTCTATATTGTCCTCATGTATTAAAGTTGAATTATGCATTGAATTTGAATATTTAAACAGTTTATAACAACGTTATCACGCCTAGATGTAGTAGAACTCGTGCTCCCAAAGTCAATACTCAATGTAGCATTTGGTGTCGATATTATGCACGTGTCTGCGTGTACACGTGTACTCAGATTAACGTGATATAACTGCAATACAAATCGGCTTTACATCCAATTTACTCATTAATATGTCTAGCACGTTAATTGTTGATCTGCAGACCATTTGTTGGACACTGTAATTTGTTATTAAAAAGCAAAACCCTTTTTTACAGCTTACATTGATATAACACCGAATACCACATCTCCGGATCGACGAATTCTGTCCCTTTGTAAATAAAAGCCGTTCCAAAGTTGTTTGTTTGTTGTTTAACGCCGTTCTCAGCGATATCCCAGCTATGTAACGGCGGTCTGTAAATAATCGAATTTGGGCAAGACAATCCAGTGATTGACATTATTAGCATCGATCCACGCAATTGGGATGAGATGACATGCATCAACTAGGTCAGTGAGCCTAACCACATCATCCCGTTTGTCGCCTCTTACGACAAGCATGTGTTGCTGAAGACCTATTCTCTACCCGGATCTTCACGGGTCCCGTTACGGAGTACAAGTGCTCGGAGTGTGTGGTTTAATAACGGGTCGGCACTGAGGGGCTTGTTTGTTTTCATTCGGTTGTTTTCAGATGCTATAAGTCTGGTATATTCCGGTTACAGATCAGTATTACCAGCTGCCAATATGTGTATTATGTACACATGCATCTGATGCTACTGGCATACAAACTGTTTAACTTTCCTTGTTTCTGTTTCCTAGTAACAGAATAAAATACAAATAATGAAAAGTGTACTATGCACCGTTCAGATATCCGAGGAGTTTTGTGGTATTGACGAGTGTGTACAAGAAACTGAGACTTTATATGTTGAAAACATTGTATTGTCTGATTGACTAGATGATAAGGGAAAGGAATTATGATTTGACATTTTTTGTTTCGATTAGCTTTTCATTAATTTACATTATTTAACTTATTATTTCTGGTGATGATGCAATGGATAGATAATGCGCATGCCCAGTCTGTGGTTTGTTGGGAACGAGTAATATATCATTAAGTGCAGATACTAATTGCTTTCACATTCCATTGTAGCTCTAGCAGCAGCTGCAACACAACAACGATGGAAAACAAAAAAAAAACAACTACCAAAAATGGATATTGAGATAACAATAGAAAAATTCATTATGATAGTGTGTTTTTTAAAATTCTGATTAAATGTGAACGTGAGATATAAGGTTCATGTGATAATGAAATATTAATCAAAAATAGACCCGAAACATGTGACTTGGAGATACCATAGTCTCGAACAAACACGCATATGAAGTCCTATTACACTGGGAGCTGTGTTTGTTCGATCCGCCCTGTCGTGGTATGGCATACTTTTCTGTAAGTCACCGGTCTTAGTGTTATGTAAATTCACAAATCTAGTCTGTGAATTCAATAATGTGCATGAACGACCTCACTCTCAAGTTGAAGAGAACACCGTTCATGGAGGAAAGTTCCAGGTTTATTTATTTATCTGATGTTCGGCAGAAGTCGGTCCAGAAGCTGTTAGATTTATTTTCCCTCGTCTGTGATGTGAAAATCTTTCATCACCTATCGCCCATATCACGCTAAGGAAAGGGTTTGGGAAAATCCACTGAGCTATATTAAATCTGGTTTCTTAGCAACCCTTCGCCTGGCCTATTTTGGACAGAAATTCTAGACGTGATGAGGGGAGAGGGGCGGGTTGGTAATGCAGGGTTTGGGGTAGGGGGACAAGAAATACCGAATCTGTTGACATGGAGGAACTTGTCAATTCTATCGCTTTTGCGTATGCTTGAATGAAGCTTCCGTGATGTTGCCTGTCACTGCGTGGTGTCCTGTTTCCTTATCACCCCCAAACTTCCCACTCAAAGAAGTCTCGACCCACAAATGATATACTGTTGTGACGATTTTCATAGTTCTGAAGCGTGTTTCTCCTCGATAAGCTATTTGGAAAATGATGTTTACATGAGACGTACCTCAAAGGGTTTCTTACTATATATAAAACAGGAAAGTCGAATAAGGAAACCTACTTTAACGGAAAAAGACAAAACAAAACATATGATGAACTACTTAAAGCCGTCCTTCCTCGTATCTTTTAACATGTACATCTTAGCGTGATTTATATGTAAAACTAAGATGAGTAAGATGAGACGCCAAAGTTTCACAGAACTCATTTTCATGACCAGACATTGGTGTGTAAAAACAGCATATTAATTGGTTCAACATATTTAAAACTTCTAATGTTACATATTATTCCTCTCTTTGGAGATTTTATTATTGTTGTTATCATCATCACCACAATCATAGCCATACGTGAGTGAGTGAATTTGGTTTAACGCCGCTTTTAACAATATAGTCGGGAATCGAACCCGGGTCTTCGGCGTGACGAACGAACGCTTTATCAACTAGGCTACACCCCCCCCCCCCCCCCCCCCCCCTCTCACACACACACACACACACCCATAAGAAAAAGCAATGTGGCAATATGTGTTGTTGTTGGTTGTATTGGTCACCATCATCATCATAATCATCATCATCATCATCATCATCATCATTTCTTCGGTTTGTAACCGGCCCTATAGTTGGGAAACGTGCACAATAAAACTATCTTATCAAACATGGCGTAGTGTATCGTTCAGCTGGTGCACATGCCTGAAGGTATTGCTATCACCAGATAACTACAGAAAGTATATTTCAAGAGAGGAAAGTTTGACTGGGCTATCTTCATCTGTTTCCTAGAACACCGACATGTGTCAATGCTTCTCTACGTCGTACATATAGCTCGTGAGATAAATAGGTCTGGGAGGCACTTCTATAAATAGAACCAGCACTGCAGAGCAGGGACGCTTCTTTGATACTGCACCCAGTCTGTCTCCCAGACCCTAGAAAAAAATAAAAATTAGAGTCCGACTCAAGTCTAGATTACCTCAGCCCAAGAAATTAAGGAATTAAATCCATATGGATTTTATTATTTTTATTTTGTAGATACATATTATAATTTTAAATATCTGGCTTTATTTCTTGGACTAAATGGCAGTCTAATACTGCACCATGACCGTCGTCTTCTGTTTCGTCGTGTTGAGTGACAAACATTCTACGTACAACGAAACCTTGTTAATCCGGATTGGCTCGTTCGGATTAAGAAAATAGCATTTGTTGATATTACGGCAGAGTAAATTAAAGAGACGAAAACAATTTCCATAAGAAATCTCTACAGAGACAAAAGTAGAGACAATATCATACGCAGTGTTTATGAATCACTATCAAATAGTAATGACACCGGGTGTTTGCATAGTCAGTGCGCCAGTCAGA
Organism: Haliotis rufescens; assembly: GCF_023055435.1. Lineage (NCBI taxonomy): Eukaryota > Metazoa > Mollusca > Gastropoda > Lepetellida > Haliotidae > Haliotis > Haliotis rufescens. The sequence continues at coordinate 68,304,692 of NW_025963779.1, read as the reverse complement.
AACACATGCAGAGGCAAGTCAATTATTCACCCAGTTTAACCCGGTCGGTGCCGTTTCCGGTGAGATCCTCCGGATTAACAAGTTTACGGATTAACGAAGTTGTAGATAATAGGGTCGACTTGGGCCAACATTGGATTGATTAGCTGCAGTAGTAATTTGACATAAGGCCATCTTGGGCCCAACAATATTTTGCTTTTAACTCATCACCTAGATTAAACCTTCAAAACAGAGGTATTATGGAACAGAGGGCATGGACAAAAGTGTTTTAATCACAATTGCCAATTTTCGCATTCTAACATTGCTCTTTGTATGGACCCATAGATGTTCTTTCGTTAAAACTGCATTGTGAGATTAACTAATGCTCAGAACACACCAAATATATATATATAACGGTTTTGGGTACCTCCTGATCATTGCCAAGAGATGAAACACACTTACCTTAAATATATGCCATACATTAAGATACCAGTGATGCTGACCAAGACGAAATATCGTAAATAAAGTGACAAACCCCTTCCATATCCAATAGAAATCTCTGTATAATGCAGAGTCGATTGTACGATTCTAACTATATTATGAGCACGTGTTCATGAATCACTATCACTAGTAATCATTATTATGGTACCAGGTGTTCGCGAAAAGGCGAGTCACAAACACATGCAAGGGCAAGCCAATTGTTCACCTGAAAATACACGGGAACACATGGTACAAGTACGATATCCTTTAGTAGGCATTGCTTAAAATGCTAACCTTCCCTTCCTTACCATCTAACACCACATGGTCGGGATCCACGCAACATCATACGATATACACTGAGAGCAGAGAAACATGTCTACACGATCTCATGCAAACTGTCACTTCTTGATCCAGTTGCCCCAAACTGACATTGAATCGATAAATATTATTGCCTCATGTTTGTTGCTGTAAACACACGCTAGAACTTTGTGAATACATGGAGTGACTCATTCATCGGCATATGTGTACAATATGTGTGTAAATATGTGTACAGTATACAGTTCCTGGAATATCGATTCATATCATTTTCACATTGTTTGCCCTTTACTTCAAATGGATATTTTCCGTGGATAAACAAGATTGGTTCTTCTCTTGCAGTGACGTTTTGTATGTAGTATATTTGGAGTGACATAAAAACATAAAACAAGACTTTTTTAAATTTCAACGTAATATAAAGAAACATTTAGATTCACCCATCTCATTTAACATATAGACATGATAAAATCTAATCTAACAGACACCATTTACATGCTCACGTAATGTTTATCATGTACATATTTATATATATAACGTCCGCCCTGATAGCGGAATGTCCAATGGTACTTGTTGTTACCCTGTCTGACGCTCGGCATTAAGGGGGTTAAAACAAGGACAGGTCGGCTTGGAATCAGTATACTGTGTCTGAGTGGGGTACTCATGTTAAACTGCGGCATTGTATCTCAGTGAGCTAGCACCATAAACTCGGCAGACTAGTATAAGAATACACACACACACACACACACACACACACACACACACACACACACACACACACACACACATACGTGAATGCACGCCGGCATATAAGTGCAATAATCTTGGACGCGACGTTAAACCCCATTTCACCTCACCTCCCCACACAAGTGTTCCCATAAGTAATAATTAAAGGACGCACTTTGACTTTATTTTGATCCACTCTCTGTTTACACTTAGTAAGTCAGACGTTGTAGGCCTGAAATACCATTTTTATGTCTTGGACATTCGAGATGGCACTGGCACAAGATTCGCCAAGGGCCATATACATGTACCGAGAGTCCACGGTGGGCATATACATGTAGCAATACCACTCTGATTGTTGGGATAAGCGGGAAGCGAGTAAGTAATTTCAAACGTAAATGTCGCGGAGGTATTTCAGGTAAGTAATCTTTACCCTTCCAAAATATGAAGATATTATGAGATTCACTTGTGAACTTTAAATGTCAGAGTAAAACCAAATGACAAAACATTACAGAGTGCTGTGGCATACAATTACTCTCCTGAGAGCTTGAACTGTCGAACATAGTCCACGTAGTGTTATATTTCTTCAAATGTCACTAAATCAGAGGACTTATTTCGATATTCGTTATTTTCAAGGTAAATGACTATTATCAATTTGTGGCAAAATATGGTATGTTAGTATTCCTAAAATTTATAATATTTTCTATTTTTGCAGCTTACTGTATTTGTCCCACGTAAAATTTGGCAATAAAGGTTGATAGCACAGACATAGCGATAACTGATATTAAATGGCATCTATTCTTAACAAAGTTCTAATTTACAAAACCTCATAACATTTCTTAAAATAGGTGGATTTCTGAGTAGATAATTAAAATTTCAATTATCTACTTGTATAATATTACCTTGGTATACAGTTTTCTCTTGTGTCTTCATAACGACATTACAAAATAACATTGACCTCATCCTCAATAACATTCAAATTAGTCAACATATGGATCGGTTTTGACATGGTTTCAAGCAAGTCCTAGTTGACAATAACGGCAACAGTAGCTTATCACGTGGTCCAGGGGAGCAAAAAACAACTAATAACAATATATTGGATTGTTCATATGGACCTCATGTACACAAATATGTCAACCCTGTTATCTGCATCGAAAAAACATCACGAGAATACGCGAATACAGCAGTGAATAGTAACTTTTGCGGGATGCCAGGTGTACGTCCTCGTCATGGCGTGTTTAGTCGACGGCAGCACGCTATGGGATGATACTCTCTGAATGCAGGTAATGAATGTCAGGAACCTCATGCAAATAGGGAGTAGTTTACAACACTGGTGACCTCAATCGGCTTGAAACCTGTAAAAGGTGCGGATATGGTTCTGGTTACAAATTATTTAATCATATACATGGATATAGCTTTATGCGTATACAATCTTTATCGGGTTAGAGTGAGTAAATGTGTGTTGCGCCTCTTTTATTGTGTCTGTGTCACAACAGAGCATTCATTCATTCGTTCGTTCGTTCGTTCGTTCGTTCGTTCGTTCGTTCGTTCGGTCGTTCGTTCGTTCGTTCATTTATTCATTCATTCATGCAAAGGATTATATGAATAGTAATTACTCAAGCTGTTGACGGCTATACATTTGCCTCTGATCTACTTTGTGTTTTACTGTCCTTGGCATAACTTTCACTTTAACTGAGTATTTCATACAGTCATGTTGATCGCAATGTACGCATCTCTGAAACATCTTGGTAACTTATTGAAGACTCTGGTTGTCAACGCTTGCGTCAAGCGTCTAAAAGGTGGGTCGGGTGTCGACAATGATGTGTGATGTGTACAATACATTGATGAGAAAAATTTAGTAAATGCTGTAGCCTGGTTGATTTGGTATTTAGTCACACTGCTGACGGCATTGTTGATGCTCACAAACATGACTCGTTTTCCTGCTGCAGACCGTCGTCATTTACTATGAATGTGACTTGCGTCAAATATAATTGTCTTCAGCAACCCATACTTGCCGTATAAAGGCGACTATGCTTGTGGTAAAAGGCGACTAACGGGATCGGGTGGTCAGGCTCGCTGACTTGGTTGATACATGTCATCGATCCCAATTACGTTGATCGATGCTCATGATGTCAATCACTGGATTATTTTACAGACCGCCGTCATATAGCTGGAATATTGCTGAGTGCGGCGTTAAACAACAAACAAACAAACAAACAATCAAATATAATTAGTTTATTAACGTGCAAAAAGTCAATTGTAAACATTTCTTTTGAGAGACGCGTAATTAACAACAAATCATGTCAACCCAGGGAGAAATACAGCCAAAACACATGACATCCGTGTGAGAATCCAACATCATTGGTGTTATGTCCTATCTAGACTTTAGGTACACTGCAATCATGACTCACATTTCCACCCTCAACCCCACAGACAAGACAAAAAAATGAAGATTAGCACACACCAAGTTAAAAAAAACACTTGGAAGGAGGTTCTGATACAGCACACGCCTTTTCGGTAAAATAAAACCTTGGGCGATGCTTTATCTATCGTTCACAGCAGCATGTAAACGAGCACTGAATTTCAAAACACAAGCGAGATTTTCTTCCGTGTAACCTCCCTTACGATCTCGTGCTGATGTGTTCAATCGGCAGGGGGCGCTCTTTCTTATCTCGCGAGAGTTGGTGCTGGCCCATTAGGGAAGAGGTCACGTCTCCGACACAGGGTTCGCGATAAGGAACAAAGATACCCTTCTTGGTGCACGAAGATCCGGAATCTCAGCCAACTTCTAAAAAGGCACCATCTCGTCCAGAAAATGCAGATATCGCCTTCACGTATTTGTTTTCAGGTAGATAAACATGGAGTCTATTTTCATATACTGCAATGCCTCATTCATGGGTTTTAGCTTTGTTTCAGTTTGTAAGAAAGTCCAGAAAAGGTATATTGTATGTATTCCAGAAAACGTGATGAAGTGTGACATTCAACTTCTTCAAATATACAGCCACCTAATATGTCACAAGTGATATTTGCAGTATTATATGTTTTGCTATTTTCTGCAATTGTTGTAAATCCACATCAACGGAAAAAATATTAAATAATATATAGCCATGAAGGTGGATCCAAAGTTTCGGAAAGGTGAGAGTGCATTCTAAGCACACTAGTCGCTATATGGCTGAGATACTGCCGATGTGACGTTAAATATTAACTCACTCTCTCTGAACACATGAAGTGAGTGCACACTAAGTCACGAAGTAAACAAGGCCGCATGATAATTTGACATGTAAGTATTTTACAAAAAGGATGGGACGGATGCACATCCCTTGTACCCTCGCTGGGCCCGCCAGTGAAGACATGTCTCGAAAGGGGGACTTCTTTTTGGTAAATTATTTGTCTTAATAACAACTTGCATGTCTTTAAACTCGACTTGTAAGAAGTACACCAACCAGGATGTCAATGATCACATGATGTTTAAAGACACAATGCCTCAGTTTCACACACTATTATTTCATCCAGACCTTGATGCACGATCCAGACAGTGGAGTTCATCTTCATCTTCATCTCGTCCCTAGGCATGCCCGCTCCCACTAGGACACGCATAAACACCCAATATCACCCATTCATCGACATTATCTTTAAACATGACATAAAGTTTGGTCCTGCCCGAGGCGGATGATAATTTTAACAAACTTGATCTGTTCGGTTAAGCTTACATTTCGCATCTGTTTACTTCAGTGAGAACGACACTATTTATGGTAGGGTTATCTGCGGAGGCTGATAACAGAGACATTACAGTTCTATCTGTCAGTGGTGATCCGTAACATACAACACACTGCCCACACAGATTAACACAGACCCCGGTGTAGTTATCTAAGCGTTCGTAATGCTACAAAAGAGGCCTGGTTCTGAGAAGGGGCCGAGTGAGTGAGGTTGTTTACACCCAGTTTGGATATTATTTCAGTTCTATCACTCCGCGATAGCTTCATCTGGGAGCAAAGCCCAAACTTCATGGAAATTTATAACTTCGTGAAAACGAGCACTGGAGTGAAGCTGACAAGCTAGAATCATTATCTGTGCGAATCTGGGATTCGAATAGGATTCTGAGCTATGGGATGCTCCTCTGCACAGCAAATGGCGTCGATTACAATGGAATGGGGATGAGAAGGGGTATGTATATATCTGGGCGGGAGAATGGACGGAAATTAACACCCTAGAACCGTACGTGGGACCAGTATACTAGTCGTTCGTCCCAGTGTACCTGCCTGGATTTTAAAGTTCTATATCTATTGTAACAGTAAGCATCAATTTAGATTAGGCTTAACCTTTCTCTTCTACCACACAACATCCGACATAAGTAAAGCGTTTTACTGCTGCTTTAGGCAAAACGTGAAAACGTTTGATCTCAGGGTTCCGGAAGGAAGACATTCAATCTGCACAAATTTGTCAAAAGTTTTTGCCATTTCCCCACAATCAATTTTGTGTTTTTCTATTTTACAGATATTAGTCAAACATATTGGCATTGAGTTGACGCCAACTATCAGTCTGGAGCTTTTTGAAAATCATTATCCAAACAAATAAAGTTCCACTACGATGGTTGATTGATAAGTTCTGAGCCTCATATAGAAGGAAATACGTTATTATATAGTGAAATCTTGACATAGAGGTATATACTCAAACATTTGAGTCAGTGAAGCAAATTCGTTGGTTGTGACAAGTCGGTAAACTATGAAGGGATCTGTGACCATGGAAAATGGACAAACTTGAGGAATGTGCAGTGATAGAGTGATCAAACAGAAAAAGAGAAAAAGCCATCCCTGAGTACAACACCAGAGAAGGATGACCCGTTCTTCGTCATTGTATTAAGAGGTGAGCAGCAGAGGTTAAGTGTGGCAGGGAGAGCCTTGAACGCGACCCTTGTCCTGGATCACTAGAAATGATCCAGAGAATCAACTATATAGTGATGACCGACCGGCGAATATTGCTGGTTCAGTGGGCATTTCCCAGGAGAGAAGAGTACATTTCATTATCACAGAAACTTTGGCAATCATAATAGTATCAGCTCGTTAGGTTCCAAACCTTCTGACATCGGATCAAAAACGCATCAGCCACAACATGTCTCGTGATAATCTAGCTCTTTTGAAGCTGATTCATAACGATTTGTGGATGAAACCTGGGTTCACAACGTCTAAAACTGAGTCCAAACAGATATCAAAACATTGGAAACGTTTGACATCACACCAAAGAAGGCAAGAGGTTTTCCATCAGTTGAAAAGGTCGTGGCCTTCCTGTTCTGGGACGCCGTAGGTGTCATTGTGGTGGACTAGCTTCCAAAAGGCCAGACAATAAACGGGGCATATTATGTTGCACTTTTCAGGGCAGATAGGGAGGGGGTGAAATAAAAACTTCGAGACGTGGGAAGCTGGGAAAATAAGTGCTCTTCCATCAGAACAATGCGCTAGTCCACAAATCAGTCATTGCCAGAGCCACAACACACGAGCGTGGCTTTGAACTCCTTCAGGACCAACGTCATTCTCCTGATCTGGATCCGTACGATTCCATCTTTTCCCAAACATGAAGAAAGAGCTATCCGGAACCCATTTTAACTCGAACAATGACCTCATGGCAGCTGCAGAGAACTTTTGGATAGAGGATGACTTCTATAAAATCCTAACAAGGATAAATATCACCAACATCGTTGGAGGAAGTGTATCAATGTTGAAGCGGATTATGTTGAAAAATAAATCATGTTAATGTCGACAGGTCAAGTCTTTCTATGTGAGGCCCAGAACTTATCAATCACCCTTTGAATTATTTTATCTGAATGCGGTTTTGAAGCGTAAGTTAATCTACATTTCAATAACACCCCGTCAACGATCAGTCTGAATTTAAGCTTCTTAACTTCTTTTTCTGTTAATAATTTTTTCCTATTATTAACCCTCAATACACGCCTCCTTTAAAAGCTGAACTGTGTGCATCAAAGTAGTTGTGCTGCCATAGCAGTGTCTTCCTGTGCGGTCAGCACTGACACATTCACACAGCATCTGGTGTCTCAGTTTATAACAGAATCAAGGAAAATATCATCTGGTATTTGGAAACATTTTTACTAAAATGATGATATAAAGAGACCTAGTCCTTCTCTGTAGTTCAAGTGCCAATCTCGTTCATCTTTGACACTTGGGGTTAAACTGGTTCCACAAACAAGACAGTCAGCCCTGAAGGCGAAGTTGCCGTCTGTGGATTAACGACTCGTTCTACCCCAGTTGTGTTCAAACTACCACTGCGGGCGATTCGCATTCCTCCCCCGATAAGTCTTCCTTATCTCTGATGGACTCCGGGAAGATGGGAGTCTTCAATTCAAAGACACTGATAAGACACCGTCTTTCCTTTGAAAGGCAATCTTTTTACAGACCAAGTCATATGTGAGTTATCTCCCTTGGGACGGTCGCTCGCCAGATGGCACTGTTTAGCCTGTGAATACGTTTGCTAACTCGATCTGACAACAGTTAGATTTGTGATGCTTGACAAATAGAAACAGTAATGTAACTGGTAGCTGCTGCCCTCATGTTGCTATTAACATTTTCACGACGGTGGAAGAAAGAGATATATGCACATCACAGCTTTCCACAGGGACCGATGAAGTGAAAACAAATATATACATTATCATGTGGAGAAGATATCATATATCCAAACTGCAATATGATAATATGTCACCAACACGATGAATGTATGGTAGTCCTCTGTAGGAATAGCGTTCATTTCGGCGGACTAAATTTACATGTGGAAGCCATTTTCAAATAAGACGCATCAGTGACAGATTTGCAATTTCCTATTTTGAATTGTACCATTTGTTTTCGTATATATTTAGGCGATTGTCTTGCCATTGCATGTGTTTGTAACGGGTGCCACCCGTTCGGCAGGATACGCTCACCCTTTTGCGAACACTTGGAATGATCACTATTTCAAAGTAATTCATAAATCGTGAGATTGTCGTAATAGTACAATGGAGGATTAGTAGACATTTATATATGATAATGGATTTTTTTTATCCTTTTTATGTTATATCTAAAATTTAATTTGCTTTGTCAGAGACAGAAGAGCTGGTTTTCTTTCACCGCTTCAAGGCTGCTTCAATAGTATTCTGTAGAATGATGTTTCAAATAATGTTTGGGGAAACTCCACACATATCCAGTGATTAATTTGGGTAACATTTGGTAAAAAGGAAAGTTTTCGAGCATTTTCGTCAAAAAAAAGTATTTTTATTCAAAATCAAACGCAAAATATAGTGGTCGCGAAATTCTTATCATGACGAAATGCCACGGATGGGCTAATTCATACACAGAGACTAGTACAGAGGAATTACGGGGGTTGTATCCCATTTTTCTCACGGCGTTTTTTTTATCCAAATGATATTATAGAACACGCTCCCTTCCCTTTTACAACTTGTTTTCAACTATCACATACATGGATTTGAAGAGACATAATACACACCAGTCGTCTCGGTACCAGTGTATATGTATGTGTGCATATTGCAATGTGTCTAAATGACCAGTGCCCAGTCATCACCGTAACCGAGGTCAAACAGACAGCGGAGTATTACAACTTACATAGGCGGACCCCCCCCCACACACACACACACACACACACACACACACACACACACACACACACACCCACACACACTCACATAACCCACACACATACACCTTTTAAAAAAAAAATGCAGTTTGTTGTTACTGAACCCCTCCCTTTTATAAAAGCTGGATCTGCCCTTGACTTATTGGCTCTTCGGGAATAGTTGGAATATTCATATAGCCGAGTCTTCATTTGACCACTGGGCCTGACACTGTCCACATGGGATCACTTGTTTCGGTCCAGTCTGACCTTTTATGTTGAATAACGCTGACCATTAACTGTGTGCCTGGTCAGCGTCAGACAAAAGGAGATTGAGACGCATTCGCCTGACCTCCTGCCTTTCCTGTGGCTAGCCAAATTGTGGCCGTGTCTGGAAGCGGGGTGGGAACCATCCACACTTGCATGAATAAGACTCAGCAGTAATTTCAGTCACATCAGAAAACTAATTATGTGGTTTTATTTGGAGTATGATTCTCTTTTCAATTCCAAGACTTCTCTTGATTAAAACTTCGGAGCCGATTTCATTCACAGCTGTCCAAGCCATGTACAGTAAGCTACGGTTATAACGAACACGCTTAAAACGAACTGACGGATATAACGAACTAACTTTTTAGTCCCGACTATTTGCTGTAGTTATGCTGTATATATGCTTATAACGAATTACGGTTATAACGAACTAAAATTAGTAGTCCCTTTTAGTTCGTTATAACCGTAGTGTACTGTATGTTCAAATATTATCGTTATTATCATTATAATGTGGTAAGTTATTATTGTCGTTGTTCTTGTTGTTCTTGTTGCTGCTGTTGTTGTTATGTAGAGTGGCTTAACTGTGTACACGGTCCCAAGTGGCTGTGTGTATACATGTCTGTGCAATTAAATTGTCTTGTTTCAGGAGAAAAGATGTATTTGTTGCCAAACATTCTATTGCGGAACATATGCAATTTTGTAGACATACACACAATTAGTGAGTAGCCGGGTAGCCTAATAAGTGGTTGAAGCGTTTGGTCGTCACGCCGAAGACACGGGTTCGATTCCAGACATGGGTACAATGTGTGAAGCCCATTTCTGGTGTCCTCCACCGTAATATTGCTGCGATATTGCTCAAAGCGGCGTAAAACAATACTCACTCACCACATTAACATACATGCAACATTTAGAGCATATTTACGGAAGAAGTAAAAGAAACAAAATATAAGATATGTGCATGATACATACTTACAGACACACATCTTGGTTCCACAGATAAGTTGGTACATTTATTGTCCAAAATTGTTTACATGGTGACATCTAATTTTATGGTGCTAAAATGTTTCTAAGGATAAATCATTTTCGCTTGTTTGTCTAAAATCAGTTTAATCTTTGTCTAGTCCTTTTTCTAGAAGAAATCTAATTGTGTTTTATTTTTTACTAATCTGTATGACCTACGTGTATTTTCCGTACCTTTAGAAGTTGATGCATCATGAAGTGAGTTGAGGAATAGGGTACTGACTTTAGGCTGAATTGTATTCAATTTGGTAATTGGTTCCAAAATCATCATCATCATCATCATCATCATCATCATCATCATGATGTACACGCTCTTCTGTAGTTCTGCACCATGACTGTGGAATATATTTATTTTATGGAAAAAACAATCTAGAAACGCATACAAAAGCAAGTCCAGCTAGCTTTATTCCAAATCAGCATAGGGAAATATTTATTTTTTTAGAGTCAAGAAGGATATTGTGTAATATAAGATTTCATAGACTAAATGTTAGTCTAGGTCTTCTGTTTTATTATCATTAAAATGTTTATTGTCTTAAATGGTTTTTCTCCGGTCCCAAGTGAGTGTATACAATAATTTATTTTATCACAGACGTGTTCAACATAGGAAGCCACAGCTGAGTAGGCACCATTTTATTGGGGCCTGTTTTATATACCTTTTTAAGTGCGGTAATGTCGCCTCTAACTTCGGCGCATGTTTGCTATTGAGCAGTCTCAGCCCAGAGATTGGTCGGTCTGATATATCTTTGTCTGGGCTATTCTCAGAGAACACGATCTGGGTAAACATTACATATCGTGTCTTGGTATTGTCCAAATACGATTACTCACTTTCTCAAGAGAAATTACTCTCACCGCTGGGTAAAACATTACTCATCCGATTAATTTCGTTTCGAGTCGAGTACAACGCTATCATATGCCTGGCACTCAGCGTCGCTTTCGGGAACGCTCGTGGCGCTTAAAGGGTTAACACTAATTGAGATCAGTCGTTCTTTGAACGAACACTAAGTCCTGATTGGCAGATCCCAACGGTGTGAAATACATTCTTAACGTATTTGTTTGAATTACAATAACATAGGCTTGGCGACTGACACATTCGGACAGTACCTTCTGGCATTGGCCACTACGGGAACAATCTCGTTATACGAAAGCTCTGATTGTTGCAGTGAAATGTTCTCAGTTTCTGTTTATTTCTTCTGATTTGTCTGTCTGTAAGAACTAGGCCTACTTGGTGTTAACGTTTTACACAGTTCTCTCTGTAAAATGTTACTTTTGTGTCTGGTTCTCCAGTCTGGGATGGATCATCGTCGTTCCCGGAACATATTCACAAAACCAGTCATGATGTCTTTTTCATACACTGACATAGGATTATTGTCGTTTCCGGAACATATTCACAAAACCAGTCATGATGTCTTTTTCATAAACTGACATGGGATCATTGTCGTTTCCGGAACATATTCACAAAACCATTCATGATGTCTTTTTCATACACTGACATGGGATCATTGTCGTTTCCGGAACATATTCACAAAACCATTCATGATATCTTTTTCATTCACTGACAATGGATCTTGTCGTTTCCGGAACATATTCACAAAATCAGTCATGATGTCTTTTTCATACAATTACATGTGTCGAGCAAGTATCTAAACCTATACATGTGACCATATTATGCGGATTAACTCATGAATTGAACAATAGTATTTTTCTAATAATTTGATAAATGAAAATGTTAACTGGCCCAGAGGAATATGAAATATAAATACGACAAAAGGCCACATTTGAAAAACCTTATGATCATAATTAAGCTGTGTCCTATCGTCAACTGTTAAATACATTCCTTATGTTTCATAATTATTGCTTGAAGGGGTTTGTTTGTTTAACACTGCTGTAACAGTATTTTAGTGTTACCACAGTGTTTATCAGTTAACAGACTGCCTATGTGGTCTTATGGTAGAACGCCTGCCCGGAGAGCGGAAGGTCGGGGTTCAATTCCCGGCCGCGTCATACCAAAAGACGTAAAAAGATGGTACTTCAATCTTTAAAGATAGTAAACAAAACAAAGTTGAGCAAACATGCCAGTTAAAGTACAAAATATCCATTACGGCTTATGTACTTGTTCTGCCTTTTTCCTAAAAGAAATCCTTTTCGATACTGTTTGCACTTTTGTTTGTTGCACGTGTTTTATGTTCCTTCGGGGAAAGGTGAATGATTGAGTTGGACTTTACGCCGCATTTAGCAATATTCCAGCAACAGCACGGCGGGAACACCAGAAATGGTTTGGTCTGGTTTGGTGGGCTTCACACATTGTACCCATGTAAGGAATCCAACCCAGGACTTTGGCATGACTAGCGAACGCTTTAACAACTAGGTTACCCACTGCCTCTTGTCCGGGAAGATCTAAACGTACCTATATGATGTAAACCTATTGAAACAATAAGCACAGTATTTTCGTTTACCGTTGGTTGAATGAATACATTGTGCGTGTGGGTATACAGACACTATTTAGGGGGTATTGGTGGTGATATATCATCCCCTGATGTGAGAAAGTCAGTGTGAGCCGGACTGTGCTCCTTGCGACTTCAGTGGGTCAGTGTTCAGTGTTCGAGGTTTCACATTTATGTTGCTGTAGATGACATGGTCGCCCATTCACTTACTTATTCCCATTCTGCTTGTCCTTGACGCAGCATCTGTGTCTGAAGCCATCAGTCGTCACCGTCTTTCTTACTGTGTGTGTGACGAATAGATATAACCACTAACATCAACATCCGTTTCGCTACACTTCTAGATTACGTAGCACAATCTATACAAAACACGGGATGCGGAATAACAAAAACTTTGACAAGTGTCGTCCTTATACATCATGAGTTCAGAGGAGCGAAAGAAAAGATGATTAAAATTGGCCAGTTTCGTTAAAAGAAAGAATGTTCACGTTTCCTTTCCAGAAAAAGGTCCCTCTATAGTCATCATTCATATCATCGCATTCGCTCCTAATGTCGATGGAACATTCAAGTAACTAATTTGTTGCGCGCGTGCTGTGAGAGAAATTTCTTGATTTTCGATTGCAAGACTTGATGATGACATCTCTTCTCGGTGAGCCCGACTGCCTTCTCAACCACCAAGTCTTCCAGAAGGCGAGAGAGCGTTCTCTTGTATTATCGCTTTAACACATTCAAATATAGAGAGCCCACATGATGTACGGAGTGGAAATCCAATGTCGCTTTATCTTTAATCAAATTTCCAAGATTACTGAGGAAACTGACACTAACCCCAAGTGGCAGACGACAATCTGAACCACGTTCAAAGTATGATCAATGGACACATGCGCGTATTGTGACGTCACGTGCAACGATAGGGTGTGGTAGGGTGAGGTCGATAGGTTTTTTATTAGATTGAACGAGGCAGACGACAAATCGAACCCCTTGAAAACGCAGACGTGAAATTGACACAGCAGTCAGACGGTTGATTGTGAATCTCTTTGTTTTCCAATCAATACCCTATTGCTCAGGGTTCTTAGTGATTTCGGAATTGACGGCTGTGTTAGACCTGGTGCTGTTTACCCAATCAGGGGCAAGCTGTAGATTTCCCATCTGAATGATGTCAATTATATTTGGATACAGGAATTGCATATATTGATAAATGTTAAAAATAAACGTGTTGTACAGAAAACTAAACAAAAAGTAATTAAGAATGTCTGTCGGGCGATTTTTCAATGTCCACGGGAATAGGGAGGGGGTCTTGTTGGTAGCTGCAGGAGTAGTTCTCTGTAAGAAAGAGATTTAGACGTGTGTTTATAATACTAGTTGAAAGACTGATACATATCGTTCATCGGACAAATAGGATACGCGCTTTTACCCTAAACGTTTGATTTGCATCGACCTACCCATTAAACAACCCTTAATGCTATTAACCTCTGTAAAAGAGAGCACGGGATACCCCCCTCGAGGGGTGGGGGCGGAATAGGAAATGGGAGTGATTTCTTTGTGAAATTAGTATCAATACTGTGACCTATTCTGAAATAAAAATACATTTTCCACATTCCGAAGATGACCAATCGAACTTGGTTACATCGGACTTTCTTAAACCGTACATCTCGTATCCCGGATTATAACAGATAACAACATACTGACACACATTATAACAATTTCAGATTTCTTTGCTATTTTATCTTTGTATTAGTAATTGGAAGTTGTTTTAGTTTAAGAAAAAAAGACTGATAAGTAGTGGTTAATGATGTCATGTGGTTCTGTCGGGTATTTGTAGCATGGATTGTTAATTATGAATCATTAATATTTTTAATAAATTACATAACTTAAATATTTGTTATCTACCGTATTAGTGTTACCATATGTAATAATAATTACCCCGGTGTGTCTAGACTTAATTAACAGCGATCATATACTATTACTAATCATATATATTTACATCTTGATATCCTGAGCGTCCAGAAGCGGCGTCTGAATGTAGCAGTACTTGAAATCGAAATCCATGACTCAGCATGCATAACGATCGCCCCAGTACCCTGACAGGGTGAGATAGACCCATTGAACCGACGCACATTAGACCTGTGTAGGTACGGAAATTGTACCTTTACTGTACTGGGGCCTACAGATTCCAGTCGAATCGGATTGCATAAAGCTAGCGCATGTCGGAAACCTAGGTTGGGCTAATTTAAGGGAAACATCGAATTACAATCACCAATCGATCCTTCAATGTCATTCTCATGTCACGCTCAGTAAATGTAGCTGCGTTGATTGATACCGGTTCCGTTAGTCACAGACATGTGCAATTTGATAGTGACGGAAGAAAGCGACCCTTATTATCCTTGTTTAAACAAGATTGCAAAACAACACACCAGCGAAGAAAGGGCTGTGTCAGGTAATTGATGATCAAAGTGGTCGTGGGTGATTTTTTCTTGCAATTTCAACTGGAATAGTTTTAGAGATAATATTCCCACGAAACCAAAGGTTTTGTTTAGGGTTTGTGGAATACAATCGGAATCAGAGTATTGCGTTGGGGTTCATGTTACAAATTAGGTCCATTTTCTGAGCTGGTAATGTAAATAACATCAAACGCAGATATAAGACATTGATAGTATATGTCAAACGTACATGTTAGTGAGTGAGTGAGTATGGTTTTACGCCGCTTTTAGCAATATTCCAGCAATATCAGGGCTTCACACATTGTACCCATGTCGGGAATCGAACCCGGGTCTTCGGCGCGACGGGCGAACGCTTTAACCACTGGGCTACCCGACAGCCCCCGTACATGTTAGAGCTTATATATCAATACATCGTTGAAAATGATGATGACAAAAATTAAAACAAATTGATCCAAACAGAGCTGTGGTGCTGACAGAGCAGTTTAAAGCTGATCAATAATATAAGTAATTAGCATGTTACAGATATAATAAGTTTTAGGTTGATAGTATATTTCTTCAGATAATGATAAAAAACAGATCTTTTATTTTCAGATATGTGACCCACATGAAATAGAAGGTTAGTTTTAGAACACATTCTTGAATAAAAAACATATACTGCATCAGATACATTAATGTATACCAGACACATCAAGGAACATCGACTGGTTTTAGTCTGTCATACAGAGCCCGATGCAAATATATCTTATACAGCCTATGCAAGTCTATAATATTATGCAAGTCTAGATTACTAGATCTGAAAATGAAGAGAGTCTCTGGGCTCCTTATTATTATATTTGTATTAAGATAATTTAACAACCTTTTTTTCTGTAAGAAATGTTCATTTTAGAGACTAGATGTTAGTCTCCGACTGGTTGATAAAGGTGTAAAATATGCTATGCCCAATGGTATAGCAAATGGCCTTTTTGCAACTTCGAGGGGTGTGAACAAAGACATTTTACATTTGGTGCAGCTCCCGCATGGAATGAAATAGTTGTTAACAACTAAGTATTCACATTTTCCATATTCCATTTCTAAAGTCTCTTTTAAACAAACCTCTTGAAGAATTCATCTATAGTAGTGATTGGAGCTAGTTGTAGTAGCAGTAGGAGCAGTGGTGGTGGCAGTATTAGCAATCGCGGAAGCACCGTTGGTTGTAGTAGTGGTAGTAGTAGTAGTAGCAGCAGTAGCAGTTGTAGTAGCAACAATGTTAGCAGTAGCAGCAGCAGTAATAGTAGTAGCAGGCGCAGCAGAATTTGCTGTAGTAGTAGTAGTAGAGGTAGTAGTAGTAGTAGCCATAGTATTATCAGCAACGGTGGTGGTAGCAGTAGAAGCAATAGTGGCCGGTATAGCGCCGGTGATTGTGGTAGTAGCAGTGAACAGACGTACTTGGAATATGGGACATCAGTTTATCAACACTGCAAATAATGAATGAGAAAATAGTAGAATTAATACCAACATCGCGTCGGGGTACAGAATAATGGTCAAACAGTACCCATGTCGATAATCGAACCCGGGTATTCAGTGGTACGAGCGAACGCTTTACCCACTAGGCCACCCAAAAGGAACAGGTGATGACGTACGTTGAGCTATTTCACAACTGATTCCATCAGCCATTTCAAAATGAACAAAAATTGTCATGTATATCATAAAATGTACAAATTATAAAATATCATTTCACCTTTCTGAAGAATTCCTGGGCATTATCAAAGAACACAAGACAAATTGAGGCAATGTTAAGAACTGCAACCTATGATATTTCCCTGTATCAGCCTGTTGCTGGAACAACGCATGCCAGAAGACAACCTATGTCTATAGCATACACAACAGCTGAATTATATTAATAAGCTGATTACACGCGGGCGTCGCCAGCCGACGACAACGAACCACAATTGACCTTTATTCCAGTTACACCAAAGGTCACGGGAGGGGAGGGGAGAGGCGGAAAGAAACAATTACTACTATGGAAATCCGATGCCCCAACAAACTGGTACAAGCCGGTTGTGAACTACACTTCACTTCCGTGTCAAGCCACGTGACACATTGGATAATTAGTTGCTGATTAGCCAAATTGACACCATTATGCGCGACCTTACTCGGATATTTGGCAATACGTTTTTCTGTAGCAACGTCAGTAAGTACTACAACCGACATTACGTCGTTCGTTGAGGTTAGACCACATGCGTTGGGGATTGCGAATGGTTGACGCAACATTTGTTATGGTTTACATATTGTTCTAGACTGACATCTAGTCTGTGAAATGAACATATTTTAAAGAAAAACCAGTTGTTAAATTATAGTTATAAAATATAATAAAAAGGGACCCAGCGACTTTCTTCATTTCCTGATACTGCAGTAATCTAGACTTGCCAAACATTATAGACTTGCACTATCTATATTGGATATATTTGTTTCAGGCCTGAATGACAGACTGATATTGTTCGCAAAAACCTATAATACCCATTGCGATGTTTATAAATGTCGGCAAATTAAATTAGTGTAGGTTCGTTGAAGCCCCAAGGAGTGGATCTTCACTGTCAGTGAGAAAATATTGGCTAAATGGAATAACCGGATTTTCCTATAAACGTACACTGCCTTAAAACAGAGACCATATACCATGGTCTCTGCTTAAAATAATTTTTTTTTTCAACAAATTTATCTGTTCATAATATTCCCTGTGCATCCGTGGCACAATATCAGTACACATAGTCAGTGTTAATGGCAACGATCTGACGTAAATAAAAGCAACAGAAAACATTTCCATAATTATAAGACGTCTCTGCTAAAAGAAGAGTCCATGGTAGGATTCCGGCTATATCATAAACATGTGTTTATGAGTCACTATCAAATAGAGGTGTTCGCGACAAGATAAGCAAGCGTATCCTGACCCACCGGTGGCACCCGTCACAAACACATGCAAAGGCGAGTCAATTGTTCACCTGAACAGAGACCACACACCGATATTGTCTCTGACCTGAAAAAAAACCACGAGAACGCTTTAATAGTATTCCGTTTTAATAAACTTGATGCCAATTAACATAATGTATTACAGTGAAACGTTGGTAATTCCATCGTGCCGATATGTCAATATCGCTACATTATACAATACACAATGCCTATTGGGCTTCTAACTGTTTGCTTATACGAGATGATCATTAATGTGTACTCAAGTCTATTTACAAAGCATCAACTATTTGAGTGAAGTTTAAAATCAATGATGTGAACGTACAAACCAATTTCTTTTATTGACTCATCACATCAAACTCTACCATATATTCACGTTGTGTACAAACGTCAACGTTCCATTGACGACCAGGATCGAAAATTCAGCTTACCCAATATGTGATATTGGTGTTACAAGTGTTAAAAATATCGATATATTTCCTGAACTAGAAAACTGAAGGAGATGGGTATTGTACTCTGTTAAAATTGGACGATGCACAATGTCTTACTTATCAGCTCTATTGATTGGTCTGAGATGCTTGTGGTGATCTGTTGGTCTGAAGGGCCGCATTGATATCGCTACATAAAGTCAATATCAACATACTCCGTTAGTCTCTCGCTCTTCAGCGTGTTTGTGTCACGACGCCCTTACAACCGTGGCTCACACGAACCCGTTTTGCATGATTTGTCAATTTGCTTAGACTCGGCATGTTGGTCACAGATATCGTGCACGGTTAATATTGCAACAATTCATTAGCGCATTTTCTCTCATTACCAGGAGGATTGCTCACCAGGCAATAGCGCCAACAGCTTTGAACTCGATTAACTAATTCCTTGTATGGTACACAGTTATGCAGCGGTGCATTGTGTGCATGTGTTTCACGTGCAGGTGTGGCTGCAGAGGCGTGACCCGATGCATGCACGATACGCCAAGCCTTGTATTCCTATCCACTTGTTTCATGATTAAATACATCAGAGGTCTCACGTCAACATTTCCGTATGAAACGGCTATCGTAATGGGCGCTGTCTGGGCGTGTTTTTGATTCGCTGAAGATATTGGATTAAAGTCTGCATTAACGTTCCACTCACCTTTGTGAGCATGCCCTGTCCATCAGGTATAGCCTCTCTTGTGTATTATATGATCGAATGTGTAATGACTTACAAACACTTACTTTTTTATGCTAAGTGTATGAGTGGGTCTACGGGTAGAGCAGGTCATGCTTGTCATTTTCAACACCTGGTATATTGGTTTGTGTGATGTGATACACATTTCCAAGGCTCCACACACACCTGAGTCTCCCGTCTCCTGCCTTGTGTGGATATATCCATGCATGACGTCAAAGTGGCTAGCCTTGAACGCTGAAGTGTCGTGGACACCTCAGAAGCTGTCGGGACATGTTCCTCTTTAGGTCACCTGAGTCTTGTCTGGAAACCTTAATGAGATGAAAAGACACATTGGCTGTGAGTCATCGCGGCGTTGAGTGTCCTTGGCTGTCCTTAACGTCGTGTTTATCATAGGAATTACAAGAATGGTCGCTCTGATTGATGTGTGTTCATAATGGTTGTGCAGTACTAACATACACGACGGTCCTGACTCGCATATAGTGGGGAGTTATGATGTATTAGTTCAATTTGCCAGTGCGACCAGAATAAGCTCGTGAAACATGCGTTGCTTAGGAGTGAGTGAGTGAGTCTGGTTGAACGCCGCTTTGAACTGTAATTCAGTTTACAATGTAACATTCAGTGCAGGAACCTGAGAGTCCGGTTTACAATGTTACATTCAGTGCAAGAACCAACTGTTCTTGTTTACAATGTTACATTCAGTGCAAGAACCAACTGTTCTTGTTTACAATGTTACAATCAGTGCAAGAACCAACTGTTCTTGTTTACAATGTTACATGCAGTGCAAGAACCAACTGTTCTTGTTTACAATGTTACAATCAGTGCAAGAAACCAACTGTTCTTGTTTACAATGTTACATGCAGTGCAAGAACCAACTGTTCTTGTTTACAATGTTACATGCAGTGCAAGAATCTGCTGTTCTTGTTTACAATGTTACATGCAGTGCAAGAACCTGCTGTTCTTGTTTACAATGTTACATTCAGTGCAAGAACCAACTGTTCTTGTTTACAATGTTACATGCAGTGCAAGAACCTGCTGTAATTGTTTACAATGTTACATTCAGTGCAAGAACCAACTGTTCTTGTTTACAATGTTACATTCAGGGCAAGAATCTGCTGTAATTGTTTACAATGTTACATTCAGTCCAAGGACCTGCTGTTCTTGTTTACAATGTTACATTCAGTGCAAGAATCTGCTACTCTTGTTTACAATGTTACATTCAGGACAAGAACCTGCTACTCTTGTTTACAATGTTACATTCAGGACAAGAACCTGCTACTCTTGTTTACAATGTTAAATTCAGGACAAGAACCTGCTACTCTTGTTTACAATGTTACATTCAGGACAAGAACCTGCTACTCTTGTTTACAATGTAACATTCAGGGCAAGAATCTGCTGTAATTGTTTACAATGTTACATTCAGTCCACGGACCTGCTGTTCTTGTTTACAATATTACATTCAGTGCAAGAACCTGCTAATCTTGTTTACAATGTTACATTCAGGGCAAGAACCTGCTACTCTTGTTTACAATGTTACATTCCGGGTTAGAACCTGATATTCTTGTGTTCAGTGCAAGAACCTGCTATTCTTGTTTACAATGAAACAGTCAGTACAAGAACCTGCTACTCTTGTTTACAGTGTTACATTCAGTACACGAACCTGCTATTCCTGTTTACCATGTCACATTCAGGGCAAGGACCTACTATTCTTGTTTACAATGTTTCATTCAGGGCAAGAACCTGCTTTTCTTGTTTACAATGTTACATTTAGGGCAAGAATCCTATATTCTTGTTTTCAGTGCAAGAACCTGCTATTCTTGTTTACAATGTAACATTCAGGGCAAGAACCCTATATTCTTGTTTTCAGTGCAAGAACTTGCTATTCCTGTTAACAATGTTACATTCAGTGCAAGATTCTGCTTTTCTTGTTTACAATGTAACATTCAGGGCAAGAACCCCATATTCTTGTTTTCAGTGCAAGAACTTGCTATTCCTGTTTACAATGTTACATTCAGTGCAAGATTCTGCTATTCTTGTTTACAATGTAACATTCAGGGCAAGAACCCTATATTCTTGGTTTCAGTGCAAGAACTTGCTATTCCTGTTTACAATGTTACATTCAGTGCAAGAACCTGCTATTCTTGTTTACAATGTAACATTCAGGGCAAGAACCCTATATTCTTGTTTTCAGTGCAAGAACTTGCTATTCCTGTTTACAATGTTACATTCATTTCAAAAACGTGCTAATCCAGTTTACAATGTTACATTCAGTGCAAAAACGTGCTATTCCAGTTTACAATGTTACATTAAGTGCAAAAACCTGCCAATCCTGTTTACAATGTTACATTCAGTGCAAAAACGTGCTAATCCAGTTTACAATGTAACAGTCAGTGCAAAAACGTGCTATTCCAGTTTACAATGTTACATTCAGTGCAAAAACCTGCCAATCCTGTTTACAATGTTACATTCAGTGCAAAAACGTGCTAATCCTGTTTACAATGTAACAGTCAGTGCAATAAATTGCCAAACCGGTCTACTATGTTACTTTCAGAGCCTACTTGTCCAGCTACGACGGTAGTGCTTGAGGTTGAAGGGTACCTTTGTTTTATCAGGTCTAACGGAGATTCGTTGTAGCGGGCTAGGTCATTAAGTAAAGTTAAACATATTATTACATGCGGTTCATTCATCTACAGATATTGTCCAGGTTAATTTGTTTCGTAACCAAAACAGATGTCGATTTCCGATATGAGCCGGAAATGACGAAACTTTCCATCAACTTCCGGCTATAATTTCCTTTTTCCAGCGGACACTATGTTCGTTTTGAATTCAAAGCAGCAGCATAAAAGCGGAAATAACCAAATTATGTTCCACCGACACAAAATATGACTGAATTTTACTTAAAGTAATTGCGAATCAGTGTCCGCATGCTAAATTCCCGAGAGTCAAGGAGCTCAAAGTAGCACGAAAAAGGCGGGCGAGATGAAGGCAAAACATAATATCATTTAACCTTCCTTGAGTCAGTGAAGAGAGATACATCACATACCAGAGTAGATCTCCTTCACGTGTGATCAGTGTTAAATCTTTTTAGACTTGAACATCAAAGAGAATTACAGTAGTCTGCACCACTAGGCCCTGTGTTGCACAAAGGTGCAGTTTCGTTGTGTATCTACATTTAATTTGACGCAAGATCATTCTTGAAAATCTTCTGAAATATAATGTGCTGTAACTCGTCCTTTCGGGAAGAAAATAGTATGTCTTGAAGTGATTGAGTGAGTGAGTATGGTTTTACGCCGCTTTTAGCAATATTCCAGCAATATCACGGCGGGGGACACAAGAAATGGGCTTCACACATTGTACCCATGTCGGGAATCGAACCCTGGTCTTCGGCGTGACGAGAGAACGCTTTAACCACTAGGCTGGGACAGGACCGAAGCCCTAGAAACTCGCAGGAGTCAAGCTGCCGTATGCCGCCACCCATCCAACTACTCTCCGAGACCGACGCTGCTCAACTTGATTTGTGACCCGTGCACATGACCACGTGTCGGATATTCTATCTGGTCTGTGGGCTGCAGGTTGCTAGGACAGAGAGCCAATATATAACATTATCCATAACACAGTGACCACATCGCGCTGCATAATGACAACCCATCGGTTGCTGTTTCCCTACGGACTCTTGACATACGTTACATCCATGACTTGACGGAGATGAAATGATCCCACGAGTGCCCAATACTCCCACGTCCTCCACCCAAGTCATCGCCAGACAGTTACAAAAATGTTGAAGGATACAGTATTTTTGCCTGATCGAAGGCTGAATGGAATATTGGACCGCCTCTTGGTACTCTCAAAAGGCTAATTCAAGGAATTATTGACCTCCAAGTCACTTGTGATGATTACGAGACTCAATCAAGCATAGTCAAACTGGTTATTAACTTAGTACATTAATAGCGGTAATGTTCACAAATGTCTTTGTCACTGACAAAGAGAAATCACCTTGTGTAAAGTTGTTCAACAGACTGAGAATGTCTCCGACTGAGCGTGTATAACCAGGCCTGTAAAAAATCCCTCCAAATAAATACCAACATATTTGTATATGTAACACTAGTCGACGATTTGTATCGAAAGGTGTAATTGCATATTTTTTACTGCAGTCTACGAAAGGAGTATAAGTGCACGACATTTAACATGTGTCTGAAGCGACGCTAATTCTCTACACATTTTCGGACGCCCATTATTTCAGTTCACTTAGCAATGGTGAAAATGTCGTAACATTTTAAACGATTTCATGCGTGCCCACCTTCTTTGCCAATCATAATAACATTATGTCTTTTCTTAACCTGTCTGAACTTTAAAACGAGACTTTAAAAACCCAATTCTATATTTTCCCTCACGTACGATTACAACTCAAAGGAACGCAGCATTCACTGTTCGCACTTGAACCATGCTCCCCAGCCAACTTTTTGTATTACCCAACTCAACTTCCCTTTGGTCGCCGCCGCCATATTGACTTGCTTTTTGTGTGTGCCGGATCAATCTGTCAAATCAGATACGAAACACGGATTAGCGTTGCAGCGTACTCATAACAAGCTGATATCTATACGATAAACCGTAAACTAATTTTCTGGGAAGTATATAGTCAATACGCTTGTAAAGAACGCCTTGGAGCTACAATGGGTCACTAGTTTTCAAAGCTTGTCTGACACCAGAGCGATACCATCCACTAGTTATTGTGCTGTGTGAGACCGCGACACCGTGTTTAATGTATTTAACGCTCTGGTGGCTTCTTGATCACACGGGGCCCCTGAAGCCACTGTAGTCGCCTACTATAACGTATGATTGTAGTGAGGTCGGCAGTGCTGACTTGACAATCGTCATGAGTTCATCTCGACAGCGTGCCTGTAGGCATGGTGCATCGAGTGGCGTGGGTAGATATTATCCTTCTTACCACCCGCGGGGTGTTCTTCGGTTGATCGTGTCCTCATCCTTTCTGAGTGAGTGTGTGGAGTTTAAACTCCACTTTGAATGTATTTCTGTATTATTTCTGTATTTCATTTATATCTCTACTAAATGTGCGAGGAAAGGCTGTAGACATTGTTTTTGTGAATCCTTCAAAGAGCTGCACGACCAATGTCAAGACCGTGGCTAGTCTGGGAATCGAACCAACCGCAATCGGATTCTGTTGATACTAAGGGATTCAGTTGTGCACATATTTGGCCATCTCGTCCATTCTAGTACTGGACTTACTTTTATCTGCATCTTACCTACTGGATGTTAAGCGAGGCAGACACTGATACACATTAATCACATTGTGTATACGTCCAAGCAGTCTGCGGCTCACTAGCCTTTCATAGATGTGTCGTTAAACTTCAGCATCCGCGGGTCAGAGTCTCAAACTCTCAAAGATTCAATAGTTATGTCAGCATACCTTAGATGCAATAGTTGTGTCAGCATACCTTAGATGCAATAGTTGTGTCAGCATACCTTAGATGCAATAGTTGTGTCAGCACTCCTTAGATGCAATAGTTGTGTCAGCATACCTCAGATGCAATAGTTGTGTCAGCACTCCTTAGATGCAATAGTTGTGTCAGCATACTTTAATCAGATGCAATAGTTCTGTGACCATACCATAACATACTATAGTTCTGTCACCATACCATGGTATACTATAGTTCTGTCAGTATACCATTAAGTATTATAGTTCTGGCACCATACCATAACAAACCACATGTTCTGCCACCATACCATACCCTACCATAGTTCTGTCACCATACCATGATAAACCACAGCTCTGTCACCATACCATAACATGGCATACCATAGTTCTGTCACCATACCACGGTACTGTCAGCATACCTTAGATGCAATAGTTCTGTTACCATGCCATAACATTCCGTAGTTCTGTCATCATTCCATAACATACCAAGCTCTGTCACCATACAAAAACATATCATAGTTCTGTCACCATAAAATGACATATCATAGTTCTGTCACCATACAATAACATACCATAGTTCTGTCACCATACATGACATACCATAGTTCTGCCATCATTCCATAACATACCAGAGTTCTGTCACCATACAATAACAAACCATAGTTCTGTCACCATATCATCACATACTATAGTTCTGTCACCATACAATAACATATCATAGTTCCGTCACTACACAATAACATATCATAGTTCTGTCACCATACAATAACATATCATAATTTTGTCACCATACAATAATATACCATAGTTCCGTCACTACACAATAACACATCATAGTTCTGCCACCATACAAACATATACCATAGTTCCGTCACCACACAATAACTTATCATAGTTCTGTCACCATGACATACCATAGTTCTGTCACCATACCATAACATACCAAAGTTCTCTCCTTTTCTAACGTCTTACATGTGGGTTCTTAGCTCTTTAATAACGTAAAGAATACATCAGATGTTCGTTGCAACACTTACACCACTATCTCACTCTATGATGACTGTGCTGAGGAGTGTACAGGTAACAGGATTGTATCAGTGAGTCCTGGATTGGGTTCAGGCTATTAGTCAATTAGCAAAATGACAGCTTTGGTTCTCGCCATGAGGCAGTGCATCGAATGCGAAACAACGTGTTTAATTTACTGTTTAACGCTTAGCGGAGTCTAAAGGAGCTACAAGAAGCGTGAAACACTATCAGTATTTGCACCAATGCCATGATCTGGTACAGTGAAACCTCGATTACTCGAAACACTGGAGCCATCGATATCATATCAAGATATATGTTTGTAGAGACATCGAGTGACGCTTTGAAACATTAGTGCCGATACGACGTCATCAGAAATCATTAATATACGTCGTTGGTACCAATATTACCATCAAGGCTAACTCTATGACCAAATCTGTCACACTCCTGAAATGTCCACAATAACATAGAACGTTAATGGCAAAGAAGCAGCAATGACACTGGTGTCCAAGCAAAGAACACAGATGTCCTTCAACAACAGTCACGTGGGAAGGTTTGTGCCATTAATTTGGTATATATTGGTCGTAGATAACTCTAAGCTGTCTGTGTTAAAGAAATAGTTCGTTAGTGACGGTCAGGAAAAGACGACGAGTCAAATGCGTAATGAGCTTCCGGGGACAACGTACTGCGTGCTTATAATTATAGATCTGTCTGTCTGACATGTATAGCTAGGGGCACGGGTGGCCTAGTTCTCTAAGACATTGCAATTCGATATACAAAATTACGTCCCTCAGGCGTGCGAGGATTCTGTGATAATGGGTTCGAATCTTAGATTCGACATCCATATGATCCTACACTGTCAAAACCATACTCTGGCTCGTGGTCTCAGTGAAGTGGTAAGACCCGTGAAGATCCGGGGTAGAATAGGTCTTCAGCAACCCATGCTTGCCGTAAAAGGCGACTATGCTTGTAAGAAGCGACTAACGGGATCAGATGGTCAGGCTCGCTGACTTGGTTGATGCATGTTATCGATCACATTTGCGTGGGGCGATGCTCATGATGTCAATCACTGGATTGTCTAGTCCAGATTCGATTAGTTACAGACCGCCGCCATAGAGCTGGAATAACGCCGCATTCTTCAATATTAGAACTATATTACGGCGGTCTGTAAATAATTGAGTTAGGACCAGACAATCCAGTGATTGACATCATGAGCATCGATCCACGCAATTGGGATCAATGACATGCATCAACCAAGTCAGCGAGCCTGACCACCCGATCCCGTCAGTCGCCCCTTACGACAAGCACAGTCGCTTTTAACGGCAAGCATGGGTTGCTGAAGACCTATTGGAACATTACAAGTGACCAAGTCACCCCATGCACAACACCAGTAGTACATTTCAGATTTGACTACATCGTATTCATTCACACCTAAGTTAGCAGTTGAAACTGTATCGTTAAATTCATACAGATAATTCTCTTAAGTCATTCGCTTCAATGTATTTCTGCAGTCAATCTTAGCCGTTGTCTAAATGTTGGACGACCGGCATGAATATGCAATCACTTTCTGTCTTAGCGGTGCGACTTGTAATTAGAAACATTCCTCAGTCTTGTAAATTCAGACTGGTCTCTAAATTGATTTGACTGTCAACATGTCTGAGCCTAAATTGATTAGAGCGGCACGGAAACTTAAAACACTATGCTACCCCAGTTCGACGAAATGCAGCTAGTAATAACCTTTCTTGCAATTATAGTCTTGTTAGTTTGTCTTGGGACAATGACGAAGAAGCAATCCCTTCCTTGTCGTAAATTATATTACGAAATAAACGGAAGCAGAGCGATTAAAAAGGTCCGTTGGATGTTACTGACATTGACCCTGTGTGCAAGGGAGGTAACTCAATATCATCGGAAGCTTCAACGTTATGGGTGCAAATACGTCTTGTAGTGTTACAAGCTCGCTCTAAATTCTACTACTACTACTACTACTACTACTACTACTACTATTACCACTACTACTAGTCGTTATAATAATAATAATAATAATAAAGATAAAGATAATAATATTAATAATAATACGAACATCAATGCCACTAGTGTTCCAAGTAGCTTATTAATCGTGAAAACTTGATATTTACTGAACGGAACGTAGGTGAGATATTTTTTCTCATCAAAGATGTATTTTTCATCTGTAATGTAATACAATTTAAACTATTTAAACCATTCAAACCGAATAACAAATTATCGTAATTATGTTATCCGCAAGTGATCATTATTTTGTACCAAGAAAGCAATCAATTTATTATTAAAATGGTTGTTCGTGCTCATAGTGAATCAGCCAAACGAAAAGGCATTTATTAAGTTTTGGTAAAGCGTTATAAAACAGTAAGTTGCCATGGCAACGTGGATGTCAGTTCTGCAAATGACATTAGAAAACTAATGTATTTACAATATACACGGGTAAATACCCACCTTAATAATTATGAACACATGCTAAAATCAGGACGCGCGTAATCCTAATGTCATCACGTGAACCAGGTGTGACTCTCATTTTGAATCCATTGTGTTAAACGTATTACTGATATAATGTTCACTGGAGTGTTTTTCTTGTTGTCACGTCTGATTAATGTGTCATTAGACAAAGGCGACGTTACTCTAAGCAATTGAACGGACTTAACAAAGACCAATATATGGCACGGGATAATCTCTTTATTTTAAGAATATGTGACCTCCGCTTGCTTCCATGGAACCAGAGCTTCACAAAGGGTTTTGTTGTACGGCGTGTTGCACGTACAGCAACTTTTTGTACTGATCACTTTCACACCAGGGGAGATAACTCTATATCACGACCCCCTGACAGGCGATGTTTCAAGAGCCGGCGAGGAATCCATTTCCGCACATGCGCACCATCCCCTGAGATTTGAAGCACTTGTGAGATTGCACGCGAGTAGTCCGTCCACGAACTGAAATCACGAAGTTGATACTTTACAGCTCTAATCAATATAATGCATTTTACATTTGGACTGAAACCGCACAGCCGAAAAAGAACTACAAAGTGGTTGTTTTAAATTGTTACACGTTAATTGATCACTGGTACACGAATGCATTTTACTTTGTTTCTAAACAGTGTAGTGAAAATGAACAACAAAGTAATTGTCTTCAATTCGTCAACACGAGGTGATTGAGTTTGGTTTTACTGAAATTATGGCCATTCTCGGGCTGGAAACATGGGCGTGGCTCAAACGTTGTAGAAACTCCCTTTCAATATTTCGACCACATTTCATGTCATGTCATGTCATGTCATGTATGTGTAGCATGTAGTTCTATGTAGTTACTGAGAGGGTATGTAAGACCACGTCTTTCAAAGTATATTTATTTGTACCACACTTTTAATCGTAGCATATGTGTTGTTTTAATGTTAGCTAACTTTATCAATAATCGCCAACAGCTGAAGGGATGATATAAATCCGGCTGGGGTCCATGCAGGTAGCAAAAGTACTGTAAGTCCCCATGGGCCCTAGCATGGTGATCTCTCTTCAGTGGCTGGCGATCAATAGCTCATTTTTATCTTGTATTGTTTCGTATGATGTTATATTTTTATGGCTATCTACTAGTTTTAAATATAATCTCTCTTCAGTGGCTGGCGATCAATAGCTCATTTTTATCTTGTATTGTTTCGTATGATGTTATATTTTTATGGCTATCTACTAGTTTTAAATACAATCTGTGATAAATCTAGTTATTTTACTATCCATCGTTGACAGGTGTAAATATATGTATTATTAATCTACTTCTCGTCACGATATGGCTGAAATACTACCAATATGACGTTAAATATTAACTCACTCACTCACTCACTCTATGTAGTTAATGAGTCGTGGAAGGTCAAGACCTTATTACGTATGCACTGGTTAAAACCGTCGTATCTCGTGTGGTTAATTAAGTTGCTGATATGTGGGACTCTACAGCTAATCATTTTCCGACGGGAATTCATAATACTACCTTGCAATGAGACAGTGTTATTCATAGTGTCACCGGAAGGAATTCAGCATGATTCAAGAACTACCCTGTAATGACACATTGAGAATCTCACCCGAGTATCGTTTGAGATGAACGATATCCACACGAGTCAATGACGGTTAAAAAGGTTTGCCGAGCCATTGTAATTTTAAACGAGTGTTAAGGTTTGAGTTACTTGACATCAAAAGTCAACAGGGTGAGATTGTATTTATCATCCAAAAACAATCTTTCAACTATTTCGGTGGTAGAGAGATTAGTTATGTCATTCGATAGTTCGTCATGGTAACCGGTGACGTCATACTGATTTACAAAGTGTAATTCAGTGTGACGAGATTCAATAACTGCCCTGTAATGAAACAATGTTAATGACAGTCTCTCCTGTAAGGATTCAGTGATTCAATAACACATACACATACAAATACACATACACACATATACATATACATATACATACATACACACAGAGACACATACACATCTACATTGTACACATACATGTACACGCACATGAACATACCATTACATAAACACGCATACACTTAGACATCAGCTGATGGAAGAGACATGAGTGAGTGAGTGAGTGAGTGAAAGAGTAGGGTTTTACGCCGCTTTAGAAATATTCCAGCAATAGGGGCGAGATCTTGTAAATAGTTCTAAGCCTAACAAACAAAACCAACAATTGTGAAAGTGGTTTTTTTATTTTTCAAAATATTCTCTCTGCTTTTCAATACATTTCTCATATTCTTAATGAAGCGAGACCGCCTCCGTGGTCTAGTGGTAGAGCGTCCGCCCGGAGAGTGTCTCGCCTCCCTGGTCTAGTGGTAGAGCGTCCGCCCGGAGAGCGGAAGGTCCGGGGTTCGATCCCCGACCGCGTCATACTAAAAGACGTTAAAATATGGTACTTGTTGTTACCCTGTCTGGCGCTCGGCATTAAGGGGCTAAAACAAGGACTTGTCGGCTCGGAGTCAGTATACTGTGTCTGAGTAGGGTATTCATGTTAAACTGCGGCATGGTATCTCAGTGAGCTAGCACTATAAATCGGCATCAGTCCGGACTAGTACAAGCAGCCACACACACACACACACACGTGCATGCACGTCGCTATATAAAGTGCAACAATCTTGGACGCGACGTTAAACCCCATTTCACCTCACCTCAGGAAGGAAGAAGTTTTCTGAAGCCACCCTGAAATATCCATTGACTGCAGCTCTGAGGTCATCGTTGTCGTTATTGCGTTTTCTATGAAGCTGTTATTTCACTTTAGGAAACAGGTGGAAACCCCTTGGTGCCAGGTCTGGCGAGTATGGAGGGAGAGGAAGCTCTTAGAACCCACATTGTCGCACAGCAGTCTTTGCAGGTCGAAAGGTGTGAGAAGTGAGTGAGTATGGCTTTACGCTGACTTCAGCAATATTACAGCAATATCACGGCGAAGGACACCGGAAATTAGCTTTGTACCAATGTGGGGAATCGAACCTGGGTCTTCGGCGAACGCTTTAACCACTAGGCTACCAAAGGGGTGTGAGAAGAGGCTTTGTCATGAAAAAGTAGAACTCCAGCAGTCAACATTCCTAGCCGCTTTTCTTTGATATAATCTCTCAGGCGATGAAGCAAATCAGCATAGTAAGCACCG
Organism: Haliotis rufescens; assembly: GCF_023055435.1. NCBI lineage: Eukaryota > Metazoa > Mollusca > Gastropoda > Lepetellida > Haliotidae > Haliotis > Haliotis rufescens. Next base: position 68,273,228 of record NW_025963779.1, on the reverse strand, counting down.
GTGATAGTCTTTTGACATACACATATGCTGCCCTTAAACATAGCTAACATAACCCAACGTTGAACAGTGCAAACGCTAGGGCACGTATCCTCATACCCTTGTGACATGCGGTCATGAATTTCTTGGGGAGTACTTTTTTCTCAAATCAAAATCTTGATGACTGCGCGGTACTCGTTCTTTTCCATTTCTGGGTCCATTTGGACCCCTATCGCGTTCACCTAGCTGTCACTAATAAACAAACTGCTTCAACAGACCAAATACACTTGCAATGAACTACTCAATGTACTACATTGACTAGTTCACTTTGTTATAGCCCACAGTTGAAAGTTAGTCAGGCTTAGACCTTTTTAAACAGCCCTCATATCACGACGGGGGACACCAGAAAGGGGCTTCACACATTGTACCCATGTGGGGGATCGAACCCGGACTTTCACGTGGCGAGAGAACCACCAGGCTACCCCGCCATCTAAATATATGTAACATGGTTTATTCCTGGCATAGGTAAAACACGAGAATCGCCCCCTACCATGTAACGCTAATTAAATATTCGAACTTAGTGGGTAGTTTGTTTACGCCGCTTTAAGCAATATTCAATCAGGAAACAGCAGAAATTAGCTTCATAAATTGTACATATTTGGGGAATCGACCCCGGCCTCTTTAGTGTGGTGAGCAAACGCTCTAACCGCTAGGCTTGCAAATGCTTCCCTATCTAAGGACGTTCGTAAAGTTGAATGTAGTAAAAACAACAGATCCTTTTTACGAATATAGATACGGAAAAACAGTTTATTAAACAGTGTATTGATAGAAAAAAACAAGTCCACATTCGTACAGAAATCTATAACATCATAAATGTCAAGGCCACAACTCTATGCGATTGTTGATGGAACAAAGTGGCTCAGTCTAGATATTTGAACTTAATTAAGTCACCTGATCGGTTTTATATCACATTTAGGAGACGATAGTCGCCAGTCTTGTTGGCTTTGTTATGAAATATATGACACAAGTCGTTGAGCGCCGTGCGGTAGTATCGATCAGCTGGTGTGTATTCTCTTTATTCCCGATCTTTAGCGTTGTAAGTACAGAGGAATCTGTGTATATTGCAAACCGTATCCCGGCGTGTATTACACTTTATTCCCGGTTCCAAATCGTTACAGATTCGCAAACAACCTGTACATTTCAGAGTGTGCTGGAAACAGCGATTTCACGTTGATTGTACTCTGATTGTAAAAACACACGGGTAGGTCTGCAGTATATCTTCTGGTGAGCGCGTTCCAGTCGGGAAAAGATTGACTTTTTTACATTGCTGACACGGAATAAGCAATTACGTCGGTCTTTTTTGTTGTGTTTTTTTCTCAGTCTTTTCTCAATAAGATGGAGGCAATAGGAAGAAATGCCTGTTGAGCATTCGGGATGAAAAAAATAAACAGAAATAAAATGTTATTACAACATAAAATCTATTGGCGTTGCCATCGTTCGCTGACGTCAGAAATTTTTGGAAGTTTTTATAGATTTTCCAATTAATGAGTTAATATTGCTTTATATTTATGTTTATTATTTTTGTTTATTCTTCCCTATATTGTCATAAACAATAGGGGTGAGTGAGTGAGTTGTGTTTAAAGCCGCTTTTAACAATATTCCAGTTATATCACGGCGTGTCAGCTTAATATGGGAGGAAAGACCGAAATGATGCAGGTCTCAGACGTTTACCACTTCGGTGAAACCCACGAGCACGGGTATGGTGCTAACAAACCTAGAAACATAATCGGGGCGAACCGGGATTCGATCCCACAATCATAGGTTTCTGGCGTGACCAAGGGACGCAACTCTGCACGTCGAATTACGGCGCCTTAGACGACTGGGCCACCAGTGCCCTCCCATACACAACAGGACAGACAACATGTCATCACTGCATCAACCGGCCATCCTGCTTGCAGGCAAAACACGCCCTGACACCATTACACCGGAACGGTTTATGATTACACATCACCCAAATATCTTCCCCTAGCCTTCTATAGTAACGTGTTATATACACAGTACACTACGTTTATAACGAACACGCTTATAAAGAACTGACCGATATAACGAACTTATTTTATAGTCCCTGCCATTTGTTGTATATATGTTGTACATATGCTTATAACGAATCGATCTACGGTTATTACGAACTAGCCTAGTGGTTAAAGCGTTCGCTCGTCACGCCGAAGATCCGGGCTCGATTCCCGACATGGGTACAATGTATGAAGCCCATTTCTGGTCTCCCCCGCCGTGATATTGCTGGAATATTGCTAAAAGCGGCGTTAAACCTCACTCACGAACTCACGAACTCACGAACTAAAAGTAGTGGTCTTTTTGAGTTCGGTATAACCGTAGTTTACTGTATACCAACCTATGTACCTGTATGCATAAGCTGGCCTTAAAGCTGCAATAAAATCACAAATTTTGACTAACTTAGCCAGTTCGATGTTTCGGTGCCCATGGGAATGACTTCTTTTTGCCTAAATGTCTTACGCTAACATTGTACATAGATCTGAGGGATTCCAACATTTCATATATTGTTTTCTCAGTAAACTTCAGATGGCATTTGCTTTCATATTTCACAAATTGTCCTGAACCTCTAAAGATAGATAATTGACTGTATCTGTGGTCACCACGCGACAAATGCCCCATGGATCAAGGAATGAAGTTTCCCTGACGTTTGCCATGTTGGATAGTGGTGTACAAAGTTGACAATCAAATGTTCTGACAGAATTTTTTTTTTTTCTGAGATTGCAATAATTCAAGCAAATCCGAGTCTGAGTATCTACATGGTATTAATTCCACTTGTTTCAAATACGTTTTGTGAATACATAGAATGTCCTTCCTGGATTGTAATTATGATTATGTTTAATCATTGTGGCAGGGGTTTGGTGGTACATTTCACGGCTGGACCCATCAATATACCTCTCTTTGTATGGATTTTGATTGCGCTTTAGAATCCAGTGTCAAAGGAGGAATGGACATGTCTTCAGGTTTTAGAGTCAAGTTAAAAGTTGACGCATGGTTCGGGCAAATTTCTTCCTCAGTTAAAATAATGGCCTTATATACGGTATTTTGATATGATACTTATACCAAGTGTTTTTTATCAAACAATTAATGTAGTGATGCCTACACTATTTGAGGCCTTTCCAGTGGTAAGAACTAGAAACTTTTCATGTAGGGCACCAGACGTTTGATGACAACTGGCTGGGACAGAATGGGTTTATTCAAATTCTGTTTCCTCTTTTTCAGTTTGTGCATTATGCCAACACCAGGGGCTAAATAGTTCCACTCAGAGGGACATTCAACACCTTGCTCTTCTCCTTTGGCCCATTCTTTGGAATATGCTTCGACCACTTCCATAATGATAAGTTGTGATCCAAATTGGTAGGAAGCTGCTCCCGATATTTCAAACTATCTATGGGAGGGCTAACATAAATGTTTATGCTTCCATTTCCCCCATAATCAAAAGGATAAGCACCTATAGTTTAAGCTGGTGACATGGAAATTAATCACAACCGTTATTCAAAGTTGGAAGGAAAGTATGGACATACGGCCACAAATCAATCAGAGACAGACTAGGCAGCTTTATAGTCATCATATGTGTAAGGCTGGATGATGAACATTACTAGACAGTATGAAGTAAAGGATGGATAGTGCTCAGCAGTCTCAAACACTGGTCAGTGAACCATACCGCATATTAGGCCCAAGGAATGGGAAGCTCTCTGAAACTGTAACCTGAAAGGCAGTTCTTCTTGTAATACTCTCAGGGAATAAACAATGATTGCTGCTTAATGTTTTGGTTGGTCAACAGTTACTTCTGTAACCCTGCTGATGTTGTTCATGTTGTTACTTCTGTAACCCTGCTGATGTTGTTCATGTTGTTATTTCTGTAACCCTGCTGATGTTGCCATTGTTGTTACTTCTGTAACCCTGAAACACCCAAGGAAGGGAAATGACCCCTCAAGGAATGGGAAGCTCTCTGAAACTGTAACCTGAAAGGCAATTCTTCTTGAAATACTCTCAGGGAATGTACAACGATTGCTGCTTAATGTTTTGGTTGGTCAACAATTTCAGTTATATGTCAGTTTGAAGGAAAATCTCTATATATACTACTCAAAACAAGTTAAAGAACATCTGATTCTTTCAGATTACTATAGTGAATATGTCATGGCATGACCGGTTCACGATAGGAATATGAAATAATCCTGTGTTCTTCAACTACTTTTGAGTAATATGATTTATTAAATTTTCAGTTATCCTGACAATAACTGTGGTCGCTTGTATTCACACGTAACATTGTATGGCACTTCAAACAATGTAAGGGCGGTGGGGTAGCCGGGATGTTAAAGCGTTCGCTCGTCACGCCGAAGGCACGGTTTCGTTTCGAATTTTCCACTAAACTACCCTACCGACTTATCAGGACTAGTAAGAATAAACACAAACATGTTTCTTTAAAAAAACAGTAATATCTTTTGGATAATAACAACAATCGCAGTAATTACAATATTTATTAAAACCATAACAATGGTTATTGAAATTAATAATAATATTATTTCAAATACAAAGTAACACTATTGTTATAAGAATATCTCTACAATGATTATGTATTAATAAGCGCCTAATGAAATTTAATCAAACAGACGCTATTCACCAAGTGTTCAAAGCCCGGCGGACTTATAACTTACCCCAGCATGCCAAAAGGCTATTTCCATTCACATGATGCCGGTGCCCTATACAAATATCTATTGCTTAAGCCCGCGGGTTTGTCACCGAATATACTCGGTGGATTCCCTCTCCCAAATGAAAAGAAAATCATCTTTTTTCATCTCTCAGTTAGACACAACTGCCTTTGTGCAAGCAAATTTAATTTACTGGGCCGTTTCGATGTGAATACTTAACAGACGAGGAGATTTCAGCAGGGAAACCTTCTCTCATCGGCGTCGACAAATGAATTCCCCTAGCCCGCTTTGTTGAGCGGAACGGACAAAACAGTTTGACGTGGAAGGTTTTCTATAAGTTCCATCGATGTGTTTCAAATGTTGTACGAAATCTCTTGAGTGAGACGAGCGATTTACATTTATCATGATTCCAGTGTTCCTACGCATAGTATGTAGATTGTTGGAGGGGCATGAAGGACGTTTAAAGCTTGAGATTGTGTGTAGGTATGCACATGAATCTGTTATTATACCACAAGGGCGTTACGAGGATATGCATATGGAATGGCATCATTTTTTTCTCATTTCTATGTGGAGGGTTTGAAATGAGTTCTTTTATGTTTTCGTGTATACTGCATGTAAATCGCACGAAATATGATTAAGGGATGCCGTATATAAATCGGTGTATGGATACTGTATTTGAGGATGACACTGTGTCTGGCCTCAAGGGTTTTGTGCGGTGATTAGGATGCATAAAACTCGTTTCTTTAATTGACATGTGCAACATGTCTCCCTAATGATTTTAAATATCGCTTTCATGTGAAGAACATTATAAGTGTGCGTTATGTGTCTTAACCTTAGTTATGGCAGATGCTGTTCAGTACGAGGAGGGGCCGATGTGGTCCTGCTGTTACTGCTTTAACACTGCTGATGTGGTCCTGCTGTTACTTCTTTAACACTGCTGATGTGGTCCTGCTGTTACTTCTTTAACATTGCTGATGTGGTCCTGCTGTTACTTCTTTAACATTGCTGATGTGGTCCTGCTGTTACTTCTTTAACACTGCTGATGTGGTCCCTGCTGTTACTTCTTTAACATTGCTGATGTGGTCCTGCTGTTACTTCTTTAACATTGCTGATGTGGTCCCTGCTGTTACTTCTTTAACACTGTTGATGTGGTCCTGCTGTTACTTCTTTAACATTGCTGATGTGGTCCCTGCTGTTACTTCTTTAACATTGCTGATGTGGTCCTGCTGTTACTTCTTTAACATTGCTGATGTGGTCCTGCTGTTACTTCTTTAACATTGCTGATGTGGTCCCTGCTGTTACTTCTTTAACATTGCTGATGTGGTCTCTGGTGGTACTTCTTTAACATTGCTAATGTGGTCCCTGCTGTTACTTCTTTAACATTGCTGATGTGGTCCTGCTGTTTCTTCTTTAACATTGCTGATGTGGTCCCTGCTGTTACTTCTTTAACATTGCTAATGTGGTCCCTGCTGTTACTTCTTTAACATTGCTGATGTGGTCCTGCTGTTACTTCTTTAACATTGCTGATGTGGTCCTGCTGTTACTTCTTTAACATTGCTAATGTGGTCCCTGCTGTTACTTCTTTAACATTGCTGATGTGGTCCCTGCTGTTACTTCTTTAACATTGCTGATGTGGTCCTGCTGTTACTTCTTTAACATTGCTGATGTGGTCCCTGCTGTTACTTCTTTAACATTGATGATGTGGTTTCTGGTGGTACTTCTTTAACATTGCTAATGTGGTCCCTGCTGTTACTTCTTTAACATTGCTGATGTGGTCCTGCTGTTTCTTCTTTAACATTGCTGATGTGGTCCCTGCTGTTACTTCTTTAACATTGCTGATGTGGTCCCTGCTGTTACTTCTTTAACATTGCTGATGTGGTCCTGCTGTTACTTCTTTAACATTGCTAATGTGGTCCCTGCTGTTACTTCTTTAACATTGCTGATGTGGTCCCTGCTGTTACTTCTTTAACATTGCTGATGTGGTCCCTGCTGTTACTTCTTTAACATTGCTGATGTGATCCTGCTGTTACTTCTTTAACATTGCTGATGTGGTCCCTGCTGTTACTTCTTTAACTTTGGTGATGTGATCCCTGCTGTTACTTCTTTAACATTGCTGATGTTCTTCCTGTTCTTGTTGTTACTCCTGTAACACTGCTGATGTTCCTGTTGTTCTTGTTGTTACTTCTGTAACACTGATGATGTTCTTCCTGTTGTTACTTCTGTGACACTGCTGATGTTCTTCCTGTTCTTGTTGTTACTTCTGTGACACTGCTGGTGTTCTTCCTGTTCTTTTTGTTACTCCTGTAACACTGTTGATGTTCTTCCTGTTCTTGTTGTTACTCCTGTAACACTGCTGATGTTCCTGTTGTTCTTGTTGTTACTTCTGTAACACTGATGATATTGTTTCTGTTGTTACTTCTGTGACACTGCTGATGTTCTCCTTGTTCTTGTTGTTACTTCTGTGACACTGCTGGTGTTCTTCTTGTTCTTGTTGTTACTCATGTAACACTGCTGATGTTCTTCTTGTTCTTGTTGTTACTTCTGTGACACTGCTTGTGTTCTTCCTGTTCTTGTTGTTGCTCCTGTAACACTGCTGATGTTCTTCCTGTTCTTGTTGTTACTCCTGTAACACTGCTGATGTTCCTGTTGTTCTTGTTGTTACTTCTGTAACACTGATGATATTGTTTCTGTTGTTACTTCTGTGACACTGCTGATGTTCTTCTTGTTCTTGTTGTTACTTCTGTAACACTGATGATATTGTTTCTGTTGTTACTTCTGTGACACTGCTGATGTTCTTCCTGTTCTTGTTGTTACTCCTGTAACACTGCTGATGTTCCTGTTGTTCTTGTTGTTACTTCTGTAACACTGATAATGTTCTTCCTGTTGTTACTTCTGTGACACTGCTGATGTTCTTCCTGTTCTTGTTGTTACTTCTGTGACACTGCTGGTGTTCTTCCTGTTCTTGTTGTTACTCCTGTAACACTGCTGATGTTCTTCCTGTTCTTGTTGTTACTCCTGTAACACTGCTGATGTTCCTGTTGTTCTTGTTGTTACTTCTGTAACACTGATGATATTGTTTCTGTTGTTACTTCTGTGACACTGCTGATGTTCTTCTTGTTCTTGTTGTTACTTCTATAACACTGATGATGTTCTTCCTGTTGTTCTTGTTGTTACTTCTGTAACACTGATTATATTGTTTCTGTTGTTACTCCTGTAACACTGCTGATGTTCCTGTTGTTAATAACACTGCTGATGTTCTTCCTGTTGTTCTTGTTGTTACTTCTGTAACACTGTTGATGTTGTTCCTGATGTTACTTCTGTTAACATGCTGATGTTGTTCCTAGCTGTTGTTACTTCTGTAACCCTGCTGATGTTGTTCCTGTTGTTACTTCAGTAACACTGCTGGTGTTTTTCCTTACTCATGTAACACTGCTGATGTTCCTGTTGTTAATAACACTGCTGATGTTGTTCCTGTTGTTACCTCTGTAACCCTGCTGATGTTGCCATTGTTGTTACTTCTGTAACCCTGCTGATGTTGTTCCTGCTGTTACTTCAGTAACACTGCTGATGTTCTTCCTGTTGTTACTTCTGTGACACTGCTGATGTTGTTCCTGTTGTTACTTCAGTAACACTGCTGGTGTTTTTCCTTACTTCTGTAACACTGATGATGTTACAGTTTCTTTTTTACCTTTGAACTGATGATGTTAATTTCCACTGGTTCCGCGCCGTTTTCACGCTGTTCGAAACTCTGTATACGGAACACGACATGCACTTAAAAAGTCCAACTGGTGAGTATAAAGCTCACCTGAATGACAAGGTGAGGTGAGGTGAAATGGGGTTTAACGTCGCGTCCAAGATTATTGCACTTTTATAGCGACGTGCATGTACGTGTGTGTGTTTGTGTGGCTGCTTGTGCTAGTCCGGACTGATGCCGATTTATAGTGCTAGCTCACTGAGATACCATGCCGCAGTTTAACATGAATAACCCACTCAGACACAGTATACTGACACCGAGCCGACCAGTCCTTGTTTTAGCCCCTTAATGCCGAGCGCCAGACAGGGTAACAACAAGTACCATCTTTTAACGTCTTTTGGTATGACGCGGCCGGGGATCCGGGCGGACGCTCTACCACTAGACCACGGAGGCGGTCCACCTGAATGACAACCAGGAAGTATATGGTTATGAGTCTTTTATCAAACAGCTAAATCAAGAGTAGTGAACACGACTTGACACCCTCATGTAATCGGCTTTAATGTATCGCATGTTACAAAATAACAATGTTGAAGTTTATAATTAGTTTCTAAAAATTACCATTTTATGTTCAACATGAAACTAATACAAAGGGAATCTATTACAAATACGGCCCGGTAACAACCTAACTATGGTAGGTTCGTATATAGAGTGTAAAGTAAACGCATGGCGTTTTTAATTATGGAGACAAAGGTTACAGCCGTGTGTGATGTTACAGGCAAATATCTCTCGAGATGCGATCATTATCACAGAAACTCAATCCACGACGGGGTATCATTGGAGTTATGTCGGGGATATCACAGCTGTATTACTTGATCAGGGAGAAAACGTGATTTCATTAAATTTTTAAAATAGTTAAGAGGCTATTCTAAATACAGACCACCCACCCGTCTATTAAGTTCTCGATGTAGTTATGTATGAATATATCACCTTTGATGTGCAGTGGGTGAAGTAATGGAGAATTTCACAAATGAATAAACTACTGCTGGTTCGAACCCAAGCAAATTCATGATATGAGTGCATCATCAGAGTTTCTTTTCAAGCAGGACACGGGTGGATCAGTCGTCTAAGCTCCATCCCTTTGGCGCGCCACACACCTATTAATCCCGGAATCGCCCTGGTTATGTTTCTTGGGGTTTAACATCATATCCTTCCTCCTGAGATTGACCTAAGTGGTAAACGTGTAAGACCTGCATCACTTCGAGGTTTCCTCCCACTTGAAGCCGAAACGCCGTCAGGCAGATGAAATATCGTAACAGCCCAAGGAGGCGTTAAACCAAATTCCCTCACTCATTACAGGCAGAGACCTATATCAGATGAAGATATTGTGTGAATCTCGTCATGATGAATGGCATTATTAATGGAGTGGAACATTTTACTGTCTGAGCCTACAGTTTAAAAGGGTGTCCTCTTATTAGACCTAAATGACACCAGTAGATGTTCGTTTAAGTAGACGTCTCCTATTGTCAATCCCAGAACAGCCATTGACGTCTTCCAAATGGTGTATTTTGATTGGGGATAGATGGCGTCATTGCTTAGTTTTGAATGGTGTCACTGCTTTGTTCTGAATGGTGTCATTGCTTAGTTCTGAATGGTGTCATTGCTTTGTTCTGAATGGTGTCATTGCTTAGGTCCGAATGAAGTCATTGCTTTGTTCTGATTGGTGGCATGGCTTTGTTCTGAGTGGTGACATGGCTTAGATCTAAATGAAATCATTGCTTAGCTCTAATGGGGCCATTGCTTAGCTCTGAATGAAGTCTTTGCTTAGCTCAAATTGGGTTATGTTACATTCCTCTAATTATTCATGTCCTTTCATTTCTCTTTGATGATTACGTCATGTACGACATGCAAAGTGTTCCATTATAAACGTCAGTGTACTCGGGTTAATTATACTCGTATCTCTGTTGCAGCAACAATGACAGAGTTCAAACACAATGGAAAAGGCAACTTCAAACAAAAACATATTCAAAACAAAACAGCGTTATTTGTCTGTGAATGAACTATAACTTCATTTTTATTAGTGAGGCATGTATGGACAGAGTAGTCTTTCTCCCAGACCCAAGAAAATAAATGTAAAAAGAAGTCCAACTTAAGTCTAGAAAGTTTGGTAAAGTCGAAAGTGTCTCTGTTCTGAAGTTAAGCATTGTTCGTGGCTCCATTTAGAGTTTAGATTTTTTTATTGCAGATGTATGTTTTTAAATGAGAAAACAATTCTGGGACTAAATGTTAGTCTATGGGCTGCGAACAGTAGTTACAGAAAGGTAAACTGTTTCCACAGGCAATTCTATAAATGTATTTCATCATGGCAATGACCCTCCGCCGCCAAACACTACAAGTGTCACCGCAAGGTCCAACGCTCTCGATGGTCTCCGTCAGGCTGTATAGAAGGCATCTTGACCCATTTCAGTTTACGAGGCGATGAAGCGGCAGTAAAACCCTTATTTTAAGAGAGGTACGCAGGTACTCACGACAACTTCAAAGCCAGATGCTTCGGAAAAGGAAACATCTCTTCACCAAATGTGCCAATATTTCCTCAAGGAAGCCAAGACATTTTGACCTTCTGTTGATGAGATGTGCTCGGAATACGGACATTTAGGCCTATTTCACACACAGATGAGAAGATGAATGTATATTGACAAGGTTTCTCTCTTTGAAGTATATAAATATTGTTCTAACAGCCGGAAGCTGTCATGATGGCGGTCATGTGACGCTAGTTCTAAGATTGTGGTTATGGCTGTCGTACCAACAGGCTTCAAAGAGTCGAATAGCCAGAATGTGGAATTGACGGACAGGTTACAAACGAGACAATCACCGACAAACAACCCTGCCGATGTTAAAGTAATTGAAAACCTAGCAGAGCGCAAAGTGATAAGGCCTGACGTCAGTTTATGAGATACGTAGGGTTAATCAGTCTTAGCGAAGCAGACAGTTGAATTTAAGTGTTGCGCCGACGGCTGATTTGTAAGCATTTTGAAGCAATTTGTGGCTTCTTCGGTTAGACAAATGTGACATCGGCTGATTCCCAATTGTCGCCACTTTATCGGTATTGACAAAAAGCATGTTTGAGAGGGGTTGTAGCCCCGGGATTAGCTTTATCTCGTTTCGACTGCGATTTTGTTAGTGTGTGATCATTTCGTCTATTTGTGGCAGAGCCGGGACAGTGGAACAGTCTGTGTAAATTGGAGTATTCAGAGCTCTCATGTGCCGCAGAATACATTCTGACGATAAACGCGTCTTGAACTCCAAGAAAGCTTTGACACGGCGGAATGAAATATATTGAACTGAATACTCACAACGGAAAGCATCATCCCTCATAGCGATTAGGCCTGTTTTCGAATTCCCCACATAAAACGAAGAGTATAAATGCCAGATACATTTCTATGCATGGCTATGCTTTGCTAACATGTTGAATATACACATCTCTACTTCCGAAATGTTAAAGGTGATTCTGAACAGAAAGTATCAGGAGAAAACTAAAACGATCTGTAATGTCGTTGAGTTTCAAAACAAATGACTTGTCACAGGTTTCGGAATCGTCTTTCAGGAACGATTCAATTGAATAGATTCTGCTAAAGAAATTGCTTCAGTTGATATTAAAGGGTTCGAGGCAGGAATGTATTACACTGTAAGTGAAGTTTATACATGTGCAAACTTTTCTATGGCACTGAAGAGCTGAGATGTAGTGATTCTCCATCTCTGATTAATGTACCCTTATGCACGACTCACTATGGTGGGTCTCCAATATTTTGTCGTTTAACGCAGTACTCCGCAACATTCCAGCTATATGACGGCGGTCTGAAAATAATCGAGTCTGGACCAGACAATCCAGGGATTGACATCATGAGCATCGACCTGCGCAATTGGAATACAATGACATGCACCAACCATCCGATATTCTTTAAGTCGCCTTTTATGATAAGCACACACCAGTTTGAGCACCCTTGGATGCTGTTGCTGGTGCTTGGTGTTAGGTCCCTTCATACATGTTCTTGCAACAGCAGCATCCGTCGCACTGTGGTATCTGTGAGTATTCACTGCCATCATCTTAAAGCCCAGGGTATCATTCAGCGGAAAATTTTATTCACCCACTCTTTCGCGCCCATGCCAGGCAGAACACAGACTCCTATTATCGTCATTGCAAAACCCATTAATCGGTACGACAATACTACGGGCTAAGCAAACAAATACCACCATTTCAATGAAATCTCTTCAACCGATCTCTGTCTGAACCAGCATTTGTGTCTCGTCCCATTGGTGTTGGCATATACAGTGTGCATTGTACGGTATAGATGTGACTCTACTGTTGATTGTTTTGTCATTTTGGTCAAGTTTTAGGCGCCGAAATTCGCCCCACGGAGTTGCGTCCCTTTGGCGTGCCAGAAACCTAGGGTTTCACCAGAGGCGTAAACGTCTACAGCCTCCATCCCTTTGGGTCTTCTTCCCACCTCAAGCTGAGACGCCGTGATATGACTGAAATACTGATCAAACGGCGTTAAACAATACTTACTCATACTTCTATCACCGACAGGGCACATATACAAACACTTCACCTTATAAACACATCCTTAGAATGCGTCGGTGCTTCATCCCGTCTTTCTGCAACTGTTGAAATATTCAAACTTCATCACCGAGCTCGGTCACCTAAGATCATTTTTTAAGTTTGTTAGTGTTCGAGTTACTGGCGTATGGGTGTCCCGGTGAACCATCCTGTAGTCAACGTGCTGTTACGATAGAACACAACCTATGACATTTCCACGACCAAATACCAATGCAGGACTTGTAAAAGATTATTCCACGAAAGGGTCTGAACTTTTAAAACCCCATGTGTAAAGAAGTCGTCCTTCATTTATTAAAATGGTTATTATTGGCGCTGCATCACAGGGAGCGCCGTGATGCAGGCAGCCGTTTGGACAAGAGGGTAGAAACCTGCTTGTTCTTATTTCATATTCCACAGAACGTGTTTCTGATTCTTCAGTGCTGAGGGGAAAAGGCCATTACACGAGTGAGTGAGTGAGTGAGTGAGTGAGTGAGTGAGTGAGTGAGTGAGTTTTCAGTGTTTATAAAGGTGAGTATACGACAAGTGAGTTATTTACTCCATTAATATCACGGCGGGGGACATCAGAAATGTGCTTCACACTTAATACCCACGTGGGAACTAGGCTACCCCGCTGCCCACAGTTGACGACGAGGTGTCAATGTCAATAAGGTTCCTCGAAGGACGAGGCGTTCATGTTAATAAAGTTCAATGGTAGATGTGTCAAAATCCAGAAGGTTCAGTTGAATGAGAAACATCAACTTCCACACGCTATTAAAGGACGGCTGGTCAATGTCCATGAGATCTAGTTGATGAGGGCTAATCAATGTCCATGAGATCTAGTTGATAAAGGCTAGTCATTGTCCATGAGATCTTGTTGATGAGGGCTAGTCAATGTCCATGAGATCTGGTTGATGGCGACTAGTCAGTGTCCAAGAGACCTAGTTGATGAGGGCTAATCAATGTCCATGAGATCTAGTTGATAAAGGCTAGTCATTGTCCATGAGATCTTGTTGATGAGCGCTAGTCAATGTCCATGAGATCTGGTTGATGGCGACTAGTCAGTGTCCATGAGATCTAGTTGATGAGAACTAGTCAATGTCCATGAGATCTAGTTGATGAGGGCTAGTCATTGTCCATGAGATCTTGTTGATGAGGGCTAGTCAATGTCAGTGAGATCTGGTTGATAGCGACTAGTCAATGTCCATGATATCTAGTTGATGACGGCTAGTCAATGTCCATAAAGTATAGTGGATGACAGGGCGTCAATGTCCATAGTTTCATTGGACGAAAACATTTCAGTGTTGATGACGTTCAGTGAATAACCCGGGTTCAATATCCACAAGTTCAATAGAGGACGAGAAATCAAGGTCTATAGGTTATATCCTTGCCCATAAAGCTCGGTCCGCGAGTGTTGCCTATTGTCACAAATGCTTGAGGATAGCGCTCATTTTAGTCTGGGTCCAATGACAATTGATGTGTACTCTTTCAAAAGATTCAATTCAAAATTACAAATCTATTTTCCCCAGTGAATATAAGTGTTTGAACGGCTATCGTAGCGTTAGCCACGTTACAACTTGGACGGTCTGAAAAGTGAAACAGAAGGCTTTGTGTTTGCTACCCTGGACCAGTCACTTCCCACTCGAACCCGTCAATGTGTGCTTTTTGCATCAAAACGTAAAAATATGAAATGTAGATTAGGCAATGAAATTAATGAGACTGTCCAACACATTGTCAGTGGATGTCCAGCTTTTGCACAAACACAGTATCTTAAGCGACATGATGGAGTGGATCGATTCTTTTATTACCGTCCTCACCATGCTTTTGGTTTTGACTCAGAGGTCCATCCATGGCACGACCCAGAATTTGTAGAGGAAAATGATAAATACAAAATTCTTTGGAAGAGGCCTGTTTTCAGCCTCTGACCTCTCCAGGCCAACAAACCTGTCCTTGTCCTTTATATTATTGAATTTCCTGTCCCTTTTGACACTTATGTGATTGACAAGATTCTGGAAAAACATGGCAAATATGCGGACCTCGCTTTCGAAATGTCACGCGTGCATCCCAAGTACCAAGTTGTCTGACTGGCCATTGTTCTCGGTGCCTTTGGTTTGGTGCCTCCCTGTTGACTGACATTTGGGGGAGTACCCGGATTACTGCCAGGAATACAGCCCTTCTGACAATCGGGGTAATACAGAAGGCTGCAGTGTTGGGGAGTCTTCACATTCTCCGACAAGTTCTGGGTGGATTTGAGGAGGCAGCGCTTCCTGGCAGAAGTCCCATTCGCTGTCTGGGCTGCGTGCAGAGGGGTCAAGGGGTCTGAGCTGATGATGAGCCTAACCAGTATGGCTGTGCCAAGATCACCCAAACCCTTTTTGCTATGTGTTTTATTTGAATCGGTATATAACAACAACAATAATAATAATAATAATAATAATAATAATAATAATAATGATAATAATAATAATTTGGAAGAGCGTCACACTCCATGTGTCGTGTTTTGAAAGCGCATAAGAATAGCGCGAGTCCATAGGTTGCGATGGAAGAGTCTGAAAAGATATCACATCTAAGCTATGCTTTGAATATTGACAGGTTCTACCGATCTCAAAGAGTCGGGCAAGGAATTCCTTTGTGTATCTGCTGTCAGTCCAGATGAGCGAATTCCGAAATATCAGAGCTTATATACAGCGACAAGTGCCTTTATCTGACTTCAATACGAAGGCAGGTTCGTTGAACGTGTTGCATCCGCTACGTTATCTCACATGTGGGGTCCAACTTTCCAGAAAAAACAACAAATTATGTGACTGCATTAGCATTGATAGAGACACGTATGTCATTGATCAATGTCCCGAACTAACAGTCAGCATACAAACCGCCATCCCCAGAACACCAGCTCCTTGTGACCTTCCACGACAATACACAGTAGCTCGTGTTTTTTCATACACCCATTCACTTAAACATTCTTGGTGGTCCTTCTTTGAAATATGGCGAAGCTGCGTAGGGTTGTGCTCGATACCAACGATAAGACATTCCGACACATCTAGTTACATTTTATCTTTAAGACGGAAAGCAACGGAGTTCTGCTTCTCCAAACAGTTCAGAGACAGCTATCAGCTTGTTAGCTAGATTTTTGTCCGTCTTGCAGACATCGATGGCTACGTTTTTACATCAACGTTATATACTGCACGTTTCTCTTCATAAATTAGATTAATATATTTGGCGATAGAACATTTTTTTCATGTGCTGCCAGAATTGGTTTCCCGCAGTGTGTTCCACCGCTAACTACCCAGGTGTGTGTTTTCTGACATCATCTTCGTGCTACTGATTCTTGTTGTTACAGGCGACCAATTGGATAAGGTGGGCTGGTTCGGTGACTTGGTTGATGGCGTGTCTTGTACCCGACGGCGTGGATTGTTGCTTGGGTGAAGCACTGGATTGTCTGGTTCACTCTCTGTTATTTACAGAACCCCGTCGTGTTGTTGGAATATTGTGCTGTGTGAAACAAAAAACAAACAGCACCATACCGTGTTCGTGGCGTTTACTAATTGGGCAAACAACAGCACGCTGACTAAACAGATCGGCCTTGATGCAACTGAACTATTGTTCAGAGCGGCGTTAAACCTAACTAACTACCTCAATCACGTGTAGATCGTAGATTTGGGGCTGAACCTTCCTCTCTTACCCAAAACGACTCAACCATGTCCGTAGTCTTAAGGAATCCTTGCCACAAGCTGAGATCGTTGTACGGTTACATCTGTATCAGAAGAATGGTTAGGCTGAGCGCATCCTACCCCACAGGTGGCATCCGTCACAAACACACGTGGAGTGGAGTGTTCACCTAAACAAACACGAACATATAGAACTGCATTAATCTATCAATTTATTAACTTTCAGGTCAATGATTGTGTGAGTGGGGTGGGGGTCAAAATCATTAGCACTAGTGTATGACACACTTTAGTCACACTCCCATACCTTTGACGGACAATACCACTTGATAATGTATTGAAAAACTCATGTATGGTCTTGACTGAAATTGAAAGAAGTTTTTTATTGCAACTTGATTTACAAGTGTAAATTAAAAGCCCTGTTCCTGTATGGCATGATACAAAGTGAAATACCATCAATGGCTTGATAAATGCATAAATAGCTAGAGAGAATGAATAAGATAATATGTTATGTATGGAGTTCACTGACAATGTTGAGTGACTAGTCAACAGGAAGTCTTTCGAATGACAATTAGAAGTTGGTAGAACGTGAAGACGTGAAACTTTGTATGGATAGTTGCTAAACACGTCATCAATACAGAAGTTGTCACCCTAAAAAGTACCATGTCTTCTTGTAATTAAAGTGACGTGAGGTGAAATGAGGTTTGGGGCGGCCGGGTTGCCTAGTGGTTAAAGCGTTCGCTCGTCACGCCGAAGACCCGGATCCGGATTCTAAAAGCGGCGGAAATTCATACTCACTCACTCACTGAAATGGGGTTTAAGTTTAAAGATTATTGCATTTATATAGCGACGTGTATGCAGGTGTGTATGTGGCTGCTTGTACTAGTCCAGGATGATGCCGATTTATAGTGCTAGCCCATTGATATACCATGCCGCAGTTTGACATGAATACCCCACTCAGACACAATATACCGACTCCGAGCCGACCAGTCCTTGTTTTAGCCCCGTAGTGCCGGGCGCCAGACAGGGTAACAACAAGTACCATCTTTTTACGTTTTTTAGTATCACCGCGGCCGGGGATCGAACCCCGGACCATCCGCTCTCCGGGCAGACGCTCTACCATTAGACCACGGAGGCGGTCTTGTAATTAAGACTTCAGAAACATAATAATGGACTCATATCAGGGTTGTGTCTACTTCCTCTTCTGAATGATTCCCAGCAACCCAGTCGGGGAGAACTAGTACTGACACAACATTGCAGTGCATTACACTATTGAGGAAGAGAATTTATGGATGTCAGCATCTTTATTATGAGGAACACAACGTTTCGGAGTATGTACTTACTCCTTCATCAGGTGAAATCATTCTCTTCATTGTGTGTGTAGACTTCATTACACTATTATTAGACGGGCGTTTATTGTTAACCTGACGTCCTGGAGGTTTGATAATGGTCAGACAATGTTACAATGTTACATCACGAAATGCGAACCAGATCGTCATTATGCCAAGCGCACCTAGCCTGTATCACAGTCCCTCAGGGGGCACGGGTGGCCCAGTCGTCTAAGGCGCCGCGATTCGCGTCCCTTGGGCATGCCAGAAACCTATGATTGTGGGTTCGAATCCAGGTTCGCCCCGATTATGTTTCTAGGTTTGTCAGCACCATACCCGTGCTCGTGGGTTTCACCGAAGTGGTAAGCGTCTGAGATCTGGATCACTTCGGGCTTTCCTCCCACATTAAGCTGACACGCCGCGATATAACTGGAATACAGTTAAAAGGGCGTTAAACCCAACTCACTCACTCACTCTACCATATTATTTCCCTTTCGTCCAGCTTCCCTTTCGTCCAGCCCTTGCTGTAATGCTATAGCTCTCTTTTAAGCAAGTCTATAAAGAACTAAAATATAAACATTTATGATGATGTACTCACTTATCTGATATCATGAGATGTTCAAGTCGTGTTTTATGCACGAGTGCCCAGAGTGTATCACATGCACTATTTACGTCCTTGCGGATTGTTTCACTGGCCCTTGATTTAAGCTGGGCCTTTCTTCCATAAACCAAGTCACGTAAGGCGAGACATTAACAGGAACATGTATCGTGTAGTGTTCAAGTGTAAGTGCAGGAACATCCACAAAAGGGTGAGGCAAGCCACACGCAGCTGTTTCAAGTCAGAACTATTTTATTGATCTTCTTGAATAATGCAGTTACATCGCCTACTGATAAAATATCATCGTTGGCACTCGGTCGGTCCTGTTGATGTGAAGCCGGACGAAACTCTCTTGTCCTTAAATAATGTACACCATGAGTGAGTGAGTGGAGTGAGTGAGTGAGTTTGGTTTTACGCCGCTTTTAACAATATTCCAGCAATATCACGGCGGGGGGACACCAGAAATGGGCTTCAAGCATTGTACCCATGTCAGGAATCGAAAACGGGTCTTCGGCGTGACGAGCGAACGCTTTAACCACTGGGCTACCCGACCGCCCCCTGTACACCATGAAACACAGTCAGTGAAGACGGAACGTTACTAAGGGATTTATTGAATACTCCGCAGGGAGCTGAGAATGCAAATGGTATGCACACTGATCCGTTTACTAATTTCAACCACCTTGAGTATGGGCAGTGTAGTCTCGTGCTCCATGAGTATCCTGTTTTAATAAATATTTCAAGTATTGAATATATAAGAGACAAGTTAAAACAAACAGTGGTTTTAACAGAGTTCCCCAGAACGTAGTATACTCTCCATCGTAGACATGTGGCATATATATATGTCTTTGAACTAATCTCGTTCATATTATGTAACTGACCAAGAGCTGTATTCCCCTTGATGTCTGTTTCTTGTAATCGCAAGAGAATGGCGTGAGTCTCCAAAAACTTCAATCCTGCCGAATCAGTGAAACAAAATGTCGAACGTGCATCATGAATAGAGTTATATAATTATAATATAATATTATTATTCAAAGACCTCACAACACCGTATATAGCCAACAGACCAGGTACGTCATCAACAGTTATTTCTGAGTGAATCTCTCAGCGCTATCCCTTCATTTTTAGTAGCTTGAAAAAATCTAGTAATGTGTAAGTAATTAACATGTTATTTCTCAAAACCCCATTTCAAATATCTCCGTGTTGTAACGACGCATGTGAACATGCGATGCTTAGTGAACTCAGGAATGCTATGATCCGATGCCTATTTCGGTCAAATAATGAATTCCGAATTCCAAAACCAGACGCCCGGGCCTTCCACGACACCCAAGGGACATATTTTGTTCGGCAATAAAGATCTCGAAATTGGCATATAACACGGAACGACTTAATTCACAAGTTGGGTAGAAATTTCCATCTGGGTTATATTATGCAAGTCTCAAAAGGCAGTACGATACACGCAAGTAAAGCCTTCGTGTTGGCCGGTGACTGCTTACAATAGTAATAAATACGGCAAAGATGATTGCAAACAACTTCAATGGCGTGGGGGTCATAGGTCAATCGATTTTCGCACATGCGCAGAAATGAGAAGTAGGACAATTAGTGTTGATTAGTTTGGGGATAAGCGCAATGGATATGGATTGTTGAGTGTGTGTGTGTGTGTGTGTGTGTGTGAGAGAGAGAGAGAGAGAGAGAGAGAGAGAGAGAGAGAGAGAGAGAGAGAGAGAGAGAGAGAGAGAGAGAGAGAGAATTTCCCCGTTTGCTACAAATGCCCAACGCGTATTTATGCAAACGGCGTGGTGACGTCCATGAGTCCGGTTAACACTAGGGAAAGACGGACTGTTCCTCGCTCAGTGGATTGCTCTCATTGACATCACCCCTTGATGAGGAAGCTGCTGTTAGTGGCATAGATGATTTAAATGAGATTTAACAAATGAGTTCCTTCCATCGGTTCCACGTGTTTTATGATGATTATTGACACAGTGTCGTAATTAAACTAAGCCAAGCTCATAACTACTGTCTTACGAAGCACACTGCCAATTCTTATCAGCTATACTTTC
The DNA here is from genome assembly GCF_023055435.1 of Haliotis rufescens. NCBI lineage: Eukaryota > Metazoa > Mollusca > Gastropoda > Lepetellida > Haliotidae > Haliotis > Haliotis rufescens. Next base: position 68,252,598 of record NW_025963779.1, on the reverse strand, counting down.
AATGATGTGGATTTCGTGTTACTATCCCAATGTTGCAAAACCACATCATTTGTTGGTGAACCGGGCTAAAGGAATGAGAAAACCTTTGACGTTTTCATGTTATATATCTCAGTCTGAACACCACGTCCCGAATGTGATGCACAAGTCACCTCGACGCAAACTCCACGATTTGCGTTAACGACGTACGATCATACAAGACGAATATAGTTTAAACACATTTTATCATAACTTACGGTTTTAGCTGAAGCAATATGAATTATACCATATAGGCAGCATTACGCAGATTGTTCTGTTATGTTAACGTATACATTTGAAATAATAAGTAAATCATATTTCGTTTCCTTGATCCTGGAAGTACCCCGGTTTATTAATGTCAGGGGTGGGAAGATTGAAAAGGGGAGGGGGTATGGTGGATGTAGTAGGGGTGCGGGCTTAGGTTGACAAATTCAAAATTGCACAAATTTCAAGATAAACAACAGCTACGCACCAATGAGAATTACATTCACCAGAATGCCTATTATCCCACTGCAATTTCCCATGTTATTCCCACGTGTGTGCTACACATTAACATGCCGATAAGTAGCAATAACCTAGTACTATTAACTGAACTTCGATATCAACTGAGACAATGTATTTCAAATTGACTTCGAATTGATTTTTTCAAATTCGTTCATAGAAGGTTGATCCTGCATCTGTATGTGAGATATTTTTGACGTTGTTTAACATTGTAAATGTAACCAAATGCAATTATCTTATAGTTGCGTGTGGCTGTTTGATAGGAAGTTAATACAAGAAACAATTACCGCCTCTGTTTACATAAAGTTCACTTTCCATGCGATCAATACACACATAATACTCAATCGACGTGATAATTATTAGTAATAGCATCACAATCACATCGCAAAAAATATTTTGAATTGCGGAACAAATACAATCAACAATAAGATTATTCTTGCAATAAGACCTAAGACCTCTTCGGAGGTGTAATCGGTTGGCTTTCTTTGGATGTTGTAGTTTAGCTATCACTTTGGCAGTTAGAAGCGAATCGGACCGTTTCGGAAAGATCGATCAACTAACGAATTAATATTTGTTTTGAACGATATCTCATTTTTGCCTGTCTTTCAGACCTGTTTACGGACTCCGGCCGTGGATTATTACCTTTCATTCAATTTCTGTCACAATGTCAGTGTTGAGTCGATTACACATCGAGCAGCGTAGCATCTCTAGTACCGTTACTCCGCGTCACGTGACTCATTGTTGGGGATAATTGACTACCCAACTTCTACCGACAGCTTGCCCTGTGTTGATGACATAAATAAACAAACACCAAGCCTTTACTGAATTACAAGTTGTAACAATTAGGTTTTAAAGCCGTGAGACGTTTTACGTTGTGCAGGAAATGTTTATAAGGGAAATGGAAACCTTGCGCATTTTTGCTGAACATAATAACAGTCATCTCCCTCGCTGTAGTTGGGTTTTGTCTGATTGAGAGTAATGTCCCTTGATTTAGTTTGAGTCAAGCTCCTTCCCAGCGCGTGACACCTTCGTTACATTCTCGGTAACATCGCTGCCACCAGTGTGGGCGCGGCCATTACAAGAATCTTGAAATTTGCCCTCTAACCCCATATGTAGTAACGTTTATAACGAAGAAAGTAATGTATCAGCGGTAAGAGTATTCGGCGTCACGACAGTCGTCACTTGTTTGTAAACATAACGGTCATTCGGTTGCGAGTTCAACTCCAAGCATGATTGTGGCCACCTAATCACAGTGGGGAGTTTTGACTGTGTAGCGATAGTATAGAGAGCTCCGGGAACGTACTATCGCTGTGAGGAGCTTGAGTTTGAGTGCATCTGTTTTTAAGACATGTATCATATATATTATCATGACGTTCTTCTGAAATCATTACAATCAAAAACGTCATACAAATAATCCAACAGATGTATTATTTGTTCACGTGCTGTGAGTTTAGGAATTACTGTATGTCGTTACACAATTATCCCTCGGTTAAAACTAAAATCGACGAAACCATTTTAATAACCATGTTTGAGGTCTTCATAGAAAGGTCATGCTTCATTGAACCAGAACGCTGTCAAGTATAGACACTAAAGATGAAGCCGCTGAATTATTGCTGAACATAAATGGAAAGATGAATATAAGAAGTTGAAGTCATCCCAGAGGTTTTGCCACTTTGACTTTGTATGCATAGATGCGCATTTGAATGCACAGATCTAAATATGAAACAGATATTGTCCTGCAATCCATTGTATCTCCGAAGCAGGTGGAAAGCGTCTGGATAAAGAGTCATTTTACTTGAGTGAGATATGGATTGTTTTTATTTTCAGATACATACAGAATTTCATATTTCAATATTTCATATAGCAATATTCCAGCTATATGACTGCGGTCTGTAAATGATAAGGGCTGAACCAGACAAGCCAGTGATTGACACCATGAACAATTGGGACTATCGTTTGTAGTGGCATAGCTTAATGTTTATACTTCAGTTTCTCCCCATCCTCTAACACCTATCCTGAAGTTTTGTTTATCCATTCGAGTAGGAAAATTATAAATTAATTCAAAACGGCTTCTGGATACATGATATAATTTGATACCACCCCCGAGCCACGTTTATATATTCCCTCATCGTTTGATTTAAAAAAAAATGTATTACGTTTACCACACCGGCGTTCCCAGATATGTCTTTTTAACAAATGACCATATCGATTGAAATTGAAGTTCATGCCAGACGTTTTAGTAGGTTTAACACGTTGGCAGTTTACCCCGTTTGTCTACATTAGCCATCACCGGGCACTTCTCCTTGTGAACTATTATCGAGGCTGGGAGGGTAAGCCGGCACATCAAAGGGTATCGGTGTACACTGCTTGCCATGTCGATCACACGTTCATGGTTTAAACGACATGTTTACAAAGTAATTCGGAATTTGTCTTCTACTTGAACGACGTCTCGTGAATATCAAAAGCGCTTCCAAATCAATCTTTACAAGCAAAACTACCAGGTCAAAGGTCAGAACAGCTTCAATGCCTAAAATCACGAAGACGCAAATGTTCCTATCGCATTTGTTTGGTGCGGTTTGATGTAGAATAAATGACCCAAATTAGATTCACTGGATGTGTAAATTACCGTAACGGACAGTCGGATCTCGACCGGTCGCGTTCGATCAATGCCGCGCAAACACATGTTAACGACACAAACGTCCACCTCAGTCTGGCACAATCGCAACGCGAATGCAGAAGAATAATTGTTTGGGAAAGAACAATAACCAGGGCATCCAAAGATTGAACCTACTCAAATACATGCAAAATAAATACCGTTAATACGGGAGATAATATATCAGCGATTTGGTCCGAATTCACAAGTTTCTGGTATAACGAGGTATTGATAAGGTGTGGCTTGCATGTAACAGTTCGGATTAACCGGGCCCGGAATAAAGAGGCTTCATTGTGCGTGTGTCAATTCATGGCTCCCTCAAACATTTGTTATCACGAAGTCGGATGAGTCGATACAACGGATAAAACGTTGTGTTTTGTTAGTTCCACATAATAGGACATTAATTTATCTCTTAGCGCCGGACAAATCGTACAGGTATTTATCATACTCTACTATATAGCAACTTTTGTTTAATTTTTGTTGATGTGTATAATTTTGTGTTTATGCATAAGCAAATAGTTGTGACATATTCGTGGCTTTATTATACGTCTTCTTTCACATACAGCACGGGTGGCCTAATCGTCTAAGCCACCGCGATTCGCTGTGCAGAGTTACGTCCCTTGGGCATGCCAGAAACCTGTGACTGTGGTTTGAATCTCTGTTCGCCCCGATTATGTTTCAAGGTTTTGTCAGCACCATATCCGTGCTCGCGGGTTTCAGCAAAGTGGTAAACGTCGGAGACCTGCATCACTTCGGGCTTTCCTCTCACATTAAGCTGACACGCCGCGATATAACTGGAATAGTGTTAAAAGTGGCGTTAAACCGACCTCACTCATTCATTCTTTCCCATACAAGTTTCATACTTGTCTCGAAAAACTGACATGGGTTTCCCCACTACGAGGTATCACTTTGAGTATGTACATGTACGTACGGGTAACTGTACTGTAACACTGACAAGGGTTTCCCCACTACGAGGAATCACTTTGAGTATGTACATGTACGCACGGGTAACTGTACTGTAACACTGACATGGGTTTCCCCACTACGAGGTATCACTTTGAGTATGTACATGATCGCACGGGTAACTGTACTGTAACACTGACAAGGGTTTCCCCACTACGAGGAATCACTTTGAGTATGTACATGTACGCACGGGTAACTGTACTGTAACAGTTGTAGAGTTGTATCCAGTTTCATCGTACATGTTCATATCAATCAATCCCCTTCAAATCGCCATTTTTGAATTCGTTTGTTGTTTAACGGTGCATTCAACAATATTCGACTTGTATGACCCGACCATCCAAGGATTGGTATTCCGAGCATCGGTGTAGGCCATCGGGATACGATGACACGCCATCAACAAGTCATCGGAGCCGGAGCCGGAGCTATTTGGTTGCCTCTTACGACCAGCATAGGAGGATGGGGACGTATGTTCTAACCTCGAATTCAAACGAATCCGTCCCCTTCAAGTTGAACCTTTAATACACAATTATAGTCACTACCGGATATATCCACATTTGAAGACGATATACGTTGATGTGAAAAATTCAGTGAGTAATGTCTCTATTGTTATGTATAAATGGGAAAATTATTATTATTTTTGCACCGTCATTAATTATAAATTAAGGAATGAATGAATGAATAAACAACATAACGATATAAATATTTCGTTTTAATGATTTTATTACAAGGTACACACGGTTATTATCTATCGTGAAGACGTCCGATTTTCGATCACAAATCACTTAATTTCGTTAATCCGACATACTCGTTAATCCGACACAATCATGTGCAACCAACGATGTCGGATTAACGAGACTTGACTGTTATTCGATATATGCACTCATAAACAATAACGCATTGTTCGGGATACGCTTTTGCTTCATTGTAACCTGGGCAGTTGTCTAAGGCGCCGCAATTCCCTGTGCAGAGTTGCGTCCCTTGGGCACGCAAGGAACCTGTGACTGTGGTTTGAATCCCAGTTCGCCCCGATTATGTTTCAAGGTTTTGTCTAGGTTTACTCGTTGGTTTCACCAAAGTGATAAACGTATGAATACTGTTAAAAGCGGCGTTAAACCCAACTCACTCACTCATTACAACCAGCCTTATATTCCACCTCGTTATAGCGCGAGTCGAGATAAATGTTTGTCAATGAACAAGGACTCGCTTAAGCACATTTTCAGAGCGCGCGTGCTTCACGCCGAAACCAGCTCCAGTCCGCCACGTCACACATTGTGACCATCCGATTCCAATGGTCGACTCTTGGAAGCGTTTAATAGTTTGGACGTATTCTCCCCAGAATCCCACGGGGAAGAGCTTGGGGGAGAATACAGGAACGAAGCATTATCTATGTCTTGCCTACCGTCTACTGTCTACCGTTTAGTGTCTACCTCAATCACGTATCAGTATTATTTCGTCATCTAAAGTATCGGTAAATTTCGGAGTCATTCATTATGCGGGCTTGGTTGTCTTTAAAATGAATGATTATAGTATTTTTCTAACATCTTTATTCATTTGTCAATATTTCAGGTTGTATTTCAAAGCCATGCTAAGGTCTAGAGTTTAAGTGGATCTGTTATTTTTAACATGAAAGCGAACCAGTCCAGCAAAGCAAGATCCAAAAGGCACTAAATAAGTTATCAATCATTTAATATCAATAGAAGATGTCTTTTCCAGAGTGTTAGAAGCATGAAGCGTGTTTATGCTCCCGCCGCCATGTTAGTGCGTTTCATACTCTGTGGACACACACCTCTTGCTTTGATTAACACTTTTTTTTATAATTTGTGGCTTTTTTCAACCCTATGGTTTCTACTTTTAATTCAATTCAAAAACGAAGAAACAAAAAAATCCATTCGGACCTCTCGTAGAACCTGCAGTTTACCATTTTGAAGAAGGAAAAACACCATTCATCATGTTTTATGAACAACGGCGTTCTCGTCTTCAGAAGCAAAACACAGACTCCAGTACTGAATCTCCAATCTATTTCAAGAATAAAACTTTGCCCGCAACATCAGCTGACAGATTCTTCCTTTAAGACCAATATATTGCTAGGAAATTCCACGAGTTTTCGCTCCTTGCCAAGGATCGATCGCTCCACAGCGCTATCACCACTGAAAGATTGTTTCGCTGTGCAAAGTAATGACATTTTTTGCTTGAGGTATCTCCTTGTTGACTTAAGATATCTCCCGATCTATTCAAGCTGAAATTGACTTACGGGTCAAGTAAACTGTCGGCTGTCACATGTAAATGTATGGACCAACTGTCTCTGGGAGATCTCCTACAAGATTTGAGATTCGACTTTCAGCCAAACTCAGAACCGTCAAATTGAAACTATAGAAATGGTCTAATGCAGCAAATAACGATAACATGATAGTCTATTTATTCACAAAGATCATAATAACTACATGGACCATTATGATTTTGAATAGCATAAATGGACTCGAAATGAATTTGCTATGACGTCAATCCATGATGACAACTTCTGATGAAAGTACTAATATATGCATCCCTAGTATGGGTTAATTGTTATTTTCAACCTGCAATGATTTAAACTGATAGATCCTCTACACGTCCAAACCGGGTTCAAACGTAATTTCCGACCATAATGCATTAGGGCTGGTCACGTGATCCCTTTTGGAAACCATACCATGTGTTATAGATACGTGGAAAGCTCTTGGAAATGTGCATTCGACAGTGTCACCAAATAGACCAAAACTACAAAAATGACAGTCAAGGCATTTGTAGTTATTACAAAATCAAATTTTCGGGGATTATTAACTATCAGTAACCAGTAATACTTCAAGACCAATGTCGAAAACTCGTATATATTTAATGTTTTTTTCTACAACCACAGGGTAATACCCCTGTGATAGCATACCTCAAACTTGTATTCTTACCTATTTCAAGAGATTCCCCTAGGTCCATTCGAAACGGCCCTAATTTAAAAAATATATATTTATTGTAAAGACGGCTGTCCCTAAGGATATTTTAGCTTCCAGCTGACATTCGGGCATCTCAGCGGGTTTTTTAAAACACAGCTGTGACGTTACGAGTATGACGTTACGTCATGGTTTTAAATTAATACTTGATATTATCGATCCAGTGTCTTGTGATATATGTCGTCAACATTTATTAGAAGATACATGACTTTCTTTTGAGTTCCATAAAGATAGTTTAAAAACAACTTTGGTGCTAAAACAATCACTAGAATTCTACTACTGACAGTAAGTGCATGATAAGCGATTGCACCGCACATGAAAATTAAATGTTTATCACTCCTTGTAATAAACCTGACCAAGGCAGGATGAACACCATATATTTTATCACACTTTATTGTGATGAAAAGCAGTAACTAATCACAAGATCTATATTTTTCATTGTTTTAGAGGACGTAAATGTGCACTAAGATAGTTTATTTCATATCGCCAACTGTTCTGCGCTCATTGACCCGTTTTCCCCTTTTGCAATCATGTTAAAAAACCACCAGTTTACAAAATGCAAAGGCGATGAAAGAATTGTTTATCGGACGCATAAGGTAAATTTACCTTTCTGACACACAGATAACATCTGAACAGGACCATAATGCATTTAATTGCTGAGTTCGCGCATGTTATAGTGCTTTTGACGTTCCGATTTTTTGTTTTTTATTAGGGCTACAGGTGGCATGTGTTGGTAAACAAAGTTGCTTATGCTATTATTAACATGCACTTGTTTTCTTAGGCAAGTAAATGGTTGACAATAAATCTTACGCAATATTGATAATGAAATGCGTGTTTTAGACAATCTACATTCGTCGTCATTATCTGTTAAACAAAACGAGAAATATTTGGCAGTCTCTATTCCGTATCTTTTTCATTCCTAGATAAAAAACGAAATCCGAGTATACGAGCTGGCCCGATCATGAAATAATGCGTGAACCAGCCGACACATACTATATCACAGGTTTCATCTATTAATGCATATAGACTTGTCACCGGAGACAGGTAATAGCCATCATAAACAAGCCGTTATGTCCTCACAGGGTTCCGAGACACTGATAGCATTTCTGGTTTGCACTAAAACATGAACCGACACACATACTCATCATGTTTACTGATAACACGCGGGAATTAAAACGAACCAGGGCGCGTTCTTTATAGATGTTTTAAAGCCCTGTCTGTCTGTAGGGGAGAAATAAGAAAATTAATATGCACGGTTAATTGTAAATTCATCATATGCCTATACTGCAGATGCAGGATCTTATTAGCTTCCAAAAGCAACTTGCGTAAGCGAATCCCATTTGGTAAACATGCTTTGACATTTATACACGATTGACATGGAAACGCGCACTGCATTACGGTGCTTGTAAAAGAAACACATACCTACTGTTTTACTGGATATAAATACATGTGGGACGTTGACATGGGATATACAAGCATGGTCGGGTCTGAATTGTGCTTCAGAACTTCAATGCTTGTCGGGTCTGGACCAGACAATCCAGTGGTTAACATAATGAGCATCGATCTACGCAATACAAAACATACAAAAACAATATGCATGTCATGCATGAAATGCTATATTATTATTATCATCATCATCATCATCGTTTATTTATTTATTTATTTATTTATTTATTTATTTATTTATTTATTTATTTATTATTATTATTATTATTATTATTATGGAAATGTGTGTGGGATCTGACCCACCAGGCTCCACAAATGGTTTTCACAAATGTTTTGAGATTCGAACCCAGGCCGGCGCAACGAACAAACGCTTTATCTTCACGGCTATGCCATCGTCCCACGCTCGGTTGTATAAATACGCACGTGGAAAAGGTACATGTATATATAAGGTCATGTTTTGTTACAGAAATACCCTTCTCTACGTGTTATAGAAGACCACTATGTTATAAACTGACGGCCCAAAGAAACTTTACCACTTTATTAATGAAATTGCAAAATTTAAAAGCACAAGTTCAAATTAAATCAATGCAAAACACATCGCCCAAACACAATAATGTTCAATACAGAAAGTGATACACGTCCACGAAAAAGTTATAAAAAAACACGTGCAATAAGGGTATGTAATTTATACGGACGGTATGTCAGACACTCACACTGATTAAAAAAACACCACAGAAATGCCACGACTGACACCGTTACAACGTGAGTGGACCCTGGGTATGATACAGATGGGAGCCACCGGGTGCCAACAGGCACAGCCAGGGCAACTACGCCCAATGAAGGCCGGTACTTGCGTACTTTGCATCTCTGGAATTGATTCCTGACAGGGACGTCATCTGCGACGAATGCGTTAGAGCATATGTTCGGTCGAAAGACAGTGGCCAGGCGACTCAGGACTCAAGGAATTAGGGCTTACAGACCGTAAAGAGGATAGTCATTGAAAGAGCAACCTCGTCGTCAGAGATTGAGATGAGCCCGGACTGTACGTCGTTGGCAGCGACGTGACTGGCACATGGTCGTTCTACTGATGAAAGTCTGTTCTGTCTGTTCAGAGCTGGTGGAAGACAACATGTTTACCGCCAAAGGAGAGGACGAACGGCGGCATGTTGCGTTCCGGGGTCGTGCCTTATGGTGGAGGAGGGTTATAGTGTGGGGAGGAGTATGTCGGCAGGAAAAAACACCTGTACCACTCGTCATCGTTAACGAAAATTTGACAGCTCAGCGTTACTTTACTGACAGTCTTCGTCCGATTGTCCTACCATTTCTACAACAGCTGCCACGTTGCGTCCTTTATCAGCATGACAACGCCAGACTTGATACAGCCCGAATAGTACGGAACTTCCTGGCAGTCAAGGAACGTGTTGCCGTGGCGTCTGGGATGTCATGGATCGTCGTGTTCGACAGCGACCACATCTTCCAGCCAACCGACAAGAACTGATCCAGGCCTTTCAAAAAGAATGTCGACATATTCCACGTGACGTCATCAGACGACTGACTATTTCTGTTCGCCGGAGAGTTTTTGCGTGTCTAGTAGCAGAGGTTGTTCATACACGCTATTAATGCGACGTATCATTAATCTTGTGCGATTCTCTATGTGTGTTCCCTTTGTCTATTACGTTGAAAGCCTGTTATTGCTACTCCACCCCAATTCGAGAGACGGTAATGCCAGTATCAGATACTGTGTGACTGTCATTTTAAAGGTTGATTTCGTTGCGATTTTGAACTCTTCAATACAATTTGATAGATCTACATGCATCTACCTTTCGTGGTTTTTAAAAAAGAGTGATTTAAACTTATGGTAACGTTTCTTTTGGCCGTCAGGTTATAAACAAATTTATGATTATATGACTTGCACTGGTGGGGTGACGTCATACGACATGACGTCATGTCTCATTCCAACTCTTACCAATCTATTTTTATAACATATATGATGTTGCACTGTGTGACACCTGGGGACGCCGCAATGAATAACATCTGCAGCATCGTATCTTAAGGAAACACTTTACAACCGGTGAGCTTCAAAAACATCTTGTTTACTTCTAACACATCGTGAGAAGATACGCGTGGGCGCAAGGGCACATGGGCATTAATTCTTATCAATGAAAACATCGCTCGAGTTCCCATCCCAAATATTCCTCCTGCTGATCGTGTAAGCATGTTCATCACAGGGTCCTTAATTACGCGATATCTCCCAGAGGCTCTCTACGTTTTACAGAAAACACCTCTGACGAACGATTAACATTAACTGCCAAAGTAATTCAATTGGCCTTCCAAACCCACTGTCGTCATTAAAACTGGAAGGGACCAAAATAACAGAGAACCTTTTGAACGATTTACTTAAATCCTAGTACCCATGTCCGACAATGTTTGAATTCGCATTCTGTATGTATGTACACTCGTAGTCAACTGTGTTATGGTACCAGTGCTACGCTGGAGGTCCTATCTGCCAGGATTAAAAAAGTATTTGCAGCTTTCCCCCGCAGTACCTGCTGAAGTCATACAGAATCAGAGGTCATTGTTCTAAAGGTATTGATACCATGATACGGATATGTCAACATTGGGTAACTTGGTCTTGAACCAGTCTGTGTAGATCCTATATTTAAAAATCCTATACTCCTGTGTACTGAGGTGCCACGCACGGCAACACACGCCAACCATTCTTGACGTTACCGCTGTATGGAATGACGGTAAAGCAGCTCTATCGATATATACTTTCAGTAGGCTAGATTGATTTAACCAAACTAAGGCATGATACATGTTGACTTGAAAGTATTTCAATTCCCTACTGTCCTCGCCTGGTCGGTCAATACACCCACGTCATGGAGTCCGGCCTAACTTTAGACGAACTGACCTTCCATGGTAAATATGGGAATAAATACAAAGCTTATTTTTAGTACCCTGTATTTAACAGTCGAAGACAATCGTTCTTGAACGAGCGAAATAGTTATTTTAGCCGTGAAGTACGACAAGGGCATGGTCACCGATAATTTCCGGGAAACCGACATCTCCGGCTAGCAACTACGACGCATGGAACATCTATCTACATCTACTGCCTGCTTGCTACAGCAACTTCACCTACGGATCCCCTTCCATCTATTTCTTACTACTACTACTACTACTACTACTACTACTACTACTACTACTACTACTACTACTACTATTATTATTATTATTATTATTATTTATTTATTTTATTACTTCTACAGCAACTACAGAGTAACTGTTACTACTTCTGTTCTTACTTCAACTATTGTTTTTACTACTACACCTACTATTACTATGACTACTACTACACTACTACTAGCAATACTACCATTACAACATTATTACAACTACTACTGCTACTAGTATTACTTCTGTTACTGCTACTACAACATTACTACTACTACTACTACTACTACTACTACTACTACTACTACTACTACACTACCACTACTACCACTACTACTACAACATTACTTCTACCGCTACATTACAACTACTACTTCTACAACATTACTACAACATCATTACTACTACAGCATTGCTACTACATGACTACTACTGCTACATTACAACTACGACTACTACTACAACATTATTGCTACTACATTGTTACTTCTACTACTTCTGCTACCACTACATTACCACTACTTTCACTACCACAACCAGACTATTACATTACTACTACTGCTAAATTACTACTACTAATACTGCCACTGCTGCTACTACTACTACTACTACTGCTACTACTACTACTACAGCATTACTACTGCTGCTGCTACTAGTACTACTACTGCTACTACAACTACTGCTGCCACTGCTACTACTACTACAACATTACTACTACTGCTACTGCTACTACTACTACTACTACTACTACTACTGCCAATACCACCACCACCACGTCTTGTACAAGTAACACAAATGAGGTAATCGTTCAAAGCCTGAGGAGGCCTGGTAATTTGATATCACCTTTTTCAAGTGAACAATATGTTTTTCGGTACAAGTAAATTGATGTTGTGCGTCATCGTGTTGTCGCCGACCTGGCGAACGAGCGGACGTTTATAAGTGGGAAGATTTGTCCGACAACGTGACAGAAATAAAGCAAGACATGCTAAGAAACGGCAACATCAACAAACTTGTCTGATTAGCTCACATGAAGATATACACTAACACTGCGTAATCTCAATAGTATACTGGCACCGACCAAGGAGCCATTTTGAGTTTCCACAAAAATAATTGAACACAAACACCTTCTGGCTGGATGTAACCCTTGGCGTTGTCCTTAAAGGAGACGAGGCTATAACGCCGAGAGACAGTCGATCCTAGTGCTTGAGTCAAGTTCTTATAAAAACACTTTGATTTTCTGTAAACGTGAGGTTAATTAAAAGTTAACCGTTACACTAATAACATGGACAGCGTCGCTTAACATGGGACTCAAGGCGCTTTTTACATATCGGCCTTGATCTGATGTGGACATCGTTTATGTTCATCGGTACTATTTTCAAAAATATTATCTTAAAAGCTTAAGTACTGATGTAATGGTCATATTCATTTTCATATTCGTAGATCTGTGATTGGCAATAGAACACAACTTCACAAATTGGTAGGGACAAATTCCAATCGTCGGCACTCACGCCTCAGTACAACCTGGGGCCATTGTGCAGAAATCCGGACGGCGTGTCCTTATCCACCGGTTGTATGCATGGTGCGTAAAATTCGAAGTCACTTTACTGTTGATCTTTACGACAGATTGACAACCGGCGAGTTTGACGACTTCATGAGACCCGTGAAAATCCGAGTTAGATTCTTCAGCAAGCATCCCACGCTTTCGCTAAGAGGGACTATGTTTCTCGTAAGAGGCGACTAACGGGATCGGGTGGTCAGACTCGCTGACTTGGCTCATGCAATGTTCTCGTATCCCAAATACGTAGATCGATGCTCATGATGTCAATCACTGGCTTGTCATGTGGCTGGAACATGCCTGAGCGGCGTAAAACAACAAACAGGATTGAGGAAGTAGTGTTCTCGCGTGTAATTTGAGGATTATGACTTTGTATGAATAGCTATGACACGTTCGTACCATCCACTCAACAAAAACAGGATGTTCCGGATACCATTTTACATGTCATATTGCATACTGAGAAGGGTCCCTAGGTGTACCCCCAAGTATACAAACATTGTCCCTGTGAATCCAGTTATGAATTGGCGGCGGAGTAGTCTAGTGGGTAAAGCGTTCGCTCATCACATGTTTCTAGGTTTGTCAGCGCCATATTCGTGGGTTTCAGCAAAGTGGTAAACGTCTATGACCTGCATCACTTTGGGCTTCCCTCCCACAATAAGTCGTGATATAACTGGAATATTGTTAAAAACGGCGCTAAACGAAACTCAGACACTCTATCCACTGGATGCAGCAAGATACGTCAAATCTATATTCTGTACTCCCTTCAAATCCACCCCACCCCCAACAAAACAAATAACATGAGGTACTACACTACGTACACCACATTAAGATTACAATTTAGCCCCGTTTATCCGTAGGGTACACTTACCACTGGAATGCTCGGGAGAAATAGTTCCAGGTCAGCGAATCCTTTTACTATCTGTATATCTGTGACGTTTCCATCAATAATCGCCAGGAAGGCGGGTGTTCGGTTTAACGGGGTTCTCAGTGATTAGATTTGACTGTATACATCCCTCAACGTGCATGGTTCTCAGCAAGCATCTTTGAGGAGCCTTAAAACGTTTCAGCGTTTGCCTAAACCCCCATGAATAACACTGACAATGACCATACTTCATCTGAAATTTCAATATATCAGTTTACCGCTCAGCGAATAATTCTTTATAAGCACATGCGCAGTAGCCATTTCCATTAATAATCCTTTACGAGCATTTTAGAGCACATGAAGCAGTCCAACATTCCGTCCGGTATGTCTACGCCTCTGATATGTATTGTTCATTGATGGAATAGACGAACAACAGGCTTTCGTGTACTGTCAAAGCAGCGGCGGAGCTCTTTTCAAGCCAAGGGAAAGAAAAGTGTATTATATTCTCCAAGGGAATTTATCTCTGTTGCAAAAAACTATATAGAGGCAACCTAATGTCTTTGTTGACGTCGACGTGTTACCATGGCAACCATGGTTCTGTTAATTATTTGTTATTACGACCACATGACACGAGATGTGCAATTTGGCACAACAATATGCTTCTCTGACCTTCCTTAAATATTCATTTTACAACTCTTCTGTACGTTTTTACCCCATGGCAGATATTTTTCTTGCTTCAAACGGCAGATAGGATCGATAAGAAAAACTAAAGTTTTGAAGAACTGCCCAGCATTTACAGCTGAAAACCCAGCTGATGCAGGGGGCTCCGATGGAGAGGGATAAATACAACATTAACCCTCAAATAAACAATGTTTTTTCTTTGATGCTTTTGAACTTTTTTAACAAAAATATGCCCAACACTTGTTTTCGTTGTCCCGGGGGACTGTGGGAAAGAAACGATGATGCATCGTCTTGCTGCGATGAACCGGAAGCCTCGACTTCACTGCGACCCTGTCGTTATCTGATATTTTCTACGGGACAGCCCAAGAGACATCGATATTTCCTCACAACTTTTGACCTTTACTTTTTAAAATGTTGAATTGGTCTATTTGTCTTACTTCGGAGGTGGTAAGATCGATATTTTTGGTTTAACATTTCGGAAACAACAAAAATCATCTCCTCTTAAATAAAGAAATAAAAATACACATGTAGGTGTAATATAACATATGAAAAAGGTACACGTTTTAAACGTAGATAATGACTTTATACGCCCGAGAATTACTTCTTATAATAGATTATAAAAGACAGTCATGTCTTTTCTCAAGATTATGAAATCATTTGGATACCTATAGTCTTGCGAATGCCAACGCCTACTGTAGTAGTGTTAAGTCAAATCGCCTCACTGACCCTTAAAAGTGAACCGTTGTAACGGAAATATAGAGAAACTTTAAATCTAAATCGAAAATCGAGATTTTCGATATTTGACCATGGTGCCAATATGAATTTCGCCTGGGTCATAAGCGTACGTCATCACGATATATCGAAATATTGACGTTCAAATTAACGAGATTGTTCTTACCTACATTTCAAATATGAAGGAATACCATGCATTGAATGGATTTCAGTATATGTAGCAATTTCAGCAGCGAAACATAGCATGATCTTATGGTCAACGCTGCATAGACACACCAGCATATAGTAACATACTTGATCAGTGGCGTTCCATAATAAAGATTCACGAGTTGCCGTGTAGGCCATTCCTGCGAAGAGAAATGGCGGGAAATGAAATGCCTCACTTGTGTAAAAAGGTGTCTATTTAATGTTTTTTCTATGTGTCCTGGCAATGTCGGTTTATGTTTGGCACGTCATCTAAACAAAACACTGGCTTCCAGAACCATACAACTTGATTATAGCTTTCGTTTGTCCAAATAATACCGGTACCTACTTTTTGCAAGCTAAGTTATCTGTAGTCACAATAAACTATGACAGGCCCTCGGTTATCAAAACGTACTAAAACAAAAATTCGTTACACTATAAAACAGTGCACGGTCGTATTTTCTCCTTAACCAGTCCAAAAATAGGTTCTTCAAAGAAAATCGTTGAAATATACCCTTCTGAAATTGACAATGATTGAACACCGATTTCATGGCATTGGAGGATTCGCTACCTAACTGAGGCGATGTGGAGAGTTTAGGTCTTGTTGCTGATATAACCCAGATGTACTTGCAGCAAGGAACAGCTCACTACAGCGGGAACTGAAGCACAGATAATTGCATATTGGGACTTTCCATCTGTAATAATTGTTTATATTGTTCTTTTGGAATGGGGATGGCATGGATCTCCTGTCATAAACAATCACATACACGCAAGCAATGACATATCTGTCGGTTGTTAATTTCGATTGATATGTACCACAACAAGGCTCATTGATTTTGCGTTCTAAATGTACTTGATTGAGACGGTTCTTTTTCTGCGTTTAGAATAGAACGGGTCTGAAACCCTGCTTTATAAATCGTTCATACTTTAGATGCCGTTCGTTCCACTGACGAACGTTATTTAGGATTGTTTTTCTTCAATGTTCGTGTCCGTGAGAATAAGTCGGAAGAATCGATGGATATTTTGTTTAGAAAAAAACCCGAATAACTACAAATGTCATATCATTCCTTTCCTCGATCCATCACTGAAATGTCCAAGGTTAGGGTGATTGGGGAAAAACAGATCAGACGAAAATAGAAAAAAAATTAAATAGGGTCTAATGACGAGTATTTTTACGTTGTTTCTAAGCCCTACGTAATCGTATGATTTTTAAAAGTTGTCGATCTGTGCGTGCTAAGTGGGTTTTTTTCAAGATTGTTTTTGCTGTGTCAAAAAAGTTTGGAGGTCGTCAGTGCTGATCTTTACTTCCTGTCTTAATGTTAGATTTCACAAATCAATCATTTTAAAAAAGGGGATTTATTTTCCCTTTTCCAACCCGTTATCATCAAAATACAGCTTCAAGCTACCATCTGACCTTGGTGTTAAACCCTAATATACGAATAAACTATATATATATATATACAATTTATATTATTATGATATCAACATATTTCTTTTTAAAGTGAGTGAGTGAGTATGGTTTTACGCCGCTTTTAGCAATATTCCAGCAATATCACGACGGGGGACACCAGCAATGGGCTTCACACATTGTACCCATGTCGGGAATCGAACCCGGGTCTTCGGCGTGACGAGCGAACGTTTTTACCACTAGGCTACCCGACCGCCCCTTCTTTTTATAATTACCAAGTGGTAATATTAACCTTTGGTTACCAGGATCCAATTATCATGGGTTCGATTCCAAAATGCAATCTGATTATCACCGTTGGTTTGTCAATTTCGTTTCCGTGTGTTAATTATGACAAACCTTTACGCTCAAAACAACCCAGGAAGAACGACTGTTCCTGCATCATACGTTATACACCTTCTGGCCTTTGCATAATCATTACTCGTACGGAGAATGCATAAATAAAACATCAACACATGACTGGTAGGAACAATTATTCTCGTTTTGATCGGTCGACCCTGACCCTTAAGACGTGATGTGATGTTAATGTTTTATGTGGGGTGGGCAGGAGGACTTGGAGGTTTGCTTGACACACCTTTTTTTTATAGTATCAGTCAACGCTTCAAGACACACGGGGGCACGGGTGGCCCAGTCGTCTAGGGCGCCGCGATTCGCTGTGCAGAGTTGCTTCCCTTGGACACGCCAGAAACCTATGATTGTGGGTTCGAATCCCGGTTCGCCCCGATTATGTTTCTAGGTTTGTCAGCACCATACCCGTGCTCGTTGTTTTCACCGAAGTGGTAAACGTCTGAGACCTGCATCACTTCGGGCTTTCCTCCCACATTAAGCTGACACGCCGCGATATAACTGGAATAGTGTTAAAAGACTCGTAAAACCCAACTCACTCACTCACTCACTCAAGACACACACGTAATTACTCTTACAACTATTTTACCCAAAACACTTTGTTTTCAGAACATCCAAAAATTACAACGTACTTTACCTTTTGGAATCAGCATGAAGACAAATTATTTATGTACATTGGTAGTTGAACCCGACTGGTGCACTTCGTGACCTCGTGGTACAGATATGATTTCACTTTTGTCTCTTTAAGTTATTTCCTGTTTGCTAATGGCAGTAAGCTCATTTTGGTGGCACAAAGCTAATCCTTCCTATCAATCCAATAGAGCAATTGGCTTGGCAGTGTTTTCCAAGGCACAATTAACGTTAATACCTTCAGCGGTTTATTGTAGGTGTTAACATTAGGAATTGACCTATTCGGATCACATATACCTGAGTCACAACTTGTTTTGGATAAGTGCGGTGAGGGGAAATGCGGTTTAACGTCGGTTTCATTTATATAACGACGTGCATGCATGTTACGTGGCAGTTATTTTTGTTATAGGCCGTAGTGCTGATTGAAAGTGGCAGCACATTGATTAATGCACTCGTACAATATCGAGCGGTGGTATTGACCTTGACAGCTATTGATATAGAGTTATCTCCCTTAGTTGTGGTTGCGTATAGTCTAAACTCCGTCCCAGCGCTTGACACAATCGTTACCGTGTTGAGAGCTCCACTATGAGGCTTTTGTTTACACATCTGTTTACAGTTGTCAACTGCCGGGGAAAAAAGATGGTTCGAGACGCTTCGAGGCGGCAATTTCTAGAAGGCTGACTGTAAGTGTAACAGTTACTTTAAATACGAGCGAAACGATGCCGATTCGAAGCTTCCCATGCATTGACTCCATATTTAACTACTTGCCAGTGAGAGCGAGGTATCTATCGAAAAACACCAACATTTCTGCCTGCTTTCAACACGGTTGGGGGCGGGCGGGTAGCCTAGTGGTTAAAGCGTTCGCTCGTCACGCCGAAGGCCCGGGTTCGATTCCCGACATGGGTACAATGTGTGAAGCCCATTGCTGGTGTTCCCCGTCGTGATATTGCTGGAATATTGCTAAAGGCGGCGTAAAACAATACTCACTCACTTCAACACTGTTACCTGGATTCGAGAGTGGAGCACGTGCCTCATTCAAGACGCTCGAGCATGTCTTGGTGAGGTCACTGATCAATGTATTAAGACCTGTTATTTATTCCTGCTGCCACATAATGTAACATGTTGCATTCAATTTGTTTTTTATTATTGAAAACTAGATCCTGTGTCAATCAATTTGTTAATCGTTCGATCTTGTGTGGATATTCACCAGTGTGTGTGTGTTTGGTGTGTGTGTGGGGGTGGGGGGAGGGGGGGGTGGGGGTGGGGGTGGGGGTGGGGGAGGGGTGTGTGTGTGTGTGTGTGTGTGTGTGTGTGTGTGTGTGTGTGTACTGGTCCCAACGTAGGCCATTGCTAGCCGACTGAGATACCATGCCGCGGTTTAACATGGATAACTCACCCAGACACAGTATACTGACTCCAAACCAACAAGGCAGTGCTAACAGGATGTATTTTTGACGTATTTTGTGACGCGGCCAGTCGATCGAACCACAGACATGTCTCTCTAGGGAAACTATCCACTACACCACTGAGACAGTTGGCTATGGATAATGCATATGCATATTTACGCGTAGTTTACCAATTAGCTCAATTTAAGTAAAATGAAGTTTGTGCTGTAATCTGGCGTGATATGACGTTCGACCTCACGACGTAAAGTACTTACGTTGACTATGTATCTATACACTGGGCTGATATGCTGATAACCTTACAGACTGGTGATATACCTAGGATATTTACCTAAGAGTAGATGACATAAAGATGGATATTTACCTTGCTTAGGTATGATATCATGTTTGATATTTACCCTGACAGATGATAATGCGACGTCAGCTATTTACCGCACGGAAGACGTGACGTTACACTGTTATCTTACAGTGCAGAGGATATAGCGAGGCTCAAGTCATAATGAGCCTTAACTGTTTTCATTTGTAGCACTTCCAGAGATATCAAGCGTGGTAACACATCCGTCGTTGACTGGGCCCAGTCTTTGGCATTTAAACATGGTATATAGTGTGCGATATATACTGAACACAGAAAGCATACAATCCAGGTTCCCATTCCTTGAGACTACAAAGGCGGTTCCTTGTCCTACACCATTGAGAATCCGATGACTTTAATGTGTTGTGATGCTTGTTTCTTCTCCAACTTCAGGTAGAACAGTTTTTGATAACAATGAGTTACAGAAACTTAGTTATTATCTGCATGAGAAATGTATAATTTATTATTTTTTGCAGCACTGGGGGATTATTGATCGTTTGCAGAATGCTCAGCGCCATTTTGGGGTACTTATAAATATGAAGCAAGACTAACGAGTCAAGATAGATAGGTGGGTAGGTACAGTAAACTACGGTTATGACGAACACGGTTATAACGAACTAACGGATATAACGAACTAACTTTTTAGTCCCGACTATATGCTGTAGTTATGCTGTATATATGCTTATAACGAACTACGGTTATAACGAACTAAAATTAGTAGTCCCTTTGAGTTCGTTATAACCGTAGTTTACTGTAGGCAGGCAGGCAGGCAGGCAGGCAGGCAGGCAGGCAGACAGGTAGGTAGATAGATAGGGTGAATCCCATCTCGTTACCGGGTGCACGGTTCGCCAACCGGGTTCGAACTCGCCCAGATTATGTTTCTAGGTTTGTTAGCACCATTCCCATGCTTGTAAGCCTCCCACATCAAGCTGATACGCCGTGATATAACTGGAATTCTGTTCAAGGTTGCATTAACCCGTTGCACTTACCATACCCTTGCTTTCGTCACTGCGCCAGGAAACCGGTCCACGCATATACGTCACTGAAGACCTACGAGTGATTAAATCTTTACCTGAATTTGAAATCACAAAACGATGTCTGTATGTCTGTATTTTTTATCTATTCTATATTTACTTCACCGCCCGGCGGTTAAACAAGATTATACTAGTACTGCAGTATACAGTTGTGAAATGTTTACAATTGTATTAAGTTTCTTTTAGCCTGAATATATTTGGTTGATTTTAATTGTCAGTTTCATATTTGCAGTATCGTAGACGACGCTGGTTTTAAAGCTTTCTCCTTTCCCAGATCTTGTCAGTTTGATAAACCACATCATCATCTCAATCTTTGGCATGGGAATTTAAAGCACAGCGTAAATGGCCTCTTGTGTATATGTGTGTATATGTGTCTGCAATTTTAACGTCTGGTCCAAACCAGGGGTATAGTTGTGCATATAAACGAGACTTAATACTTACGAGCTGATTTCACTTCTTGGCAGAAATAGAATCATTGTTCAGTAACCATATACAGCCCTTAGGCTAGCTGACAGGAGATGGGGATATACATAACTGACCTGCTTCACGTTCGGTCTCCCACCCATATGTTTGTTTGTTTGTTTGTTTGTTTGTTTGTTTGTTTGTTCGTTTGTTTATTTGTTTGCCTGTCTGTTTGTTTGTTTGTTCGTTTAACGCAAGATTCCAGCTATACGACGGCGGTCTGTAAATGATCGAGTAGTCCAGTGATTGACATCATGAGCATCGATCCACGCAATTGGGATACGATGACATGCATCAACCAAGTCAGCGAGCCTGACCACCCGGTTCCGTATGTAGCTGACACGCCTAACACATAACTATAATTATAATGTTTAAAGCGGTTTCAACCCCATCTGACTCACTAACCCTCCTCCTCCCCCCCCCCCCCCCCCCCCCCTTTGTCATCTTCTTATGTTTACCCTTCTCCTTCCTCTTTTTATGCTTCTTCTTCTTCTTCCTCCTCGTCTTCATCCTCTTCTTCTGTGGCAGGGGAGTTTAATGGTTTTAGTGCCCGCTCCCTTTCACATAAACTACCGGGCAAAAGAAAATGTACACCCACCTATGGTGGTTCAGAAACAAACGAACAAAAATGAAATAAAAACAAGAAATGGTTATTCGATGGTGATGCATTTGAAACGAGTATCAAAGCTGTGTTTTGGGCCTTAAGTTTGCAGTGTTTCAGCGACTGTTTTCGGCCTATTACGTTTTGATAACGTTTGTAAGTTTTTGATCAAATTCAATTTTCAAGTAAATACTTTCTTTTGCCTGGTAGTTTGGACCAGGCTTTGACTCTGACCCAATATTAGTGTTCCCTGCTATGATATACCTGACCCATATTACTCACTCACTCACTCACTCATCATTTTCATCTTCTTACATTCTCCGCCCCACTAATAACCTCGAGCTCAGTCTCAGTCTCAGTCTCAGTCTCAGCTCAATGTCACCCCGACATAGGGTACCTTAGTATAACGAAGTTTGCTTATTCACCCTCTACAACCTATTCAGTGCATACACGATCTTGACATTTCCCCGATATAACGATTAACGCGGAAATGACACGCAATTTAAGTCATTAGGGAGAGCGTTAGTTGTATTTTTTCTGTTCCCATTTAAGCTCCTTTACATAATTTAGCAGATTATTGATATGTGATATTGTGTATGCATACTGCGGGATAATATAAAATGTAGAAATCGCTCACGTGGATCTCGTGCGGTGAAACGGGATCGATGTTGGTGATTATACGTGTATACAGTGCAAATATATTTCATAACTTATTCCTTACACTTTTCCCACGATAATAATCAATGCGTATTTTTTTCTCTCCTTGTATAAACAGTTCGTTAAAAGCTAAAGTGTAATAAAGATGTCATTGCCAAATACAACCACACATCATTGTTATCCATTAATTAATGGCTATTGTTATGCTATATTTAATCATATTTGTCAGTGTATTAAATTATGGCCCTTTCTTTTCAGAAGAGATGAGCCTAAGGTTCGTGTTTGTCGCATGACCAAGTTACAACGGCTAATGCTGATGAAAATTAATCGCCACACATAATAACTCTCACCACGACAAATTTAAGCGGCGCTCGGAATGACCCGTGTGCTTGGAAAGCC
Organism: Haliotis rufescens; assembly: GCF_023055435.1. Lineage (NCBI taxonomy): Eukaryota > Metazoa > Mollusca > Gastropoda > Lepetellida > Haliotidae > Haliotis > Haliotis rufescens. The sequence continues at coordinate 68,229,513 of NW_025963779.1, read as the reverse complement.
TAGTGCAATTCACCTTGCTCGTGTTGTACCCCCAGTCGCGGCTAATATTGAAAGGAATCGTCGAAACATGGAAAGTGTGGAATTATTTGATAATATTTGTTTAGTGGGAACTATTAATAAAACAAAAAGTTAATATTGTATGGAACAGTGAGCACATAAGAAATTGTGGATTTAGGACAGACGTGGTATCTAGACACTTTGAGGAAATCTTAAAAGCATTTTTCATAAAGAAAGCCAAATTGAATTAAACGCGGATGTAACGCTCTGCTAATCTGCGTGGCGATGAGAGCGAGAATGATTCATCTTCTATGCATCTCCATCTACAGTTTCGAACAACTCTAGGAAGATTCCCATACTGTAGAGAGATGGACTGAATATGTGTTTCGGTAAAAAGTGAAACGGCCTTTCTACATTGAAACGTTAAAAATGGTGAATTTTGTCCACATTTATTGAAGTAAAAGAACGATTGTTTCTTCAATGTTAGGTTTTCTTCCAGCACGTAATAGCCCCACAAGCGCCATAAGGACTGTCTGTTTTTATTGAATAACCTTTATTTAGCAAAAAGGTGGCAATTCATCCCATAAGCCTATTTTATAACCTACTAGAGCAAACATATGAGTGTCGATAAAGCCCCTATCTCGGCACGTGTAACGGTTGAATACGCGTTGAGATTGATTCTTGCTGAGAGGCGCTACGGGGAGGATATTCAGCCACCTTGTGGTCAACATGGTCACTCAAGGTCAGCACAGTAATTCGGCGTAAGAACACGGTCATATACGAATACATGATACGTATATAGCTCCATTATGCATGAGTATAGTGCCCATGCTTCATACATATGTATGGTGAGGTGAGGTGAAATGTGGTATAACGTCGCGTACAAGATTATTGCCCTTATATAGCGGCGTACATTATTATTCTAGACCGGCCTAATGTCAGCTTTATAGTGCTAGACACTGAGATACGATCCCGCTTTTAACATGACTACCCCACTAAGGCATAGTATACTGACTCCGAGCGGACGAGTCTTTGTTTCAGTACCTAATGCCAGCGCCAGGCAGGGTAACAACAAGTACTATCGTTTCAGGTCTTTTTGGTATGAAGTGGCTGTGGATCGAACCCCGACCTTACATTCTCCGGGAGGTCGCTCTATCTGCTACATGGTGTGCAGTATCCGTGTTGAAGTCTTTAAGGCATTTAGAAGTTGGATTCGTGTCATAGCACCTATTCTACAGACATGTCTAGAGAGAACGTTGCTATAGTAACTATGCCACATACAAGTACAATCTCATTATAATCATATCTTAGTTCTCGCTGCCGCTAAACAAAGATCCGAGGACATCCCATTACGGGTCACGTCAGAACGACCTTTCATCCGACCAATCAAAGCGTCGCTTACCAGATCATGAAAGTTACAGTCGGAATGTGTTTTCTAATCATGCAACCTCGAAAACGTTAACACCGGGTATTCCGAACGACAATTACGACCCGTACGACTGATTCCGTCAAAATTATCGTCTGTCTCTCGCTCCCTTGGGATAAATATTTGAATGGAGGAGGCTTTGCATAGTACTGCCATACAATCTCAACCATATATTAGACATTCCGGAATGTTCGTTTGTTGAGTTTTCAAAATTTTAATCGATAACTGTGTCATCATATATTTCAAGCGTAGTCTGAAATGGAAGACGCCAGGTTGAAACGAGTGCCGTAAAGCTCGAGAAAGCTGCTTTCGACTTCTTGTTAGTCATTTCAATGGTCGGTCAAAGTTCATGAAAAGTCGTTCTGACGTTACCCTTGATGGGATGTCCTCAGATCTTTGTTTAGCGGCAGCGAGAACTTAGATCTGATTTAAATGAGATTGTGCTTGTATGTGGCGTTGTACATTGTACCCATGCTAAATGACTATATCCAGTATTGACTAGCATACCAGTTTAACAGAGGAGCCTGATAGAAGCATTAAGGTGTCCGTTGTCGCGGGGGTACGTTTGGCACTGACCGGTGTGGAGCGATTTGTCTATTTATCAGGTTTGAGATATGTCTTTCTTTCATTCTGTGCCATATCCCTGAACGAAAACACTCCGTACCAATTGTTACTGTTATGGTTCCACATCTCTCTCAATAACACCATAGTGGATTGGGTGGTTGTAATGTGTGGATTGGTTGTCATCATGTCCCGACGGCGTGCCTTCCCCATGATGCCACTGCTGTTTGGCAGGATTTATTCTAAATCAAGACATACCTGAATTGTTGCAGAATGCAGCGTAAAATACATTCACTCTTGAGTCTTAAAATTAGCTCGTTAAGGTAACTACATTATTTTGTATCGGCTTGTATCGAATGACAGACATCCGACTGATGAATCCCACCCCAGAATGAATGACCTATAACCCTGAATTGCGGAAGATCCCGACTTCTATACTCCGAAACGACCTAGTGACAAATATTGAAAACTCATCACGTATTCAATTTTGAAAGGGGAATAGGATGCATGGATCTCGGTATGAACGAGAAAGAAGTCCCCAAAGAAGCGGAAATATGCAAACAATATTTACTCTTAATTAAGTGCCCACTTCTCCACCTCCTTTATCAAAGCAACAGTGGACAAGGCACGTGTTGATAATTACTCCCAATGCGTCTGTGGACGCGATCTCTCTCCAGACAATTCTTCTCACCTTACATACGCCGTCTACTTAATTGATATCGATATTCACGCTATGCACTCTGGGAATTGTCCAGCTGACAATTCGGACCCAATGACGTCACGGGGTGGTCGATCGCAGCGCCATCTGTGTCCTGAAAGTTTTTTCTTGTGATAGATTCTGTTTACTTGTCTCTGTTTGAGCTGTTTAAACGTAAGTTGCTCACAGGGCTGTTTATACGTTAATGCATGTTTACTGGTCCGTTTCATGTTTGGATATTTTGGTTTCGGCGTTCAGTTGTAATTCGGCCTTAAACTTCATAAATCATTCATTATCAATAATAAGTGTTAAAGTATAAATCACCTTGGGTGTCTTGCTGATATACCTACCTGGACACACTACTTTGTTTGTATTGCCGGGAATGTAATTATTTGTAACTAGATGTCCCTATTAAATAGACAAACCGTCGGAAAAAACACTGTACTGTTGAAAGGATTTGCAACGGTTGAAAATACAAGCACAAACCTAACAAACAAGAGAGAACCGCGCCCTCTTAATCAAACTAGCCAACTATATTGGCAGCAAGGTAACAAGACACTAAGAATGAGTGAGTGAGGGAGTTGTGACCAGCATATTAATGTGTGTCCGCCTGAGGAAATCCCAAAGTGACGATCAATCCTACTCAGGGCGAATCTACGATCGTTCGAACCTACGACCGTAGGATCCTGGCAAGCCTAAGGGACATAACTCTGAAGATATAGCTGCGGGGGTTTAAACGTCTTGTCCAGTAATGCCCCTAGTAGTAGTAGTAGTAGTAGTAGTACTTGTAGTAGTAGTAGTAGTAGTAGTAGTAGTAGTAGTAGTACTTGTAGTAGTAGTAGTAGTAGTAGTAGTGGTGGTGGTGGTGGTGGTATTTGTTGTTGTTTTTGTAGTTGTTGTTCTAGTTGCAGTAGCAGTCGTAGTTGCTATAACCTCGGAGCTGCAATCTTCATGATATCAGTATTCGTAACAGTAACATAGGGTCGGAGTGAGTGAGTGAGTTGTGATTAACGCCGCTTTTAACAGTATTCCAGTTTTATCACGGCGTGTCAGCTAAATGTGGGAGGAAAGCCCGAAGTGATGCAGGTCTCAGAATCATAATCGGGGCGAACCGGGATTCGAACCAACAATCATAGATTTCTGGCGTGCCCAAGGGACGCAATTCTGCACAGCGAATTGCGGCGCCACCCATGCCCCCCTCCCCCCTCAACCCCCTACCCACACAGGGGCGGAACAGTTTGTAGTAGGGATAGGAGCAACAACAGGGGTTGTACGAAAAACAATTGAGGCATTGCCGCCTGAAGACGTAGTTACATATACTGAAGACGTGGTAGTTGGGGAAGTAACAGATGTACACAATTACAGTTATACAGAGTCATCTAGTGGCACAGGCAGAGACTTGCACGTTCTTCATGAGAAACACATTGTGCTGACAATCCAGAGATAACAACAAGCACAAATCTAGGATTCGAACCACAACGCGCGGATCCTGGCAATGACGCAACCTTGTAGAACAAAGACCTCAGACTATTTGACCAGCCGTGCCACTGCAGACACATTGGCATGTTATCATACGTCAAGTGTACGAGGAAATACAAACTGTTTATAAAACTCGACTTCGAAAAAAGCAATGTCCAACAATATACCAGTACAAACCGAGGGAATGCGGACGTCCACGGTGAAGGGTCGTGACATGATCTATCACTGATCTGTTATGAGATTAACAGTCGTGACACCGTGTGCCAGTGTGTCATCCATCTCAAGGGCAGGTCACCCCAGTCTGTGTACAAGCAATCTAATGCCAGACATTGTCAGTCAGGTAAAAGCATATTTACAATATATTTAACTGTTGTTATGTTATCGATTGCTAGATTATCATACGTGTGCTTTATGCAGGAGCGGTTTGCTCAAGGAAATTTACTTTTAACCTGCATGGTTCTGTGTCAATACGTTTGTGCGTTCGAATCTTTAATCTGATTATGTTTCTAATCTTTTCAGCACCATCCCGGGCTCGTTGGTCTGCATCACTTACGGGGTTCCTCACTCACTCACTCACTCACTCACTCACTCACTCACTCACTCACGTGGTTCTGTTTCCAACATGTTGCTGATTGCTGCGTTAAAAAAAAGCATTCTCTGTCTCTCAATAACACACACACACACACACACACACACACACACACACACACACACACACATACATACGTACATACATACATACGTATTTACTCACTTAATGTATCCACAACAGGGAGGTGCCCAGCACAAATGTCAAGGTTTCTTCGGAAGAACATCCATTATTCATGTACGCATTTTCATTCACAGCAAAGTACCATTATAGGTACTTATATATATTGTACAAATATAATTATAGGCGCTCTCTACACCCTTTAAATGAACTATACGCACAATTGTTAAAGTTCTTTAGATCCTTCTAACTTTACAACAATGGCATTAACAGATAAGTGCGTTAGGATGATTGAGAGGGCATTATTAACAATAACATCAATATAATACTGCATAAACAATGACGAAACACAATTATTGAAAGGGCGTATTCCATATACCGATGCATATGTGATGGTTACCTAATAACTAAATCAATACTGTTACTCCACGTAGACACAGCATTGGCAGTGCATGTTCTTATTGATTATGTAATCCTGAACAATGATTAACTGGGGGCCATGCCATATTGCTACACCGTCTAGACAACAACACGTGACCTTTCACCTCACGGGTCACACTCATTGACCCGGAAGTGAGTAACAGTAATCAATAAGGACTTATGGTTTATGAAAAGAAGTCATGGAAAGTGAGTAATTCGGATCGAGGGACATGGAAGTATGGCTGGCGTGTGCCACATGTCATCCACATCTCGGCTCATAATGTCTTCTCCTCAGAGAGATGCGAGATGGCGGCTCAACCATGATATGAAACATAATCACACTATATTCGCAAACAGATAGTGTACTTTGCATATCGGTAGAGATTCCGTGTGATGCGGGTCATATTTAGGGAATATAGGTTGGAATATCGTTGACCGGGAATTTCGTCTTCTCATTCGATCCGATCGTAAAATGTAATTGTTGACATTACGTTGTCTGTGAAGCACGTGTTGTCTCCCATTGCCCCGTGATATATGTATAATGTCGGTACGCGGTAGACGGTTACTGTCAGCTTGGAAATACAGTCAGGAATATAGCATGGGGGGGTAGAGGTCCCCTGTGAAGAATAAAAGTAATCTGTATGACCGTTGCGATAATACGCCGTGTGTCAGAATACCCTGTCAATGTAAGTTACTAATAATGCCTCTCATGTGTAGTTAAACTATGAATTAAACGTTATGTTGTAACCCAGAATATATATGTCTGCGATATGTAGGCTAATCGTACCACAGAACAATCTTTTCAGTTTGATAAGTGTTTAGCCGTTACAACTGGGTTTAGGATATTAAGATATAAATACTGATCCACTTTTTTCAGCCAAGTAATATCATTTATTAGAACGAGTCGATCGACTATTTTTTTATGTAACTTTTTGTGTCGGTTCTGTTAAACATAAAAATCAAAGCTAACACAAGATATAAATATCACCCAGGATATAAATGCGCCATCAAGCTCTAGAACAAAGTGCATTTCTCGTATTACGATTGTAGTGGGATATCATATTCTCGAAACCGAACAAAGAACGCATTGCAATATTATCGGAGACACTTAATACACCGTGTGTTAATGTTACATTTTACGACATGTCTAGCCGAAAACCGGTTCGGATGTATTTACATTCCTTCCACGCAAAAGAGTTCCCCTTCTTCTGTTTCCGGGTAACCTCCCCTTAATGGCGGATTGAATTTTAATTGCAGTTTCGATTGAAGGTAATTACAGTTGTTATGACGTCAAAGAAATCTCATTGCAATTAACGTGTTAGCCAAGCAATTTGACAAATCAATACATTGGGTGATTAATTTGTGTTATTAATCCACGGTTTCGATCTCTGCAATAATTTACACAGCGGCTGCATTTGTCAACGGGTGTTGCTAAGATTGAAAGCAAACAGCTTTATTCTTAGTGTTAATTTCTTCGAATATTTGTCAGGATTTACGGTCATATGCACCATTATATGTCATTATATGACCCCACATGGATACAATGTGTGAAACCCATTTCTGGTGTCCCCCGCAGTGATGTTGCAGGAGTATTGCTAAAGCGGCGTAAAACCATACTCACTCATCATATGAAGGTACATGTTAAGGGACATTTCCCTTTCCTTTATATTCACCATACTCTTATTTCTAGCACTACTCTTGTATTGCAGTGCAGGGAAACCCCTTAAGTTCTGAATCCTGTCTTGCGGACGAACAGTTTATGAACGTCTTCAGAAGAAGAATAAGTCATACTGACGTCTTAAGAAGACGAAGAAGGAGAAGAAGAAGGAGGAGGAGGAGAAGAAGAAGAAGAAGAAGAAATAAAAATATTTTTTTAGTGTCCCCGAGGGCAGTCACGAAGTTATAAAAGTGAATTCAAGATGTACACTGACCAACATGGCATATGAAATACAAATTAAGACAAACAAATACACAATCATTATAAACATAATTATTACATAACACTGCTTTACGTAGAATTCTAGCTCACTCACCCGTACCTACATTCATCCCCCATACCCACCCACCCTTACATATACTGTAATCTGCATGTGATGTACTATGTACTGCTCTTCGTCCTTCCAATGCCGCCTTATTTGAACATTAAAGACCTGTCGCGCCTTGAAAATATGAAACATATCGTTGCAGTGATATTGCTCAAGGTGAAAGCCAGACAATACCGATTAACAAAGTAGCATGTATACTCATCGCGTCTGGTGAGCCCCGTAACAATATTACCATCGATTTGGAAATTCTCAAATCACATATGCAGCAAAGAAGGACGTTTTTGGGAATGCGAATCAATGCATTCTTTAAAAGAATGTTTTTCTTTTGACACGTTCAACCTGAATAAACAGTTCGCAATGACAGAGTTTTAATATGCAAGAGTTTTTCATTGCGTAATTATAAGTGATGGTCGAAATCGGATTGAACAGTTGCGTAGCAACGCATGACAATAATCAACCTCCGCGAGATAAAATATACATGATATTTTCAAAGTGCAGAAATGGTCTATTTATCAAAGATATCGACGTTGTGTGGGTGATGTATATTATTCTTGAACTATAAATTCAAACTCTACAAGCACTGATCAACGGCAGGCGAACTTTAATATACGTAAGAAATGGCGACCGTTTTGAAATTCAGCATCCATGGTAAAGGGTCGTAACTTCATGTGACACTGATCTGGAATTAGCTTGATAGCCGTGGGGCGGTCGGGTAGCCTAGTGGTTAAAGCGTTCGCTCGTCACGCCGAAGACCCGGGTTCGATTCCCGACATGGGTACAATGTGTGAAGCCCATTTCTGGTGTCCCCCGCCGTGATATTGCTGGAATAATGCTAAAAGCGACGTAAAATCAAACTCACTCACTCACTTGATTGCCGTGACACCGTGTGCCAGTATATCCTTCACGAGTGCAGGTTACCCCAGTCTGTGATCAAGCAATTTAAAGCCAGACTGTCAATCGAGGTAAAAGCATATTTGCACAATATTTATGAAGGGCAAATATGTAACATAGTCGTGTTTGTATACCATCAATATTCGGAAATTCCATGTGACATAACCGATTATATGAACATCAAGTGAGTGATGTTGACGACGCTTAGTAGAGGCTAACTGTTGTTATGTTTTAATAGATTATCATTCGTGTGTTTCATGCAGGAGCGGTTTGCTCCAGGAAATTTTCTTTTAAATTTAAATTGATAAATAAAAATGGCGACGATTTTGAAATCCAATATTGTCCCTTTTTATTGACTTAGGCCATTACATTTCAGTCGGACACCACATGAGGGGTTGAAGACTTATGTTGGGCGAAAGTTTCTTTGTTATCACCGATAGGGGTACCGGTACCCTATTCGTGATCACTGGAGTCGTGCAGAGTTGCGTCCCTTGGGCACGCCAGAAACCTATGATCGTGGGTTTGAATCCCGGTTCGCCCCCGATTGTGTTTCGAGGTTTGTCAGCACCATACCCGTGCTCGTTGGTTTCACTAAAGTGGTAAACGTCTTATCATGAGACCTGCATCACTTCAGGCTTTCCTCCCACTTTAAACTGACACGCCGTGATATAACTGGAATACTGTTTAAAGCGGCGTCAAAACCAAACACACTCACTCACTCACTCACTCACTCACTCACACTCTCATTGTTATCATAGTTTTTACCAAGTTTCATACTTTTCATGAAATTACATGACCGCCACTTCCTCTTTAGATGTCTATCGGTGTAGTCAGTTTCATGAATGGTTGATGATCATATACATGTTGTTATATAACACATATAGAAATATATCTGTGATTTGAGCAATATTTCAAAATATTTCGCTCCGTGTATGAAAACACATACCTAAACGCCATTTGCAAGAACTCGTTGCCCGGCCTCGAACTTTACCGACTTCGACATTTATGCCCCATCGAATAAAATATTTAATGATTCTATACTGATATTGCTTGTTTTTTTACTTTCCTTTTAATGGTTTATCCCGGATACATATTATACTGAGTGCTTAACGTTTGTCTTTGTCCCATAATCAATAGAACCTTTATCAGAATATTAGAAATTCTCATTAGTCAGCCAGAATAACCTTAATTTCCTACACGATAACATTGAAACACATCCATATTTTCCCGTTTCTTAAGAATAACGTGTCACAACCAAGAAATCCATTATGAAGAAAAGCATTAATATGACTAATACGAACATTCATACATTCACGCCATACTCTGATAACGAATGGCGGAATGGGACAAGATTTACATGACGAGATAACGCATCGCATTTTTGCACTGAAGTACGTCAATATCAAATTCTTCAGATAAGTAATATATTACACTCGTTTCACGTTAAAATCGCACTTGTTTCCTCGTAGTTTTAAAGATTAAAGATATTGTTGGATATTCTATGAAGACGCATTGGCGTTTTTCGCTTCGATAAGAGCCGAGTCTTGCATAGCGATATTTGTCTCCCTTATAAGTCCGGCACGCAGACTCGCAGCGGGGAAATATTACTTTATCAATTCTGAACCGAGGAAACATCAACTGGGTGGAATAATTCGGCGCTTGTTTGAAGACCTGGCTCGGCTACCATCATTTATCATGGTAATAAAGCTGCTGTAGTTATAGCATCCCGAGAGATCACACGATTCCTGGAGCAAAAACCAAGACGTAAATCTTCGAAATATATTCGTGAATTTAAACATTTTTATCTGTTCTGTACAAAAATATTCAACATAACAAACACATTTCACTTGTGGAAACATGACTCTTTCATTTGATATGGATACAATGGCTAAGTAACATTTGAATAATCAGAATTGTCAATGTCTATAAGAAATACAATTGTTTATCAGGACGTTCATTTATGCGGTGATATATATCAATTAACAAGACATCAATTAAGCTTGGGTAAGTAGGTAAAAGCATCAAGTCAGTTATTTTATATTGCTTTGGAAAGTCAAGATTATATACTAAATCAGAAACAATTTCATGTTTTTTACACAATCCTATTTTGTGTCCAAAATACAAACAAAATTATAAATTAGAATTTTTTCTTTAGAATTTGTTTTATCCTTGTATTGAGTTGGCGATAAGTGGTAAAGAGAAAAGAATTCAACATGTAAGTCCGTTCTTAAATCAAAACAATGATATTTATACGATGATGTTTAATCGACTTAAAGCTTCATTAATTCAAAACTATCATAAAACTTACTTTTTTCTGCTGTATAATTTGCCAAAAGACTAGTACGATGCATAGGATCAGTATCCTAACCACGGCGCTTCAACAAGAAACTAGTAACACTAAATTGAATTCCAAAGCATGGCCATCGATTGTGTCTGACAAGTCATGCTTATGATACCGAGTATTTCATGGTACCTACACTACCGGGAGCAACAGTCAACGTACTTAAACCGTTGTGGTAGAAACGAGGCAGCACTGTCAGCTGGGTGACAGGCCTCTAGTTAGCAGGGGAAATAACAGTGACTGGGGGCCCTCTCATCTACACGTGTCTCGGCTTGAAGATCTCCAAGGTTCGTTCCAAGACCAAGTCTCCTCCTCCAAGTGTCAGGAATGACCAATACCATTTTATGGCACCATCCAGCGCTGTCGATACCTCATCAAACTTCGCAAACCTACTTGTCAATATGAAATCTTCTATAACACTGACATTTCATATTGGATTATACAGCCCGTGTCTGTAGGGTGGCAGAAATCAGGATCATGTTTGCCCTGGAGAAAAGTGTTGTTGTTCATGTTAAAGTGGGTTTTTGGCAAAGGCTCATATGTGAACATATTCTTTTAAAATTCTAGCTAACTAATCATGCCCCTTGTTTCTGCATTGAAAAGAATAGGTCAGTTATTTCCCATGGCTTGGGACAGAAATACTTCTTATGAATAGGTCACTTATTTCATTTTGCTTGGGACCAAAATACTTCCTGCGAATAGGTCAGTTATTTCATTTTGCATGGGACAGAAATACTTCCTACGAATAGGTCACTTATTTCATTTTGCTTGGGACAAAAATACTTCCTGCGAATAGGTCAGTTATTTCATTTTGCATGGGACAGAAATACTTCCTGCGAATAGGTCAGTTATTTCACTTTGCTTGGGACAAATATATTCGATATGGATAGGTCAGTTATTTCATTTTGCTTGGGACAGAAATACTTCCTGCGAATAGGTCACTTATTTCATTTTGATAGGAGCAGAAATACTTTTCGTGAATAGGTCACTTATTTTGTTTTGGACAGAAATACTTCCTGCGAATAGATCAGTTATTTCATTTTGCTTGGGACAGAAATATTCGATATGAATAGGTCAGTTGTTTCATTTAGCTTGGGACAGAAATACTACTTGCGAATAGGTCACTTATTTCATTTTGTTTTGGACAGAAATGCTTCCTGTGAACAAAGTAAGATACAAATATTTTATTGGACTTGTTTACATCCTCTGAAATATTAAATTATACCAGGAAGACCCCGGTACACTTAATACTTCTGAAGTATCATGTCATCAGAAGTGTATTGAATAGAAGTGAAGTAATGATAGCATCTAAATATTATTTCCAACCATAGCAATAGCTAAATACCTTAAATTGCCACGCATACAGGACATTATCGCTGCCGCTCGAGGCACACGGGCTGTAATCTTCGGAAACGTCGAGAGGACGAAGGAATCAGGAAGAGCATTTAGCCAAGGATATAGACGGTACAATATCGCTAATACTGCGAGTGCACTAATCAATGCGTTTGGCAAGACGACACTAACCGAGTCTCTATAATGCCCCACTAATGGCCACAATTCGACTCGTCATGTGTAATCGAAAATTAAGCCAAAGATTTTGCTGCAGAAAGTAGAAACAAGCTACAACTCGATTGATTCTGGAAGGCCGAGACTTCTCCCTATAGGAAATTGGTAGCAAGTCATCTAGCATTGATTGGGATGTTTTATGCCTTGGCCGACGATGATATGTTGTCTTAGAAGAGGGCCTCGTACCACTCATCAGTATCGATAATATGAACATGCTCTTTAAGAGCATAAATGAGCTTATTACTTAGAGAGCTGTCAGTTGTCTGGCTTTCGGTGCTCGACAATGTTTGTGCTGATTGCTACCCAGATAGAGCGGTTGGAGAAGATAGTATTTTTTAACTTGGGAGTCTTTATTACATTTATTAGGTGCACAGAGAATAATATTTCATTTGTAAATGTCAATAAAGAATTTATCTTTAAGATCAAATGTTCCCGTATTCAAATGAAACGACACAATCGAATGAGTTCGTGGCAATACACTTGATGGTACAAAAAAAATAGACATGTTTTATAACAAAGGTGAGAAGTACGAGGAGATTCACATTGCCAGATCATGGCGTCATTTGTCCTGACATAGATACACGATTATATAACTTGGCGGAGTTCTGCAAGTCAAGGTATTGATGGTATGACCAGAAATCATATTTATTAGGTCACTTTGACAATGCGGTAACATGTTTTGATCATTTACATCACCATAAGGCTTACCGACATTACAAGATGGTGACAAAAGGGTTATTATTATACCTGTGTGGAGTAACCACAGCATGGTGTTCAAGAGGGCAAACGTAGAATTAGGAAACGTTAGGAAACGTTATGGGACATTTTCAAGCTCTGCAAATCCTGTTGATCACATCTAAACAAAAGAAGTGTATCACATCCATTGTTTTACTTGTCAGATGACAAAAAAACATAATGTACGTCAAATACAAGACTGATGACAATGACATCGGCTATTATATTCTTTGAAGACACAGTGGCATTTGAGAGGGATCGTGGGTTTCATCTTTCGACAGGTCCCGTGGGTTTCATCTTTCGAGGGGGGCCGTGGGTTTCATCTTTCGAGGGGGACCGTGGGTTTCATCTTTCCAGGGGGGCCCTGGGTTTCATCTTTCGAAGGGGACCGTGGGTTTCATCTTTCCAGGGGGGCCGTGGGTTTCATCTTTCGAGGGGTCCCGTGGGTTTCATCTTTCGAGGGGGGCCGTGGGTTTAATCTTTCCAGGGGGGCCGTGGGTTTCATCTTTGGACAGGGACCGTGGGTTTCATCTTTCGAGGGGGGCCGTGGGTTTCATCTTTCGAGGGGGGCCGTGGGTTTAATCTTTCCCGGGGGGCCGTGGGTTTCATCTTTCGACAGGGACCGTGGGTTTCATCTTTCGAGCGTTACAGAGTCAGTTTGTTATGCCGCAAAATACAATGATGTCGTGATGATAGACCCAAAACGATGTGTCAAAATGACACTTCACAGATCACAGTTTCCGTGTTTGGCCTTGGCAGCATTGGCCGGAACTACACATCGTTGGTGGTATTCGTCATGGGAAGCGGTGTAATAAAGGCTCTTCTTGGTCATTTGGAATTGTCATATTCTTATGAGCGAGTGAGTGACTAACAACTTGCAATAGATTTCAAATAGCACCACACATGAAAGGTTTGGCTTTGTGAGTAGCAACACGATCAGTCCTAGCATAGAAGTGAAACGTCACTACGTATGCAGTTCCACGCCAGAGTTGTATCCACACAGAACCAGTCTCCTTTCCCCTCAACTGCTGGAGAAACACACAAATCAACTTGCGTCACTTTGTTAGTATAATACTTAAACTACGTTAAAGGTCAACACTTTAACTTTATCAAAACACACGACATGAACTTTGCCATCTTACCAGGACCCAATATACGCCAACCTCCGCTGTTATCACGCGACCTTCGCAGGGAGCACTCTAGAGTTCTCACTCTTTCTCGCTTTTAATCTTTCAATTTTGTTTACGCATATTTGAACAAGTGTCTGGATAGTTTTTCCCTGCACTTCACTTGGCTACTATATTTATCTGGTGGGGCTCCAGACAAGTTTTAATCAAGTAGTATTTGATCTGCGACAATTGAATATTTCGATGCAAAGGGCGACATTGCTTTATCCGACCAGATCGATGGTTTGCGAGAGAGACTGTGTTTGTCAAAGGAACAGGGTGGCACATTATTTCGTAATGGGCCAGATGGGATATACATATATAGTTCATAACGGCCCATTACGGGAGTGTCGGCGCTTGCTGTATTACATTCTGGGGATGTTTGATTGGCCAGTTATACACCAGAGGAGAGAAATCATTCATATGATATTTTCAGTCACTGAAGCAGGATCTGACGTCTTCTTCTTTGTATCGTCTTCATAGCCTGATTCTCTTGTTTATTGACCCCATGGGGATTCAGGGACGGGTTAGGCTCCCAGTACCGCGCACGACGTACGAGCCGGCAAAACTCAGGATCGGATGGTTACATTGGATGATTGGGCTCATCGCAATAGATCTTTGAATAGTCATGTCAACTGACTATATTTGCTACAGGTCGTCTTGGTACAAATGGAATATTATGTAAATACATAACGTCCACGCCAGGGAATAATAACTTTGATTATCTGCCGAAACATACTCTATTGCGCGTACAAGGCAAAATAGGGGTGATGAGTGTGACATCAGGTGTTAAAACACTCTTCAGTTACACTTATTGTATCGCTGACAAAGATATAATGTTGAGAGTTATAAATGGTACAAAAGAGGAACGTCCCCATTTGTCTGTATACGGTATTCTACATGACACATACATCTGTATACGGTATTCTTCATGACACATACATCTGTATACGGTATTCTTCATGACACATACATCTGTATACGGTATTCTTCATGACACATACATCTGTATACGGTATTCTTCATGACACATACATCTGTATACGGTGTTTTAGGACACATACATCTGCATACGGTGTTTTTAAGACACATACATCTGTATACGGTGTTTTAGGACACATACATCTGTATACGGTGTTTTAGGACACATACATCTGTCTACGGTGTTTAGGACACATACATCTG
This sequence comes from Haliotis rufescens, assembly GCF_023055435.1. Classification (NCBI taxonomy): domain Eukaryota; kingdom Metazoa; phylum Mollusca; class Gastropoda; order Lepetellida; family Haliotidae; genus Haliotis; species Haliotis rufescens. Next base: position 68,214,295 of record NW_025963779.1, on the reverse strand, counting down.
TATACGGTGTTTTAGGACACATACATCTGTATAAGATTTTTTTTTTACACATAGATCTGTATACGATGTTTTTAGGACACATACATCTGTATACGATGTTTTTAGGACACATACATCTGTATACATTGTTTTTAGGACAAACATCTGTATACGGTGTTTTAGGACAAATACATCTGTCTACGGTGTTTTAGGACACATACATATGTATACGGTGTTTTAGGACACATGCATCCGTATACGGTGTTTTAGGACACATACATCTGTATACAGTGTTTTATGACACATACATCTGTATACGGTGTTTTAGGACACTTATATATATATACGGTGTTTTTACGACACATACATCTGTATACGGTGTTTTAGGACACATACATCTGTATACGGTGTTTTGTAGACATATACATCTGTATACGGTGTTTAGGACACATACATCTGTATACGGTGTTTTAGGGCACATACATCTGTATACGGTGTTTTAGGACACATACATCTGTATACGGTGTTTTAGGACACATACATCTGTATAAGATTTTTTTTGACACATACATCTGTATACGATGTTTTTAGGACACATACATCTGTATACATTGTTTTTAGGACAAACATCTGTATACGGTGTTTTAGGACAAATACATCTGTATACGGTGTTTTAGGACACATACATATGTATACGGTGTTTTAGGACACATGCATCCGTATACGGTGTTTTAGGACACATACATCTGTATACAGTGTTTTATGACACATACATCTGTATACGGTGTTTTAGGACACTTATATCTGTATACGGTGTTTTTACGACACATACATCTGTATACGGTGTTTTAGGACACATACATCTGTATACGGTGTTTTGTAGACATATACATCTGTATACGGTGTTTAGGACACATACATCTGTATACGGTGTTTTAGGGTACATACATCTGTATAAGATTTTTTTTGACACATACATCTGTATACGATGTTTTTAGGACACATACATCTGTATACGATGTTTTTAGGACACATACATCTGTATACTTTGTTTTTAGGACATACATCTGTATACGGTGTTTTAGGACAAATACATCTGTATACGGTGTTTTAGGACACATACATCTGTATACGGTGTTTTGTAGACATATACATCTGTATACGGTGTTTAGGACACATACATCTGTATACGGTGTTTTAGGACACATACATCTGTATACGGTGTTTTAAGACACATACATCTGCATACGGTGTTTAGGACACATACATCTGTATACGGTGTTTAGGACACATGCATCTGTATCCTGTGTAGGACACATGTGTCTATATACGGTGTTTAGGACACATGCATCTGTATACATTCTTATAGGACACATACATCTGTATATGGTGTTTTAGGACACATACATCTGTATACGGTGTTTTGTAGACATATACATCTGTATACGGTGTTTAGGACACATACATCTGAATACGGTGTTTTAGGACACATACATCTGTATACGGTGTTTTAGGACATATACATCTGTATACAGTGTTTTAAGACACATACATCTGTATACAGTGTTTTATGACACATACATCTGTATACGGTGTTTTAGGACACTTATATCTGTATACGGTGTTTTTAAGACACATACATCTGTATACGGTGTTTTAGGACACATACATCTGTATACGGTGTTTTAGGACATATACATCTGTATACGGTGTTTTATGACACATACATCTGTATACGGTGTTTTAGGACACTTATATCTGTATACGGTGTTTTTAAGACACATACATCTACATACGGTGTTTTAGGACACATACATCTGTATACGGTGTTTTAGGACACATACATCTGTATACGGTGTTTTGTAGACATATACATCTGTATACGGTGTTTAGGACACATACATCTGTATACGGTGTTTTAGGACACACACATCTGTATACGGTGTTTTAAGGCACATACATCTGTATACGGTGTTTTGTAGACATATACATCTGTATACGGTGTTTAGGACACATACATCTGTATACGGTGTTTTAGGACACATACATCTGTATACGGTGTTTTAGGACACATACATCTGTATACGGTGTTTTGTAGACATATACATCTGTATACAGTGTTTAGGACACATACATCTGTATACGGTGTTTTAGGACACATACGTCTGTATACGGTGTTTTAGGACACATACATCTGTATACGGTGTTTTGTAGACATATACATCTGTATACGGTGTTTAGGAAACATACATCTGTATACGGTGTTTTAGGACACATACATCTGTATACGGTGTTTAGGACACATGCATCTGTATCCTGTGTAGGACACATACATCTGTATACGGTGTTTTAGGACACATACATCTGTATACGGTGTTTTAGGACACATACATCTGTATACGGTGTTTTGTAGACACATACATCTGTATACGATGTTTTTAGGACACATACATCTGTATACATTGTTTTAGAACATACATCTGTATAGGGTGTTTTAGGACAAATACATCTGTATACGGTGTTTTAGGACACATACATATGGATACGGTGTTTTAGGACACATGCATCTGCATACGGTGTTTTAGGACACATACATCTGTATACGGTGTTTAGGACGCATACATCTGTATACGGTGTTTAGGACACATGTGTCTGTATACGGTGTTTAGGACACATGCATCTGTACACGGTGTTTTAAGACACATACATCTGTATACGGTGTTTAGGACGCATACATCTGTATACGGTGTTTAGGACACATGTGTCTGTATACGGTGTTTAGGACACATGCATCTGTATACGGTGTTTTAAGACACATACATCTGTATACGGTGTTTTAGGACACATACATCTGTGTACGATGTTTTGAGGGCCCATACATCTGTATACGATATTTTTAGGACACAAACATCTGTATACATTGTTTTTAGGACATACATCTGTATACGGTGTTTTAGGACACGTACATCCGTATACGGTGTTTTAGGACATATACATCTGTATACGGTGTTTAAGGACACGTACATATGTATACAGTGTTTTAGGACACATGCATCTGTATACGGTGTTTTAGGAAACATACATTTGCATACGGTGTTTTTGGACACATACATCTGTATACGGTATTTTAGGACACATACATCTGTATACGGTGTTTTTAGGACACATACATCTGTATACGGCGTTTTAGGACACATACATCTGTATACGGTGTTTTAGGACACATACATCTGCATACGGTGTTTAGGACACATACATCTGTATACGGTGTTTAGGACACATGCATCTGTATCCTGTGTAGGACACATGTGTCTATATACGGTGTTTAGGACACATGCATCTGTATACATTCTTATAGGACACATACATCTGTATACGGTGTTTTAGGACACATACATCTGTATACGTTGTTTTAGGACACATACATCTGTATACGGTGTTTAGGACACATACATCTGTATACGGTGATTAGGACACATACATCTGTATACTGTGTTTAGGACACATGCATCTGTATACGGTCTTTTAGGACACATACATCTGTATATGGTGTTTTGGGACACATACATCTGTATACGGTGTTTTAGGACACATACATCTGTATATGGTGTTTTAGGACACATACATCTGTTTACGGTGTTTAGGACACATACATCTGTATACGGTGTTTTAGGACACATACCTCTGTATACAGTGTTTTAGGACACATACATTTGTATACGGTATTTTAGGACACATACATTTGTATACAGTGTTTTATGACACATGCATCTGTATACAGTGTTTTAGGACACATACATCTGCATACGGTGTTTAGGACACATGTGTCTGTATACGGTGTTTAGGACACATGCATCTGTATACGGTGTTTTAAGACACATACATCTGTATACGGTGTTTTAGGACACATACATCTGTGTACGATGTTTTGAGGGCCCATACATCTGTATACGATATTTTTAGGACACAAACATCTGTATACATTGTTTTTAGGACATACATCTGTATACGGTGTTTTAGGACACGTACATCTGTATACGGTGTTTTAGGACATATACATCTGTATACGGTGTTTAAGGACACGTACATATGTATACAGTGTTTTAGGACACATGCATCTGTATACGGTGTTTTAGGACACATACATTTGCATACGGTGTTTTTGGACACATACATCTGTATACGGTATTTTAGGACACATACATCTGTATACGGTGTTTTAGGACACATACATTTGCATACGGTGTTTAGGACACATACATCTGTATACGGTGTTTTTAGGACACATACATCTGTATACGGTGTTTTAGGACACATACATCTGTATACGGCGTTTTAGGACACATACATCTGTATACGGTGTTTTAGGACACATACATCTGCATACGGTGTTTAGGACACATACATCTGTATACGGTGTTTAGGACACATGCATCTGTATCCTGTGTAGGACACATGTGTCTATATACGGTGTTTAGGACACATGCATCTGTATACATTCTTATAGGACACATACATCTTTATACGGTGTTTTAGGACACATACATCTGTATACGGTGTTTAAGGACACATACATCTGTATACGGTGTTTTAGGACACATACATCTGTATACGTTGTTTTAGGACACATACATCTGTATACGGTGTTTAGGACACATACATATGTATACGGTGATTAGGACACATACATCTGTATACTGTGTTTAGGACACATGCATCTGTATACGGTCTTTTAGGACACATACATCAGTATATGGTGTTTTAGGACACATACATCTGTATACGGTGTTTTAGGACACATACATCTGTATATGGTGTTTTAGGACACATACATCTGTTTACGGTGTTTAGGACACATACATCTGTATACGGTGTTTTAGGACACATACCTCTGTATACAGTGTTTTAGGACACAAACATTTGTATACGGTATTTTAGGACACATACATTTGTATACAGTGTTTTAGGACACATGCATCTGTATACAGTGTTTTAGGACACATACATCTGCATACGGTGTTTAGGACACATACATATGTATACGGTGTTCGTGGCAGATACATCTGCATACGGTGTTTAGGACACATACATCTGTATACGGTGTTTTAGGACACATACATCTGTATACAGTGTTTTAAGACACATACATCTGCATACGGTGTTTTAGGACACATGCATCTGTATACGGTGTTTTAGGACACATGCATCCGTATACGGTGTTTTAGGACACATACATCTGTATACAGTGTTTTATGACACATACATCTGTATACGGTGTTTTAGGACACTTATATATGTATACGGTGTTTTTACGACACATACATCTGTATACGGTGTTTTAGGACACATACATCTGTATACGGTGTTTTGTAGACATATACATCTGTATACGGTGTTTAGGACACATACATCTGTATACGGTGTTTTAGGGCACATACATCTGTATACGGTGTTTTAGGACACATACATCTGTATACGGTGTTTTAGGACACATACATCTGTATAAGATTTTTTTTGACACATACATCTGTATACGATGTTTTTAGGACACATACATCTGTATACGATGTTTTTAGGACACATACATCTGTATACATTGTTTTTAGGACAAACATCTGTATACGGTGTTTTAGGACAAATACATCTGTATACGGTGTTTTAGGACACATACATATGTATACGGTGTTTTAGGACACATGCATCCGTATACGGTGTTTTAGGACACATACATCTGTATACGGTGTTTTATGACACATACATCTGTATACGGTGTTTTAGGACACTTATATCTGTATACGGTGTTTTTACGACACATACATCTGTATACGGTGTTTTAGGACACATACATCTGTATACGGTGTTTTGTAGACATATACATCTGTATACGGTGTTTAGGACACATACATCTGTATACGGTGTTTTAGGGCACATACATCTGTATACGGTGTTTTAGGACACATACATCTGTATACGGTGTTTTAGGACACATACATCTGTATAAGATTTTTTTTGACACATACATCTGTATACGATGTTTTTAGGACACATACATCTGTATACGATGTTTTTAGGACACATACATCTGTATACTTTGTTTTTAGGACATACATCTGTATACGGTGTTTTAGGACAAATACATCTGTATACGGTGTTTTAGGACACATACATCTGTATACGGTGTTTTGTAGACATATACATCTGTATACGGTGTTTAGGACACATACATCTGTATACGGTGTTTTAGGACACATACATCTGTATACGGTGTTTTAAGACACATACATCTGCATACGGTGTTTAGGACACATACATCTGTATACGGTGTTTAGGACACATGCATCTGTATCCTGTGTAGGACACATGTGTCTATATACGGTGTTTAGGACACATGCATCTGTATACATTCTTATAGGACACATACATCTGTATACGGTGTTTTAGGACACATACATCTGTATACGGTGTTTTGTAGACATATACATCTGTATACGGTGTTTAGGACACATACATCTGAATACGGTGTTTTAGGACACATACATCTGTATACGGTGTTTTAGGACATATACATCTGTATACAGTGTTTTAAGACACATACATCTGTATACAGTGTTTTATGACACATACATCTGTATACGGTGTTTTAGGACACTTATATCTGTATACGGTGTTTTAGGACACATACATCTGAATACGGTGTTTTAGGACACATACATCTGTATACGGTGTTTTAGGACATATACATCTGTATACAGTGTTTTAAGACACATACATCTGTATACAGTGTTTTATGACACATACATCTGTATACGGTGTTTTAGGACACTTATATCTGTATACGGTGTTTTTACGACACATACATCTGTATACGGTGTTTTAGGACACATACATCTGTATACGGTGTTTTGTAGACATATACATCTGTATACGGTGTTTAGGACACATACATCTGTATACGGTGTTTTAGGGCACATACATCTGTATACGGTGTTTTAGGACACATACATCTGTATACGGTGTTTTAGGACACATACATCTGTATAAGATTTTTTTTGACACATACATCTGTATACGATGTTTTTAGGACACATACATCTGTATACGATGTTTTTAGGACACATACATCTGTATACTTTGTTTTTAGGACATACATCTGTATACGGTGTTTTAGGACAAATACATCTGTATACGGTGTTTTAGGACACATACATCTGTATACGGTGTTTTGTAGACATATACATCTGTATACGGTGTTTAGGACACATACATCTGTATACGGTGTTTTAGGACACATACATCTGTATACGGTGTTTTAAGACACATACATCTGCATACGGTGTTTAGGACACATACATCTGTATACGGTGTTTAGGACACATGCATCTGTATCCTGTGTAGGACACATGTGTCTATATACGGTGTTTAGGACACATGCATCTGTATACATTCTTATAGGACACATACATCTGTATACGGTGTTTTAGGACACATACATCTGTATACGGTGTTTTGTAGACATATACATCTGTATACGGTGTTTAGGACACATACATCTGAATACGGTGTTTTAGGACACATACATCTGTATACGGTGTTTTAGGACATATACATCTGTATACAGTGTTTTAAGACACATACATCTGTATACAGTGTTTTATGACACATACATCTGTATACGGTGTTTTAGGACACTTATATCTGTATACGGTGTTTTTAAGACACATACATCTGTATACGGTGTTTTAGGACACATACATCTGTATACGGTGTTTTAGGACATATACATCTGTATACGGTGTTTTATGACACATACATCTGTATACGGTGTTTTAGGACACTTATATCTGTATACGGTGTTTTTAAGACACATACATCTACATACGGTGTTTTAGGACACATACATCTGTATACGGTGTTTTAGGACACATACATCTGTATACGGTGTTTTGTAGACATATACATCTGTATACGGTGTTTAGGACACATACATCTGTATACGGTGTTTTAGGACACACACATCTGTATACGGTGTTTTAAGGCACATACATCTGTATACGGTGTTTTGTAGACATATACATCTGTATACGGTGTTTAGGACACATACATCTGTATACGGTGTTTTAGGACACATACATCTGTATACGGTGTTTTAGGACACATACATCTGTATACGGTGTTTTGTAGACATATACATCTGTATACAGTGTTTAGGACACATACATCTGTATACGGTGTTTTAGGACACATACGTCTGTATACGGTGTTTTAGGACACATACATCTGTATACGGTGTTTTGTAGACATATACATCTGTATACGGTGTTTAGGAAACATACATCTGTATACGGTGTTTTAGGACACATACATCTGTATACGGTGTTTAGGACACATGCATCTGTATCCTGTGTAGGACACATACATCTGTATACGGTGTTTTAGGACACATACATCTGTATACGGTGTTTTAGGACACATACATCTGTATACGGTGTTTTGTAGACACATACATCTGTATACGATGTTTTTAGGACACATACATCTGTATACATTGTTTTAGAACATACATCTGTATAGGGTGTTTTAGGACAAATACATCTGTATACGGTGTTTTAGGACACATACATATGGATACGGTGTTTTAGGACACATGCATCTGCATACGGTGTTTTAGGACACATACATCTGTATACGGTGTTTAGGACGCATACATCTGTATACGGTGTTTAGGACACATGTGTCTGTATACGGTGTTTAGGACACATGCATCTGTACACGGTGTTTTAAGACACATACATCTGTATACGGTGTTTAGGGCGCATACATCTGTATACGGTGTTTAGGACACATGTGTCTGTATACGGTGTTTAGGACACATGCATCTGTATACGGTGTTTTAAGACACATACATCTGTATACGGTGTTTAGGACGCATACATCTGTATACGGTGTTTTTAGGACACATACATCTGTATACGATGTTTTTAGGACACATACATCTGTATACGATGTTTTTAGGACACATACATCTGTATACGATGTTTTTAGGACACATACATCTGTATACGATGTTTTTAGGACACATACATCTGTATACATTGTTTTTAGGACAAACATCTGTATACGGTGTTTTAGGACAAATACATCTGTATACGGTGTTTTAGGACACATACATATGTATACGGTGTTTTAGGACACATGCATCCGTATACGGTGTTTTAGGACACATACATCTGTATACAGTGTTTTATGACACATACATCTGTATACGGTGTTTTAGGACACTTATATCTGTATACGGTGTTTTTACGACACATACATCTGTATACGGTGTTTTAGGACACATACATCTGTATACGGTGTTTTGTAGACATATACATCTGTATACGGTGTTTAGGACACATACATCTGTATACGGTGTTTTAGGGCACATACATCTGTATACGGTGTTTTAGGACACATACATCTGTATACGGTGTTTTAGGACACATACATCTGTATAAGATTTTTTTTGACACATACATCTGTATACGATGTTTTTAGGACACATACATCTGTATACGATGTTTTTAGGACACATACATCTGTATACTTTGTTTTTAGGACATACATCTGTATACGGTGTTTTAGGACAAATACATCTGTATACGGTGTTTTAGGACACATACATCTGTATACGGTGTTTTGTAGACATATACATCTGTATACGGTGTTTAGGACACATACATCTGTATACGGTGTTTTAGGACACATACATCTGTATACGGTGTTTTAAGACACATACATCTGCATACGGTGTTTAGGACACATACATCTGTATACGGTGTTTAGGACACATGCATCTGTATCCTGTGTAGGACACATGTGTCTATATACGGTGTTTAGGACACATGCATCTGTATACATTCTTATAGGACACATACATCTGTATACGGTGTTTTAGGACACATACATCTGTATACGGTGTTTTGTAGACATATACATCTGTATACGGTGTTTAGGACACATACATCTGTATACGGTGTTTTAGGACATATACATCTGTATACAGTGTTTTAAGACACATACATCTGTATACAGTGTTTTATGACACATACATCTGTATACGGTGTTTTAGGACACTTATATCTGTATACGGTGTTTTTAAGACACATACATCTGTATACGGTGTTTTAGGACACATACATCTGTATACGGTGTTTTAGGACATATACATCTGTATACGGTGTTTTATGACACATACATCTGTATACGGTGTTTTAGGACACTTATATCTGTATACGGTGTTTTTAAGACACATACATCTACATACGGTGTTTTAGGACACATACATCTGTATACGGTGTTTTAGGACACATACATCTGTATACGGTGTTTTGTAGACATATACATCTGTATACGGTGTTTAGGACACATACATCTGTATACGGTGTTTTAGGACACACACATCTGTATACGGTGTTTTAAGGCACATACATCTGTATACGGTGTTTTGTAGACATATACATCTGTATACGGTGTTTAGGACACATACATCTGTATACGGTGTTTTAGGACACATACATCTGTATACGGTGTTTTAGGACACATACATCTGTATACGGTGTTTTGTAGACATATACATCTGTATACAGTGTTTAGGACACATACATCTGTATACGGTGTTTTAGGACACATACGTCTGTATACGGTGTTTTAGGACACATACATCTGTATACGGTGTTTTGTAGACATATACATCTGTATACGGTGTTTAGGAAACATACATCTGTATACGGTGTTTTAGGACACATACATCTGTATACGGTGTTTAGGACACATGCATCTGTATCCTGTGTAGGACACATACATCTGTATACGGTGTTTTAGGACACATACATCTGTATACGATGTTTTAGGACACATACATCTGTATACGGTGTTTTGTAGACACATACATCTGTATACGATGTTTTTAGGACACATACATCTGTATACATTGTTTTAGAACATACATCTGTATAGGGTGTTTTAGGACAAATACATCTGTATACGGTGTTTTAGGACACATACATATGGATACGGTGTTTTAGGACACATGCATCTGCATACGGTGTTTTAGGACACATACATCTGTATACGGTGTTTAGGACGCATACATCTGTATACGGTGTTTAGGACACATGTGTCTGTATACGGTGTTTAGGACACATGCATCTGTACACGGTGTTTTAAGACACATACATCTGTATACGGTGTTTAGGACGCATACATCTGTATACGGTGTTTAGGACACATGTGTCTGTATACGGTGTTTAGGACACATGCATCTGTATACGGTGTTTTAAGACACATACATCTGTATACGGTGTTTTAGGACACATACATCTGTGTACGATGTTTTGAGGGCCCATACATCTGTATACGATATTTTTAGGACACAAACATCTGTATACATTGTTTTTAGGACATACATCTGTATACGGTGTTTTAGGACACGTACATCTGTATACGGTGTTTTAGGACATATACATCTGTATACGGTGTTTAAGGACACGTACATATGTATACAGTGTTTTAGGACACATGCATCTGTATACGGTGTTTTAGGAAACATACATTTGCATACGGTGTTTTTGGACACATACATCTGTATACGGTATTTTAGGACACATGCATCTGTATACGGTGTTTTTAGGACACATACATCTGTATACGGCGTTTTAGGACACATACATCTGTATACGGTGTTTTAGGACACATTCATCTGCATACGGTGTTTAGGACACATACATCTGTATACGGTGTTTAGGACACATGCATCTGTATCCTGTGTAGGACACATGTGTCTATATACGGTGTTTAGGACACATGCATCTGTATACATTCTTATAGGACACATACATCTGTATACGGTGTTTTAGGACACATACATCTGTATACGTTGTTTTAGGACACATGCATCTGTATACATTCTTATAGGACACATACATCTGTATACTGTGTTTAGGACACATGCATCTGTATACGGTCTTTTAGGACACATACATCTGTATATGGTGTTTTGGGACACATACATCTGTATACGGTGTTTTAGGACACATACATCTGTATATGGTGTTTTAGGACACATACATCTGTTTACGGTGTTTAGGACACATACATCTGTATACGGTGTTTTAGGACACATACCTCTGTATACAGTGTTTTAGGACACATACATTTGTATACGGTATTTTAGGACACATACATTTGTATACAGTGTTTTAGGACACATGCATCTGTATACAGTGTTTTAGGACACATACATCTGCATACGGTGTTTAGGACACATGTGTCTGTATACGGTGTTTAGGACACATGCATCTGTATACGGTGTTTTAAGACACATACATCTGTATACGGTGTTTTAGGACACATACATCTGTGTACGATGTTTTGAGGGCCCATACATCTGTATACGATATTTTTAGGACACAAACATCTGTATACATTGTTTTTAGGACATACATCTGTATACGGTGTTTTAGGACACGTACATCTGTATACGGTGTTTTAGGACATATACATCTGTATACGGTGTTTAAGGACACGTACATATGTATACAGTGTTTTAGGACACATGCATCTGTATACGGTGTTTTAGGACACATACATTTGCATACGGTGTTTTTGGACACATACATCTGTATACGGAATTTTAGGACACATACATCTGTATACGGTGTTTTAGGACACATACATCTGTATACGGTGTTTTAGGACATATACATCTGTATACGGTGTTTAAGGACACGTACATATGTATACAGTGTTTTAGGACACATGCATCTGTATACGGTGTTTTAGGACACATACATTTGCATACGGTGTTTTTGGACACATACATCTGTATACGGTATTTTAGGACACATACATCTGTATACGGTGTTTTAGGACACATACATTTGCATACGGTGTTTAGGACACATACATCTGTATACGGTGTTTTTAGGACACATACATCTGTATACGGTGTTTTAGGACACATACATCTGTATACGGCGTTTTAGGACACATACATCTGTATACGGTGTTTTAGGACACGTACATCTGTATACGGTGTTTTAGGACATATACATCTGTATACGGTGTTTAAGGACACGTACATATGTATACAGTGTTTTAGGACACATGCATCTGTATACGGTGTTTTAGGACACATACATTTGCATACGGTGTTTTTGGACACATACATCTGTATACGGAATTTTAGGACATATACATCTGTATACGGTGTTTAAGGACACGTACATATGTATACAGTGTTTTAGGACACATGCATCTGTATACGGTGTTTTAGGAAACATACATTTGCATACGGTGTTTTTGGACACATACATCTGTATACGGTATTTTAGGACACATGCATCTGTATACGGTGTTTTTAGGACACATACATCTGTATACGGCGTTTTAGGACACATACATCTGTATACGGTGTTTTAGGACACATTCATCTGCATACGGTGTTTAGGACACATACATCTGTATACGGTGTTTAGGACACATGCATCTGTATCCTGTGTAGGACACATGTGTCTATATACGGTGTTTAGGACACATGCATCTGTATACATTCTTATAGGACACATACATCTGTATACGGTGTTTTAGGACACATACATCTGTATACGTTGTTTTAGGACACATGCATCTGTATACATTCTTATAGGACACATACATCTGTATACTGTGTTTAGGACACATGCATCTGTATACGGTCTTTTAGGACACATACATCTGTATATGGTGTTTTGGGACACATACATCTGTATACGGTGTTTTAGGACACATACATCTGTATATGGTGTTTTAGGACACATACATCTGTTTACGGTGTTTAGGACACATACATCTGTATACGGTGTTTTAGGACACATACCTCTGTATACAGTGTTTTAGGACACATACATTTGTATACGGTATTTTAGGACACATACATTTGTATACAGTGTTTTAGGACACATGCATCTGTATACAGTGTTTTAGGACACATACATCTGCATACGGTGTTTAGGACACATGTGTCTGTATACGGTGTTTAGGACACATGCATCTGTATACGGTGTTTTAAGACACATACATCTGTATACGGTGTTTTAGGACACATACATCTGTGTACGATGTTTTGAGGGCCCATACATCTGTATACGATATTTTTAGGACACAAACATCTGTATACATTGTTTTTAGGACATACATCTGTATACGGTGTTTTAGGACACGTACATCTGTATACGGTGTTTTAGGACATATACATCTGTATACGGTGTTTAAGGACACGTACATATGTATACAGTGTTTTAGGACACATGCATCTGTATACGGTGTTTTAGGACACATACATTTGCATACGGTGTTTTTGGACACATACATCTGTATACGGAATTTTAGGACACATACATCTGTATACGGTGTTTTAGGACACATACATCTGTATACGGTGTTTTAGGACATATACATCTGTATACGGTGTTTAAGGACACGTACATATGTATACAGTGTTTTAGGACACATGCATCTGTATACGGTGTTTTAGGACACATACATTTGCATACGGTGTTTTTGGACACATACATCTGTATACGGTATTTTAGGACACATACATCTGTATACGGTGTTTTAGGACACATACATTTGCATACGGTGTTTAGGACACATACATCTGTATACGGTGTTTTTAGGACACATACATCTGTATACGGTGTTTTAGGACACATACATCTGTATACGGCGTTTTAGGACACATACATCTGTATACGGTGTTTTAGGACACATACATCTGCATACGGTGTTTAGGACACATACATCTGTATACGGTGTTTAGGACACATGCATCTGTATCCTGTGTAGGACACATGTGTCTATATACGGTGTTTAGGACACATGCATCTGTATACATTCTTATAGGACACATACATCTTTATACGGTGTTTTAGGACACATACATCTGTATACGGTGTTTAAGGACACATACATCTGTATACGGTGTTTTAGGACACATACATCTGTATACGTTGTTTTAGGACACATACATCTGTATACGGTGTTTAGGACACATACATATGTATACGGTGATTAGGACACATACATCTGTATACTGTGTTTAGGACACATGCATCTGTATACGGTCTTTTAGGACACATACATCAGTATATGGTGTTTTAGGACACATACATCTGTATACGGTGTTTTAGGACACATACATCTGTATATGGTGTTTTAGGACACATACATCTGTTTACGGTGTTTAGGACACATACATCTGTATACGGTGTTTTAGGACACATACCTCTGTATACAGTGTTTTAGGACACATACATTTGTATACGGTATTTTAGGACACATACATTTGTATACAGTGTTTTAGGACACATGCATCTGTATACAGTGTTTTAGGACACATACATCTGCATACGGTGTTTAGGACACATACATATGTATACGGTGTTCGTGGCAGATACATCTGCATACGGTGTTTAGGACACATACATCTGTATACGGTGTTTTAGGACACATACATCTGTATACAGTGTTTTAAGACACATACATCTGCATACGGTGTTTTAGGACACATGCATCTGTATACGGTGTTTTAGGACACATGCATATGTATACGGTATTTTAGGACACATACATCTGTATACGGTGTTTAGGACACATAATTATGTATACGGTGTTCGTGGCAGATACATCTGCATACGGTGTTTAGGACACATACATCTGTATACAGTGTTTTAAGACACATACATCTGCATACGGTGTTTTATGACACATACATCTGTATACGGTGTTTTAGGACACATGTATATGTATACGGTGTTTTAGGACACATACATCTGTATACGGTGTTTAGGACACATACATATGTATACGGTGTTTTAAGACACATACATCTGCATACGGTGTTTAGGACACATACATATGTATACGATGTTTTAGGACACATGCATATGTATATGGTGTTTTAGGACACATACATCTGTTTACGGTGTTTAGGACACATACATCTGTATATGGTGTTTTAGGACACATACATCTGTTTACGGTGTTTAGGACACATACATCTGTATACGGTGTTTTAGGACACATACCTCTGTATACAGTGTTTTAGGACACATACATTTGTATACGGTATTTTAGGACACATACATTTGTATACAGTGTTTTAGGACACATGCATCTGTATACAGTGTTTTAGGACACATACATCTGCATACGGTGTTTAGGACACATACATATGTATACGGTGTTGGTGGCAGATACATCTGCATACGGTGTTTAGGACACATACATCTGTATACGGTGTTTTAGGACACATACATCTGTATACGGTGTTTTAAGACACATACATCTGCATACGGTGTTTTAGGACACATGCATCTGTATACGGTGTTTGAGGACACATACATATGTATACGGTGTTTTAGGACACATGTATATGTATACGGTGTTTTAGGACACCTACATCTGTATACGGTGTTTAGGACACATACATATGTATACGGTGTTTTAAGACACATACATCTGCATACGGTGTTTTAGGACACATACATATGTACACGGTGTTTTAGGACACATGCATATGTATACGGTGTTTTAGGACACATACATCTGTATACGGTGTTTAGGACACATACATATGTATACGGTGTTCGTGGCAGATACATCTGTATACGGCGTTCTTCATACACAGACATTTATATACCAGGAAAGTCGTCCGGATTAAGCAACCGTGGCTATGGAGTACTGTCCTTGTGCACTGTGACATGTCCTTATTCGAAGTTCATAGGATCTTGTTGTCCGTAGTTCGAATCAAACAGACTATTGGCTTTAGAACATATCACCAATGAAGATCATGTCAGGATCATAAGGTAACGTCTTTAGCATAATATCGACATAATCCAGTTCGACCTTAACGAGGTATCACAATACATATGAAGACGTCCCCAATAGTTATGGCCCAGAAGATGGTGTTTATCTGTACACATTTGGTTATTATAATAAAACGTTAACACTTTCGATTTAGGCCTAAGGAATTAAGTATGGCAACTTTTCGATACAAGTATTTAGATAGTTTTCTGTTTACCGATTTACTCCTCTTCGCTTATGACAGCTCTGCAAATCTGCGAGATTAGCAAATCTATTTCCGTCTCTGTCGAATTGCAAATTTCAATTTCCTTTCTGTTGAAGCAAGTTGTTGACGACCGACTATGTTTTCAGTGCTGCGTTACATCGATTATACGGACAGAACTTTGTCAGTATACCAACGCGATGCCCACCCACGCGGTTCACAATACAAACTACCACGACACTAGGTGTTTGCTTGCACAGGTATCATTCTAATTTTAACATTACACATTCACACGAAATATCGTTAAAGTGTTAACTGTCATAATATGAGGGAACCGGGTGCTCATTAACTTCTCTAGTGTAATATGCATCACGGTAAGGTTAATTGAAATGTTTGTGATGTAAAAAGTTTGTTCTACACATCTCGAGTGTTCGTGAACATCGTTTAACACCATGAGGTAGGAGAAATACAAGAAGACGTGTGCTGCTGGAGGAAGGGTCGACGGGTCGATCGAATAGTCTAGTCGTTAAGCGTACGATTCCTACAGGACTATAATATGTGAATCCGACTCTTGAAGTCCCGAGAACTGTTCTCTCCCCGCCGTGATATACTTGGAATTGCTAAAATCGGCGTAAAACTATACGTACTCACTCGTGAAATGACCAACTTCCGATTCCTGCTCCTCACAGCAACACTTGCACAATACGTTCATCAAAACGGGTCCTAAAGTATGAATATGAATACTTTAAATACGACGTACTCATATCCTAAACAAACGGTGGTGGCTGTTAACTGGGCCGTTTCTCATGGCCTTCATCTTTCATCTTTCTCGTATGCATCTTTCAGTTCCAATCCTCAAGTTGGTCGCTCCCCATGTGGAGTCTGCAACTCTCTTGCTACTGTTGAGATTCTTTTCATTAATTATGTCAGAACCAAATAATACAAATCTTTCGTCTTTATTGCAAAAATAACATAAATATAATTACAAATCCTAAAACACACACACCCACACTGATTGGCGAGAGTAAGGGGAACACGCAGGCATATACAAACCTTAATGGTGATGTGCTGAAAATCGATAATATAATGTTTGGTTGTATTCCAGATATTCCTCTACTCCATTGTGACGAATGGTTATTTCTTCTGTGCTGCGTTCTGTTACTTCTCTGTATTTACCGGCTGGTATACGAGTTTTAAGATATTTTTTCGAGTGTCATTATAACGTTTGCTTCCGCACTTCGATGTTTCCAATCACTACCAACATTAATAGATTAGAGAAAAGTGGTCAGTGTTTTTCACAACCAATACAGTACTTTGTGACTGGCGGCCAGATGCTTCATATTAAGGTTTTATTGAATGCTACAGCATAAATGCTTCCTACGTAAAGCTAGTTTTTAGTGCAACGCGTTTACGAAGAAGCGCAAAAGACCAAACGTCTTCAAACAATGTCATGGCGTTGCTCTGTTATTATCTCAACCAGGCAATTACATGTCATACTACATTTTGGTTTAATACGCCGCTTTGAACAGTAGTTCAGTTTTATCAAGGCGTGTCTGTTTAATGGGAGGAAAGCACGAAGTGATGCAGTCTTAGACGTTTAACATTTTGGTGAAACCCTGAAGCACGGGGATGGTGCTGACAAATCACGATGCCTAAGTGACGCAACTGCACAACGACTTTCTACGCCCTCGTGTACCGTGTTACTATAGAAGAAGTAATACGATACAGCCATTGGCAAATTTGTTTTGTTTGTTTGTTGTTTAACGCCGCACTCAGAAATATTTCAGCTCTATCACGATCTGTATATAATCGAGTCTGGACCAGACCTTCCAGTTTTTGACATCCTGAGCATTGACCTACGCAATTGGGATACGATGACATGCATGAAATAAGCCTGCGAGCCTGACCACCCGATCCCGTTAGTCGCCTCTTACAAAAGGCATGAGTTGCTAAAGATCAATTCTAACTCAGATCTTCACGCGCCGTGGCGGTTGTGGTAGCAGTCAGAGAATTATTGTCAGTAGTACTGGAAGGTAGAACAGTTTTAATGGTGGCAGCCTAGTGGTAATGGGTTGCTTAAGATCAATTCTAATCCGGATCTTCACGGGTCTTCTTACAAGAGGGGGCACGGGTGACCCAGTCGTCTAAGGCGCCGCGAGTTGTGTTCCTTGGGCAAGCCAGAAACCTATGATTGTGGGTTCGAATTCCCGGTTCGCCCCAATTATGTTTCTAGGTTTGTCAGCACCATACCCGTGCTCGTGGGTTTCATCACTTCGGGCTTTCCTCCCACATTAAACTGACACGCCGTGATAAAACTGGATTACTGTTAAGAGCGGCGTTAAACACAACTCACTCACTCACTCTTCTTACAAGAACATCGTGCGAACAGTGACGTGGTTCTGCTGGACTTCTCATTCCCATTCACTCCAGTTTATTTATTGTAAGAAGACATCGGAGATAACGAGGAATTGTTAGCAGATTTTGTAAAACAGGAATGGCATAAAATGACGCAAGAACTATTATCTCGAATTTCAAACAAAAATCCCATTATTGTAAGTCAGGCGCCACAGCCCATTGCAGTGAACCCCAGCCTCTATCTGCTGCAAATGTTTTATCTGTGTTTATACAATACCCAGCACGGCGGGTAGTTCAGGTATTAATTACATTATCGTGTGCCGATGAACAATAAATGTCCAATACAATCATATCAATACGAACGCCTTGATCAAATAATCGGCTTATCCAAGCATAATCATAATAAACGTAATGAAATAATTATTATGATTCATATCGCATCCACCACGATAGCATTAAAAAGTAAGCTGCTTTAAGAAAAGGATGGAATAAACATGTTCAGTCTAGCCTTTTATTTCCAACCAGAAGGTAATATCGAGTTCATGCGCAGAAGCCTTAATTGCGTGTTGACATTGGTAAATGCTGGTATGTTGACATCTCAACCAAGCCTACTATTCACTTAGTATTTCATTATCTAGTGACTCTCTTAACAGAGTAGTCCATTAGTACAGAAATGTGTGTCGGGTTGGTATAACTGAGGCTCTTGGTGGGTGTGCCCGTTATAAGGAAACAATACAATAATTTATAGTGTCCTGTCGTGGTCAGGGATCACTTCGATTTATGATAGTGCTGCTGTCGAGTAGGTCACGTGACAGGGAGGTGGTGAAGTACTTTCAATATCACCTGGTTCGTTATTTTGCTGGTTTTGTTGAAGATGATGATGATGATGATGATGGTAATGATGAAATTGGATGGTTTTACATCTTGTGGAGTTCGGAGCTTTGGTTAATGACCTTGCAGCTAGCGTTTGGGCTAATGTGGTAGTGGATGCATGGTAGTGGCAGTAGCCGTTGTTGTCGAAATAGTGGTTAGTTGAAAAGACAAGGTCTGTGATTTAAAACAGAACTGATAGAAGCGACGGAAATATGGTGATTCTGGTTGTCGTATTGGTATTGGTAGTAGTAGTGGTAGTTGAACTGGTTGCTGTAGTTGAAATGGTGGATGTAGTGGTAATTGAAATTGGAGTAGTAGTTGAAATGTTAGTGGTAGTGGTCGTGGTCGTGGTCGTGGTCGTGGTCGTGGTAGCGGTTTTGTTGCGACATCCTCAGTCATGGTGGTCAAAAGCACTGGACGTTTCATTGGTTAAATTCCACAGGACAACATATACAAACGAGAGTAGGCCATAACCGACACCATACATGTAGGCCTCCCCCAAACCCTTCAGGTCCTGGCTTCCGCGTGCAACCAATCACCATTCCCTATGCAACACTATGAGTCCCTATGACACGACCTGCCTAGAAACTGGGTCTAAATGGCTGGATTGTGTTCCCGAGTTGCCAGAGATGACTAGTGAGTACAAGCCACCGCCGTCAACAGTACGTCACAGCACCAGCACTGTATAACGTTACACACTCAAGGTCTTGGCCTCTGTTCTGTAAGGAATCTAATTACCCCCGATTGTTGAGAGACTCGCATACTCTTTGACACTGGCAAAATCGTTTAGAAACGGATATCGTTACATTATACAGTTTGCTGATAGAAGTGCTTCGGCAAATTGACAGATGCGGGAAATATTTTTATTCCAAACAAAATATGCTTGTGAAACTCCGTCCGCAGATGGCGCGAGGTCATTGACATTGATGACGTATTTTAATTAATCACATGCTTCCTATTTATTTCAATCGCTGGAATAAAAATGACCGCATGACAAATGAAGGATGCTGTTTTGAAGAATAATTGTGATTCCTTGAATTGTACCAATGAAATATCATGCAGAGCGAATTTAATTTTTCACTTATGAATGGCGGTACATCCTGCATTCTGCTTCTCATTTTTTATCAACGTACATTTTGCAACACTCCTTGCGTATTGAGGGTTGCTGCAGGTTTTTACGTGTAGTTTCCAGCATTCATTAACAGCGACCTTTCATAAGTAATTTGATTGCTTGTACTGCGTATTAAACAACACGGTGGCACGTCTGATGTACAATTGCTACACGTACTTAGCTAACCATATTTGTCATATGTTCAAACAACCAATCATACCTTTAATGTGAACACTGTTGTTATGTAGTCTTGAGTCGTCAACCAGAAACCAGTCATACCATTAATGTGAACACCGTTTTTATGCGGTATTCAGTCGTCAACCTGAAACCAATCACACCTTTAATGTGAAACCAATCACACCTTTAATGTGAAACAAGTAATACCGTTAATGTGAACATCGTTGTTGTGCAGTCTTACGTCGTCAACCTGAAACCAATCACACCTTTAATGTGAAACCAATCACACCTTTAATGTGAAACCAATCACACCTTTAATGTGAAACCAATCACACCTTTAATATGAACACCGTTGTTTTGCAGTCTTCAGTCGTCAACCAGAAACCAATCACACCTTTAATGTGAAACCAATCACACCTTTAATGTGAAACCAATCACACCTTTAATGTGAAACAAGTAATACCTTTAATGTGAACATCGTTGTTATGCAGTCTTACGTCGTCAACCAGAAACCAATCACACCTTTAATGTGAAACCAATCACACCTTTAATGTGAAACAAGTAATACCGTTAATGTGAACACCGTTGCTATGTAGTCCTCAGTCGTCAACCAGAAACCAGTCATACCTTTAATGTGAAACAAGTAATACCTTTAATGTGAACATCGTTGTTATGCAGTCTTACGTCGTCAACCAGAAACCAATCACACCTTTAATGTGAAACAAGTAATACCTTTAATGTGAACATCGTTGTTATGCAGTCTTACGTCGTCAACCAGAAACCAATCACACCTTTAATGTGAAACCAATCACACCTTTAATGTGAAACCAATCACACCTTTAATGTGAAACAAGTAATACCTTTAATGTGAACATCGTTGTTATGCAGTCTTACGTCGTCAACCAGAAACCAGTCACACCTTTAATGTGAAACAAGTAATACCTTTAATGTGAACATCGTTGTTATGCAGTCTTACGTCGTCAACCAGAAACCAATCACACCTTTAATGTGAAACCAATCACACCTTTAATGTGAAACAAGTAATACCGTTAATGTGAACATCGTTGTTATGCAGTCTTACGTCGTCAACCAGAAACCAATCACACCTTTAATGTGAAACCAATCACACCTTTAATGTGAAACAAGTAATACCTTTAATGTGAACATCGTTGTTATGCAGTCTTACGTCGTCAACCAGAAACCAATCACACCTTTAATGTGAAACCAATCACACCTTTAATGTGAAACAAGTAATACCTTTAATGTGAACATCGTTGTTATGCAGTCTTACGTCGTCAACCAGAAACCAATCACACCTTTAATGTGAAACCAATCACACCTTTAATGTGAAACCAATCACACCTTTAATGTGAAACAAGTAATACCTTTAATGTGAACATCGTTGTTATGCAGTCTTACGTCGTCAACCAGAAACCAATCACACCTTTAATGTGAAACCAATCACACCTTTAATGTGAAACAAGTAATACCTTTAATGTGAACATCGTTGTTATGCAGTCTTACGTCGTCAACCAGAAACCAATCACACCTTTAATGTGAAACAAGTAATACCTTTAATGTGAACATCGTTGTTATGCAGTCTTACGTCGTCAACCAGAAACCAATCACACCTTTAATGTGAAACCAATCACACCTTTAATGTGAAACCAATCACACCTTTAATGTGAAACAAGTAATACCTTTAATGTGAACATCGTTGTTATGCAGTCTTACGTCGTCAACCAGAAACCAGTCACACCTTTAATGTGAAACAAGTAATACCTTTAATGTGAACATCGTTGTTATGCAGTCTTACGTCGTCAACCAGAAACCAATCACACCTTTAATGTGAAACCAATCACACCTTTAATGTGAAACCAATCACACCTTTAATGTGAAACAAGTAATACCTTTAATGTGAACATCGTTGTTATGCAGTCTTACGTCGTCAACCAGAAACCAATCACACCTTTAATGTGAAACCAATCACACCTTTAATGTGAAACAAGTAATACCGTTAATGTGAACACCGTTGCTATGTAGTCCTCAGTCGTCAACCAGAAACCAGTCATACCTTTAATATGAACACCGTTGCTATGTAGTCTTCATTCGTCAACCAGAAACCAATCACACCTTTAATGTGAACACCGTTGCTATGTAGTCTCCAGTCGTCATCGAGAACCCAGTCAAACCTTTCATGTGAACACCGAAACCAGTCACGAGGATGCCCCTACTTGCTCATGTGTTGTCAAAGTTACCTGGCATCTTTTCTGCAAGTCTCAATTATCGAAAGCTTAAATTCTCATTTAAGAACGCAGCAGCGATAAGACCAAAAACATATATTTGGAGTATATAGCTAGCTCTGTTGAACGGCGCTTTGAACAGTATTTCATTTATATCACGGCCTCATGTGGAAGAACAACCCTAAGTGACGCAGGTCTAATATCTTTACCCCTTGTTGAAAGTCACGAGTACAGATATGGTGATGACCCACCATCATAGGTTTCTAACATTCCAAAGGGACGCAAGTCCACAGCTTATAGTGCCGCTTTAGACGACCGGTTTTCGAGTAAAACTGAAATTATAACTCAGATTAAATTATTTTAAAAAAAACAGTTGAAAAAGTATGAACAAATGTGATAATGACACGATATCATAAGCTCAACTGTTAGGGAGAAGAAAAACAGGTCGGTCGGAGAGATGAGGGGGCGGACGGAGGTCGGGCGAAAAGCTTTGTCGTTAAATACAAAATTGATACTTTTGTGATATCATTGTGATATAAAAAGAAATAGATTGTAAACAGGTTGGACTAGCGAAGGCTGGGAACCTAGTCTCCAAACACACAAGACAATTAGGTCACGACCAGTAGACCGTGAATCAGTGTGGGTATGTTTAGCATTAAGCACACCCTGCCATGTGCCTCGATCTTAAATGGCGGGTTTGCTAAACGGTTTGGTGCCCATTTCCCATTTCTAGACATTGTAATTAAAACCATGTGAAAAACCGAGACATTCTCTGTGTTATAACGGTAATCATGATTTGAATTAGAAGACCAAAAGTGTTGTTTAGGGCACATACATATTTGTAGCTGGTACTGACATTTGACAAGCGTTAGTACCTCTGTACGTCTTTGTTAAGACATACATTAGGGTTATGGAGAACAAATACAAATGTGATAAGGGTACGACGATGGACAAGTAACAGAAAGCTGCTGTCTAAGACATACTGTCTTCATCTCCGGAAGGATGAACACTTGCAGGACATATACATGCAAATATACATGTCAAAAGTTTAAGCTGAAGTTACAAGTACACTGTAAGGGTACTCGTATTTATGTACCTGTCGATAATAGAATTTCAAATCAGTGATTTATATCACATAGCATCATCTATTCTCTCTTGGTCACGGTTGTTTGTTTGTGTGTTGTTTAACGCCGCACTCAGCAAAATTCCAGCTATATGACGGCGGTCTGAAAAATATTCGAATCTGGACCAGACAATCATGAGCATCGATCCACGCAATTGGGATACGATGACATGTACCAAGTCAGCGAGCCTGACCACCAGATCCCGTTAGTCGCCTCTTACGACAAGCAGGTCGCCTTTCACGACAAGCGTGGGTTGCTGAAGACCTATCCTACCCAAGATCTTCACGGGTACTCTTGGTAACGTTAACTGACGACCACATTATATTCCAATGAGTGAAGGTTAAAAAGGTTCTAACAGAAACAAGCATAAGTACACCAGCACACATGAGCGAGGGTGATGACGGCGATGCACCAAGTAGTGCACCAAATGAACGCGCATGACTTCCGGTTGCGCATGTCCCTTGTAAGGTCAAGGTCACTCTTCGGAGGCGTAATGGACGCTTTGCTCGCGATCATAGCAGGATTACTACAGTCATTATATGCAGGTGCTGATGACACAGCCGCCCTACGCTGCGGTGAAAATAATGGCATTATTGATATATGATAAGTCCCTCATGATTGATCCTGAAAATATACCCAATTACCTTAAAGTACAAACAGTACAACTGAGTAGTGTTCATTGATTGTTATCAAGATAGAAGTTACTGGATATGCTCAACGGTGGCAGAAAGATATACACGAATATTAGTCAATGTTCATGTCATATTTGAAGAACCGCGCCATTGTCTGGTAGTTTTCTACAAGTTATCTTACACTTGTATGTTGCCTGAGAGTCTGCTGAGTGTATCAATGGGTTTTTTACAAATGAACCTTAATTAGTCGCATCTTTTTTTTAAATACTTGCACTCCTATATATAATAATGATTTGTGAATTGATCGCCACAACCACGGAAACATTATACTGAAAATATCACACTGTGTGTATAGTTGGTTGGTTGGTTGGTTGGTTTGTTGTTTAACGCCGCACTCAGCAATATTCCAGCAATATGACAGCGGTCTGTAAATAATCGAGTCTGGACCAGACAATCCAGTGATTGACATCATGAGCATCGATCCACGCAATTGGGATCGATGACATGCATCAACCAAGTCAGCGAGCCTAACCACCCGATCCCGTTAGTCGCCTTTTACGACAAGCATAGTCGCCTTTTATGGCAAGCATGGGTTGCTGAAGACCTATTCTACCCCGGATCTTCACGGGTCTATAGTCACGTGTAAGTTATCCTACCTGCTCATTTTACTGACGACTAGTCTTGTTTGTTTGTATGCAAAATTTGGACTTGTTATAGCGAATTTCAGAAATTCTTGAGAGAAATGTAGCAATTAAAATGTTCTTGACAAAGAGTTAATTTTTCACCATGTTGTTTGTACCTTCCCCACCTTCATCTCTCAACCCGTGACGATCCGGGGAAGAATAGGTCTTCAGCAACCCATGCTTGCCGTAAAAGGCGACTTTGCTTGTCTTTAGAGGCGACTAACGGGATCGTGTGGTCAGGGTCGCTGATCGATGCTCATGACATCATCACTGGATTGTCTGGTCCAGACTCGATGATTCACAGACCGCCGTCATATAGCTGGACTATTGCTGAGTGCGACGCTAAACAACAAACAAACAAACAAGCAAATAAACCTTCATCGCTCAAGACAATTATCTTGTACCAAAGACTTTCTCAAGTTCAAATATTACAAAAACGCTCACCGAAAACTTGTAGAATACTCAAGTATAAAGCTGCATGTGTTTAAATTAACAAAGACTTATTATCACGCATATGAACACAGCTGATAATATTCAAAACGATTTCTAACATGTTTCCTTGAGCTCATTTATTGAATTAATCCGACCTGAGAGTCCACAGCGGGTCCTAATCACACCTCGTCCATAGCTATTGTTGTACAAAATCGGATTATGACTCTGGTTAATATTTACAATTTATTAATATCATTTAAAATAACTGTTTGAAGAGTGATCATGATTACCGCTTGGTGTGATGCTTAGGAAATATGGTAAATTAAATTAACGGATCTGAGGCCACCGTTCCTTGGTCACAGGTAATTAGGTAACCTGGCATCGGTGGATAGAAGAACCATGTGATGACGTCACTGGTAATGGTTAATGAGAATGCTTTCTTGAATGTAAATTATTCATTTAGGTCATTTACGAGTTAACTCGGTATTGATTTGTTGAAAAGGTTCCACTCCGATGCCGTAAGCACATACTAATAATCTTGTCAGCACGTATCCAATGTTCCAAGCGGGTCTTTTATCTTCTGAGCCGTTCTTCAACAATACTTTATGTCGTGATCGGATTTCAGTATAGAATAGGTCTTCTGCGACCGATGCTTGTCGTAAGAGCTGGTTAACGGGATCGGGTGGTCAGACTCGCCGACCTGGTTCATACATGTCATGGTATCCCAATTGGCGAGATCGATTTCATGATTTCAATCACTGGATTGTCTGGTCCAGGCTCGATTATTTACAGACCGTCGTCATGTAGCAGGAATATTGCTCAGTGCGGCGTTAAACTTCAAACAGACAAAACAAACAAACAGCTTTTAGTTGCAATTGGAATCGCAACAGTATGTCCCGAAAGTATGACCATATCATTCGTTACATCCTACGACAATACATGAATACATTAAAAATATTTTAGTCAGAATCATTCAATTTGGTATCCCGAACACTTCTTCAGTAAGCTCCGTTGTTCTTAAGAAGCTACTTAACTCGGTCAGTGGTCAGGCTCTGTGACTTAGATGGCAACGCGTTGATCGCTGTTCATGCGTTTAGTGACTTGCCTGGCTGGCCCACACTCAAATATTTGGCGGAGCCATACAGCCGACCGACTGGTGCTGCGGCGCAAAACAACATGGGTTCATTCACTAAACTGAAATGCAAAACCAATCCATAGTCATGAGAATTTTCTGCTGAAAGCAGTGCATTGTACGATTCCGAATATATCATGAGCATGTGTTTATCAAATAGTGATACCAGGTGTTTGCAAAATAGTGAGCGTATTCTGACCCACCGGTGGCACCCGTTACAAATACATGAAAAGGCAAGTCACCTGAAAAAAACCAGGAACAGTCAAAGTAAGGAATTGGATCAGACAGTGCCCTTATATGGTCAGGATGTGGCAATTTTAGACAGGTGTGCCCAACGGGCTTCACAAATTGATGTCGAACACGGATGTTATGTGTGACGATTACGTGCACACACTGTACCCTTGATTACCTCTCTCCTATGAATACCGTATACATTCAGACATGTTTGCCACGTGTTTATTTGTTTGTTTGTTTGTTGTTTAACGCCGCACTATTCCAGCTTTATGACGGCGGTCTGTAAAATAATCGAGTCTGGACCAGACAATCCAGTGATTGACATCATGAGCATCGATACACGCAATTGGGATCGATGACATGTATCAACCAAGTCAGTGAGTACGCTTGACAGTGCGTCTTAACAATTCACACAGGAATTCGTATGGCCAAGAGCTGTTGTGATCAATGGATAAATCTGAAAGGCTGACATTTCAAAAATCACACATGAACAACACTACAATTCTCTTTTTATCAAATGAGATTCTCTATTTTCAACAAAATAGAATAGTTCTTTTATTCTGAATACAACGCGAACACACAGATCTGTAACTGAAAATGCAGCAACTTTTTGTTCGGCAATTACTTCGAGGGTTCTTTTAATTGGCCTTTTCACAAGCAGCCTCGGATTTCAAAGGACACGTGTTCTAGCGCACGCGCCACCATGGTGATAGGCGCGGACCTAGAAGGCGACAAGGAAGGAAATTAACAAGCTCCCATTTATAATTGGCCGGTAATCTCTGTATGAGAGCGAGCTCGGAATATGTGCTATTACATTCCATGGTATGATTACCGATTGATTGACCCTCCAAGTACGTTAATTAGTTGGGAAATCAGGCGAAAGATCCTTAATGAATAAATTTGCATTAATTTTCCGCTGTTACCAGAATGAGGTCAAAGGTTGCATGATATACCAATCCCTAGTTTAGAATTACTTCCTGGTAAATGTGTACGGTGTTGCATAGAAATGTACTGTTTTGTATCAGTTGAAGAACACTAATATTCAAACAATTAATGTGTGTAATTGTAATATCACAACCGAAAAGGATTTGATTTACAAATGTCACTTGTGTATGTGGCAGAGAGTATATTATTATTCCTGCACTTTAAAAGTTGATAATGTTACAGGGAGAAGTGCAGGTGTTGTATGTTACAGGGAGAAGTGCAGGTGTTGTGTGTTACAGGGAGAAATGCAGGTGTTGTGTGTTACAGGGAGAAGTGCAGGTGTTGTGTGTTACAGGGAGAAGTGCAGGTGTTGTGTGTTACAGGGAGAAGTGCAGGTGTTGTGTGTTACAGGGAGTGATGCAAGTGTTGTGTGTTACAGGGAGTGATGCAAGTGTTGTGTGTTACAGAGAGAAGTGCAGGTGTTGTGTGTTACAGGGCGAAGTGCGGGTGTTGTATGTTACAGGGAGAATTGCTGGTGTTGTATGTTACAGAGAGAAGTGCAGGTGTGTGTTAGAGGGAGAAGTGCAGGTGTTGTATGTTACAGGGAGAAGTGCAGGTGTTGTATGTCACAGGGAGAAGTGCAGGTGTTGTGTGTTACAGGGAGAAGTGCAGGTGTTGTGTGTTACAGGGAGAAGTGCAGGTGTTGTGTGTTACAGGGAGAATTGCTGGTGTTGTATGTTACAGGGAGAAGTGCAAGTGTGTGTTAGAGGGAGAAGTGCAGGTGTTGTGTGTTACAGGGAGAAGTGCAGGTGTGTGTTAGAAGGAGAAGTGCAGGTGTTGTATGTTACAGGGAGAAGTGCAGGTGTGTGTTAGAGGAAGAAGTGCAGGTGTTGTATGTTACAGGGAGAAGTGCAGGTGTTGTGTGTTACAGGGAGAAGTGCAGGTGTTGTGTGTTACAGGGAGAAGTGCAGGTGTTGTGTGTTACAGGGAGAAGTGCAGGTGTTGTGTGTTACAGGGAGAATTGCTGGTGTTGTATGTTACAGGGAGAAGTGCAGGTGTGTGTTAGAGGGAGAAGTGCAGATGTTGTGTGTTACAGGGAGAAGTGCAGGTATGTGTTAGAGGGAGAAGTGCTGGTGTTGTATGTTACAGGGATAAGTGCAGGTGTTGTGTTAGAGGGAGAAGTGCAGGTGTTGTATGTTACAGGGATAAGTGCAGGTGTTGTATGTTACAGGGAGAAATGCAGGTGTCGCATGTTACAGGGAATAACGCAGGTGTTGTGTGTTACATGGAGTAATGCAGGTGCTGTGTGTTATAGGGTGTAATGCAGGTGTTGTATGTTACAGGTAGAAATGCAGGTGTTGCATGTTACAGGGAGTGATGCAGGTGTTGTGTATTACAGGGAGTGATGCAGGTGTTGTGTGTTACAGGGAGTGATGCAGGTGCTGTGTGTTACAGGTAGAAATACAGGTGTTTTGTGTTGCAGGGTGTGATGCTGGTGTTGTGCGTTACATGATGTGATGCAGGTGCGGTGTTACAGGGAGTGATGGAGGTGTTGTGTGTTGCAAGGTGTGATGCAGGTGTTGCATGTTACAGGGTGTGATGGAGGTGTTGTGTGTTAGGGAGTGATGGAGGCGTTGTGTGTTACAGAGCACCGATAACCTAAAGACGTGTCGACTGTCGTTACTGCACAGTCTATATAGTGACCTGCTTCAGACCTAATGTTTACATATTCGTGATATGCTTAGGGGTCGACCATTGCATATTTCTTTAAACAATCTGGAAGAAAGTTTCGCCTCGGGTTTACAAAAACCATTGTTTACTTAACATGCCATGCAACCGTGAAACTAGAGTGTCGAGGTTTCGAAACCGAGAAACTGTAACACCATCAGTTTAGTCAGAGCTATGACAGACTGGACAGGTAACACCATCACTTTAGTCAGAGCTATGACAGACTGGACAGGTAACACCATCAGTTTAGTCAGAGCTATGACAGACTGGACAGGTAACACCATCACTTTAGTCAGAGCCATGACAGGCTGGACAGTTAACACCATCAGTTTAGTCAGAGCTATGACAGGCTTGGCAGGTAACACCATCAGTTTAGTCAGAGCCATGGCAGGCTTGGCAGGTAACACCATCAGTTTAGTCAGAGCCATGACAGGCTTGGCAGGTAACACCATCAGTTTAGTCAGAGCCATGACAGGCTGGACAGGTAACACCATCAGTTTAGTCAGAGCTATGAAAGGCTTGGCAGGTAACACCATCAGTTTAGTCAGAGCTATGACAGGCTTGGCAGGTAACACCATCAGTTTAGTCAGAGCCATGGTAGGCTGGACAGGTAACACCATCAGTTTAGTCAGAGCTATGACAGGCTTGGCAGGTAACACTATCAGTTAGTTTAGTCAGAGCTATGACAGACTGGACAGGTAACACCATCACTTTAGTCAGAGCCATGACAGGCTGGACAGTTAACACCATCAGTTTAGTCAGAGCTATGACAGGCTTGGCAGGTAACACCATCAGTTTAGTCAGAGCCATGGCAGGCTTGGCAGGTAACACCATCAGTTTAGTCAGAGCCATGACAGGCTTAAGCTTGGCAGGTAACACCATCAGTTTAGTCAGAGCCATGACAGGCTGGACAGGTAACACCATCAGTTTAGTCAGAGCTATGAAAGGCTTGGCAGGTAACACCATCAGTTTAGTCAGAGCTATGACAGGCTTGGCAGGTAACACCATCAGTTTAGTCAGAGCCATGGTAGGCTGGACAGGTAACACCATCAGTTTAGTCAGAGCTATGACAGGCTTGGCAGGTAACACCATCAGTTAGTTTAGTCAGAGTCATGACAGGCTGGACAGGTAAAACCATCAGTTTAGTCAGAGTCATGACAGGCTGGACAGGTAGTACCATCAGTTTAGTCAGAGCCATGGCAGGCTGGACAGGTAACACCATCAGTTTAGTCAGAGCCATGACAGGCTGGACAGGTAACACCATCAGTTTAGTCAGAGCTATGACAGACTGGACAGGTGACACCATCACTTTAGTCAGAGCCATGACAGGCTGGACAGGTAACACCATCAGTTTAGTCAGAGCCATGACAGGTTTGGCAGGTAACACCATCAGTTTAGTCAGAGCCATGGCAGGCTGGACAGGTAACACCATCAGTTTAGTCAGAGCTATGACAGGCTTGGCAGGTAACACCATCAGTTAGTTTAGTCAGAGTCATGACAGGCTGGACAGGTAACACCATCAGTTTAGTCAGAGTCATGACAGGCTGGACAGGTAGTACCATCAGTTTAGTCAGAGCCATGGCAGGCTGGACAGGTAACACCATCAGTTTAGTCAGGGCTATGGCAGGTTTGGCAGGTAACACCATCAGTTTAGTCAGAGCCATGACAGGCTGGGCAGGTTACACCATCAGTTTAGTCAGAGCCATGACAGGCTGGACAGGTAACACCATCAGTTTAGTCAGGGCTATGGCAGGTTTGGCAGGTAACACCATCAGTTTAGTCAGAGCCATGACAGGCTGGGCAGGTTACACCATCAGTTTAGTCAGAGCTATGACAGGCTTGGCAGGTTACACCATCAGTTTAGTCGGGGCCATGACAGACTGGACAGGTAACACCATCAGTTTAGCCGGGGCCATGACAGACTGGACAGGTAACACCATCAGTTTAGTCAGAGCCATGACAGGCTTGGCAGGTAACACCATCAGTTTAGTCAGAGCGATAACAGGCTGGACAGGTAACACCATCAGTTTAGTCAGAGCTATGACAGACTGGACAGGTAACACCATCACTTTAGTCAGAGCCATGACAGGCTGGACAGTTAACACCATCAGTTTAGTCAGAGCTATGACAGGCTTGGCAGGTAACACCATCAGTTTAGTCAGAGCCATGGCAGGCTTGGCAGGTAACACCATCAGTTTAGTCAGAGCCATGACAGGCTTGGCAGGTAACACCATCAGTTTAGTCAGAGCCATGACAGGCTGGACAGGTAACACCATCAGTTTAGTCAGAGCTATGAAAGGCTTGGCAGGTAACACCATCAGTTTAGTCAGAGCCATGGTAGGCTGGACAGGTAACACCATCAGTTTAGTCAGAGCTATGACAGGCTTGGCAGGTAACACTATCAGTTAGTTTAGTCAGAGCTATGACAGACTGGACAGGTAACACCATCACTTTAGTCAGGGCTATGGCAGGTTTGGCAGGTAACACCATCAGTTTAGTCAGAGCCATGACAGGCTGGGCAGGTTACACCATCAGTTTAGTCAGAGCTATGAAAGGCTGGACAGGTAACACCATCAGTTTAGTCAGGGCTATGGCAGGTTTGGCAGGTAACACCATCAGTTTAGTCAGAGCCATGACAGGCTGGGCAGGTTACACCATCAGTTTAGTCAGAGCTATGACAGGCTTGGCAGGTTACACCATCAGTTTAGTCGGGGCCATGACAGACTGGACAGGTAACACCATCAGTTTAGCCGGGGCCATGACAGACTGGACAGGTAACACCATCAGTTTAGTCAGAGCCATGACAGGCTTGGCAGGTAACACCATCAGTTTAGTCAGAGCGATAACAGGCTGGACAGGTAACACCATCAGTTTAGTCAGAGCTATGACAGACTGGACAGGTAACACCATCACTTTAGTCAGAGCCATGACAGGCTGGACAGTTAACACCATCAGTTTAGTCAGAGCTATGACAGGCTTGGCAGGTAACACCATCAGTTTAGTCAGAGCCATGGCAGGCTTGGCAGGTAACACCATCAGTTTAGTCAGAGCCATGACAGGCTTGGCAGGTAACACCATCAGTTTAGTCAGAGCCATGACAGGCTGGACAGGTAACACCATCAGTTTAGTCAGAGCTATGAAAGGCTTGGCAGGTAACACCATCAGTTTAGTCAGAGCTATGACAGGCTTGGCAGGTAACACCATCAGTTTAGTCAGAGCCATGGTAGGCTGGACAGGTAACACCATCAGTTTAGTCAGAGCTATGACAGGCTTGGCAGGTAACACTATCAGTTAGTTTAGTCAGAGCTATGACAGACTGGACAGGTAACACCATCACTTTAGTCAGAGCCATGACAGGCTGGACAGTTAACACCATCAGTTTAGTCAGAGCTATGACAGGCTTGGCAGGTAACACCATCAGTTTAGTCAGAGCCATGGCAGGCTTGGCAGGTAACACCATCAGTTTAGTCAGAGCCATGACAGGCTTAAGCTTGGCAGGTAACACCATCAGTTTAGTCAGAGCCATGACAGGCTGGACAGGTAACACCATCAGTTTAGTCAGAGCTATGAAAGGCTTGGCAGGTAACACCATCAGTTTAGTCAGAGCTATGACAGGCTTGGCAGGTAACACCATCAGTTTAGTCAGAGCCATGGTAGGCTGGACAGGTAACACCATCAGTTTAGTCAGAGCTATGACAGGCTTGGCAGGTAACACCATCAGTTAGTTTAGTCAGAGTCATGACAGGCTGGACAGGTAAAACCATCAGTTTAGTCAGAGTCATGACAGGCTGGACAGGTAGTACCATCAGTTTAGTCAGAGTCATGGCAGGCTGGACAGGTAACACCATCAGTTTAGTCAGAGCCATGACAGGCTGGACAGGTAACACCATCAGTTTAGTCAGAGCTATGACAGACTGGACAGGTAACACCATCACTTTAGTCAGAGCCATGACAGGCTGGACAGGTAACACCATCAGTTTAGTCAGAGCCATGACAGGTTTGGCAGGTAACACCATCAGTTTAGTCAGAGCCATGGCAGGCTGGACAGGTAACACCATCAGTTTAGTCAGAGCTATGACAGGCTTGGCAGGTAACACCATCAGTTAGTTTAGTCAGAGTCATGACAGGCTGGACAGGTAACACCATCAGTTTAGTCAGAGTCATGACAGGCTGGACAGGTAGTACCATCAGTTTAGTCAGAGCCATGGCAGGCTGGACAGGTAACACCATCAGTTTAGTCAGGGCTATGGCAGGTTTGGCAGGTAACACCATCAGTTTAGTCAGAGCCATGACAGGCTGGGCAGGTTACACCATCAGTTTAGTCAGAGCCATGACAGGCTGGACAGGTAACACCATCAGTTTAGTCAGGGCTATGGCAGGTTTGGCAGGTAAAACCATCAGTTTAGTCAGAGCCATGACAGGCTGGGCAGGTTACACCATCAGTTTAGTCAGAGCTATGACAGGCTTGGCAGGTTACACCATCAGTTTAGTCGGGGCCATGACAGACTGGACAGGTAACACCATCAGTTTAGCCGGGGCCATGACAGACTGGACAGGTAACACCATCAGTTTAGTCAGAGCCATGACAGGCTTGGCAGGTAACACCATCAGTTTAGTCAGAGCGATAACAGGCTGGACAGGTAACACCATCAGTTTAGTCAGAGCCATGACAGACTGGGCAGGTAACACCATCAGTTTAGCCGGGGCCATGACATACTGGACAGGTAACACCATAAGTTTAGTCAGGGCCATGACAGACAGGACAGGTAACACCATCAGTTTTTTTATGGACAATTTTTTTCTCAATCTAACATTACATCAACAGTGAATTAGGAGACATGTTCAGTCACGAGTTCCAGAACACCATCTCCATCAATAGTCGAATATTAGGTTTTGGACAAGTTTTTTTGTGTGTTTTTTTTTTGTGTGTGTGTGTGGGGGGGGGGGGGGGGGGGGGGGGGGGGTAGCATGTTGTGTACGATCATGGCAACAATGTTTAATCATAATAAAACATTAACTCTGGTGGCGGCCATCTTGAATTTCAAAATGGCCGCCATTTCAAGTCATATTTCAACACTGCTTTGACATTGTGACACATAGGCATGATACATGTACATATCAAATGAAACTGCTTTATGTAATTTTATGCAGTACAATGGTTAGTTGGGGCCACGGGTGACCCAGTCGTCTGAGGCACCGTAATTCCGAATGTATTATATATTAATAATCTGTAATACAGACCTCGAAACAAAAATACCCGAAAATCCAAATTTGATGAAGAGATTCTCTTGGCCCATTTCTATTATATAGTACAATTCAATTAAGCCAGTTGACTAAATGTTAAACCAACGGTCTCAAGTAATCACCAAATATTATAAAGATACAAATGAACTATATTGTCGTGTTACCTGTTTGTGCCCGAGACATTAGGGGTATTCGGTCTTTGGATTAACCCACTGTAACACAGTGGTGCTTAAGTCACATTCTTGGCACTCAAAGAAGTTAAAGTGAGAGTCAGATTAATGACCTCAAATGAGGTTTCGTTAAATATAATGCAGTTAAAATTCGCCACGATTTCAACTTCGCATGTTCATGCAGATTTGATCATTATCTGAATAACTTTTAATTTGTATAACGAAAGATGAGAAACAATGCCATTAAATCCGGCGTCATTCGGCTTGTTGAAGCCTCTGTTTAATAAACCGTAGAAAAGTATCATAAATAATATATTCAGTCTCCTTATTTACAAATTCTTGTGAATGCTGCTTGTCTTTATAATAAATCACAAACATGCGGCATGGTGATTATATTTCGAATATACAATTTTTCAAATGGGATTTAAATTTGAATGTATTTAAAATTTGACAGTGACATACGGTGCTGTCAAACAGGACCAATCTCCATTAATAACAAATTCAATTTTATTTAAAAATTCACACAGCGTTAGAAGATTTTAATTTGAATTACCTCGCTGTAGACAAAGGGGTTGTTTTCAAACATTATCGCCAAACGACATTGAACCCCTAAATAACCAGCTACTTTGATGGTTTCTTTTCAGAAGCAGTAATTCATTTCAAATGACAACATCATTCGTTTCTTAAAACAGTTCTTTACCAATTCGATCTCAAACGCGGTATGTAGTTTTAAACGATATGTCAGTGTGAGTGGTAAACGAACGAATGCAGGTTTAGGCTATCTTTTAATATGACACAATCGGTACATCTTTTAGCATGTTACAACGTGGGCAGAACATGTACATCGCGATACTACGTTCGGACTCTTGCTCTGTTTTTTGCGTCAGGAAAGAACGCACTAAGCAACACGCAAAATCAACGTTGCGTGAATGAAATGCTACAAACTTAGCTCTCATCACGCAATACAAGAGTTTTATCATTTCGTTGATTGGGTCGTATCAGGGGTTTGTTTTTATTCATTTGAATGAGAAAAGTTTCAAAGACAATAACTATCTTTTCGGCTAACGAAAACTGTATAATTTCTATATTAGCATGTGCTTTCTGTCCTAAATACACTTGCCAAATGACTGAAGACACGAATCCTTCAATTATCTGTCAAACAGATAAAAACTATTCTGTGGACACGGGTCCTGCCTATCGGCATCTGTGAGTTAAAGAGCTAGTGACGACTGCGCATACCAACAACGGAACCAGTACTGACATATAGCGAAGAGTTAACGTTACGGTAGCAATGTACACTAATACCTTAACAACAAATACCAGCTCTCGTGTTATAACGGTCCGAGCCAAGGTAACGTGG
Organism: Haliotis rufescens; assembly: GCF_023055435.1. Taxonomy (NCBI): domain Eukaryota; kingdom Metazoa; phylum Mollusca; class Gastropoda; order Lepetellida; family Haliotidae; genus Haliotis; species Haliotis rufescens. The sequence continues at coordinate 68,176,805 of NW_025963779.1, read as the reverse complement.
TCCAAACACAAAACATTGATAAAAGGAGGAGGCGAGATGCGCGTGACCTTCGACCCTAGCTATATTCTTATCTCCAAGGTAACGAATAGCGCGTGCAACTCGAGACGTAGTATGATAGTAACAGGTGCGGGGGGCACATTGACGTCTGATGTTGACGTTTCATGTACCAAGGCGTATAGATAAATCCTTGACGGTATTTCCGTGGGGGATGTTTATATGTTTAAGTGTATGGGGTATGTGTATAGTATTCCATTTTAATCTTACCGAGTTCATGGCACGTTTACCGTATTTACGTATCTCCGTTTTTTTCAGATGTTGTTGAACATCGCAAGGCAGTTTTCCAAATACCTGAAAAGTTCTCTGATCCCATATAGCAGCCATTGATGCCCTAGATGTGACATGTATTACCCAAAGTTAGAAATATTAGAGCGGCCTCTATATAATATCGGCCTGTCCACACTTACAAGTGGTTGAGAGCACGAGCAACTATCCGCGCCAACTATCAGAGTCTACCAAGTCACAGATGCATGCACAGTAAATACTCGATCTAAATTTTAATCCGCTAATTCCACAACCATAGGGTACTGGGGACCTATTCTTAACCGGAAATGGTCCTCGGATGAGTCGAACATTTAATAAACTTGCAGAACGTCACACTTGAGGGTCACTAGCGAAGAGTGGAGTGACGTCTTCTCGCAGTAAGAACCTCGGACGATCCTAGATATATGAACGTAATCTTTTTTACTTATAATTCCCCCATCTCGTGTCGCTTATATGCTTGAATTGTGTGATAAAGCCAGTATTAATAAAATAGTGATCCAAGATTTTCAAATATTGCAGTTATTTGGGACACATGTAGACAGACCAAACTCTTCTGGTGCCATCTTCCTCTAAATTAAGGGCGTAGGGGTAGTTTAGTGGTTAAAGCGTTCGCTCGTCACGCCGAAGACCCAGGTTCGATTCCCAACATGGGTACAATGTGTATTTCTGGTGTCCCCCGCCGTGATATTGCTAGAGTATTCCTAAAAGCGGCGTAAAACCATACTCACTCACTCCTCTAAATAAATAAATAATATTTAATAAGTACATATCAACAATAGATATTCACGGTCACTGAAGCGTACATTGTCAGAAAACCTGTATGTAAATTAAAGTGATTAAGAAATCAATTTTTCAAATTCTTCTCACTTTGGCCATTGCAACGCAAGAGGAGTATAGTTCAATTGATTCTCACATGGAATTTCATATACATTCTTACATAGAATGTTGCGTATAGTTCATTCGTCTGTGCATGCACCGATTGGTGCGTTAGTCTTGTGGACACAGTAATTCGCTCGTCGCGTCAAAGATCCAGGTTCGATTCCCCGTGTCAGTAAACTGTTTGGCGCCCACTCGTTGTAAACATAGATGATATAACACTGACATATTGCTATAAGCGTTATAAGATAATACTCACTCGTACTCGCAATGACGGGTATATTTCGAAGAGCCAGTGGCATGTCAAACATATCAAAACCACATGTTATTCAGTTATACGTATTGAAAGGGTCTTGGGCGGCCGTGAAGAAGGTAGCTCTACCGCTACACCTCCTTAGCTCGGTTCATGACATCTGGGCCTATTTACGTTACGGGCATAACAGATGTGAAGCCTTGGTAGTGAGATACGCTAGATCTCGGTAATTCGTGTCTCTTTCCGCTGCAAAACACTGCTCAACTAACAGGATTAAACATCCTTCGTCTGTTTAATATCAATTTTCAAGTCTCCAAGTACTCTCACTCTCGCGAGAAATAGTGGTGATTGACCTTTGACCTGCAGACAGTATTCACGTGACCTATCTGGCAGACGTTCAAGAAATGTTCCACTGCGTTGTCTGGTGATACAGTAAATGGTCGAAAAACACACCGCAATCGAATTCAATGAAATGAAATCCGTTGGATAAGTGTGTTCCAAAGCGCAACTGAATCCACGGAGGATGGCCTTGCGTGTTTTGACTTCTTAGATGGTCTGCTAATATTCTGTAGGACTGTTTCAGCGTCATTTCATTTCTCTTCTCTAATGCTAATGTAGCAGGGCGTGGAGTCACCCCGCAGATGACATCCTTACCTTGTCAGCTTGCTGACTTGGTCATCTCTTTCGGATCAGGAGGTCCGTGGTCGGAATGCTGTCACGGGACTCGGACATTTTATGGCCGCCAACGTTGGGCGCCATTTTGTAGCCGGGCGTGGTATGTTATAACTAGCAGCCCAGTGGCTGGACACAACATACCACGCCCGGCTACCCTAACAATGTTATAATGTAATCACACCGTCACGTTTGTCATGGTGTAAAATACGTTTGGAAATACGCGTTTTGTTATCATTACGATCGCCTTACAACCCGTTGTTGCCCTGGCAACCAAGCACGATCACCTGTTTCCAAGTTACAATTTACCATTAACCATTCAGGGTCTATCGGCAATAATAACATATATCGAAATGACTTAAAACTTTCATCCGAAGATTCTTTATAAACATGACAACAAAACGTCAATACTCGAGATATGAACACAATCTTTTTATAGCCAGTATACCTCCGATATATCCTAGTTCGTTTTATCACAGTCCGTCAAACCGACCTCGTTAAATCTCAGTTCGTTAAATCCGAGTTCGTCATATCCGAGTTTGTTATTCCAAGTTCGTTATACCACATGTCGTTATATCCGAGTTCTGCATATCCAGTTTCGTTATATCCGAATGTGTTACAGCGGGTTCAATCCATTAAACTTTGATATATCAGAGTTGACGTTGACTGAGATAATAATGACTGTTCCGCCATACACAGACCAAACTGATTGACATTTTCCACTATTAAATCATGTGTCGTAAATACTCTCAATATCCAGGAAAATTACTCTTAAAGTTACGCTATCACATCTAATGTTAACATTGGAAGCACGGTAGTTATATAGACTATCAACGTCTTCGTCAGCGAACTGAAAAGAGACATTAACCACAACACATAGCTTTCCTTTGATGAGTCAAGATGACTGTATTACGTCTGTGCCCAAGTTTATTTGATTTCGCCTGACGCTTAATTGGCTTGCCCCCAATTAACCATAGTGTCATATTCATTATCACAAGGACCTGAGCGTGCTTTAACTTATTTGTCAACAGTCAACAAGTGTTAGTTTGAAGAGAGCCACTTGGCATCTGTCAGAGGAGAGTGTCTGGAACGGCTGCGGTTTGGCAGCGTCTCAAGCTGTAACAGGAAACACCAGTCTGGGGTCAGAACGAGGCATGTGGGTAAATCACAAGCCTTGCTCCGAGGCTGCACTGTAAGATAAGTCCATGGTGTGTAGTAGATTCCTCATAAGAGGCAAATCTAGATATGTGGACAGTACTAAGGACACTAGTCTTCAATGAGGCAAATTGTTCTTATTATTCATTAATCTAGAAATTATTATTTAGGCTAACGATTAGTGCCTAAGAGACTTGTGCAAGTCTAGTAAACCACTGCGGGGGAGGAATCCTGAGATGATGTAGGGCACAAGACGGGGGATCCACGGTATCTGAGGACGTTAAACGTGTTTGGAGCCACGTGTATTCCTACCAGCCCTGATCGAGGAGTCTCGTATGTGTGCTACTGAATTATACTCAGGAATGTTCACAGAGGGTCGAGTGACGTCAGTTAGAGCTACGTGTGTGAGAGTGTTTCCGTCTCCACTCCCACCTAGCTGTGACCTCTGACCCACTCCAACCTCGAGCTCGCTTTGACATCTGACCCTCTCAAAATGCATGTCATCTGTCAGTGATCCTCAAGACAGTGTCCATGTGTATATGTGACTCTCTTCAAGACTATATCATCTTTCAGTGACCCTTATCAACTTTTTTTCCATTTTATATAGGACCGCCCTCAAGGACGAATATTAACTAAATGTGTATTTTAATCTAAAAATAAAATACAAAATAAAAAGTTTATTCTTTTTAAACTTTTGTATACTTTCACGAACAATCATTTGAAATTGGTCATGTTCTTCATCCGTTTATTACCTTGTATAAAATCTATCCCGATTTTGTTTATTATAACTGTGATATCTGTATACAGAGGGGAAATTAGTGCGATGGTGGTATGTTAGTGTAATCCACCAAAACGTTACAAATGTTATATGTCTTATGTTACTAGGCTGAAGCAGTCACCGAAACACTGCAAACCTAAATCCAAAATACAACCATGATATCCTATCAAATATTTGACCATCCAATGATCGTGTTAGTTTCAATCTAGCCAGCATCAAACATGGGTGTAAACTTTCTTTTGGCGGTAGTATCGGTATGAGCCCGTGTGTATCTAACCTCCAATGGACTATGCTGTGTTGGGTTTGGTAATATTTACAAAGTTAATGCATGATGTAAAATTACAACAATGAATCAGACTTATGTCCTTTTCTTTTTTAATATATTTTTTTAATTTCCCCTCTCTTTGGGATAAATCTTCAATTTTAGAACTGTTATTTATAAAAAAAAACAAAACGTTATTTTGTAAACTGTCACTTAGTTAAAGACATGCATCGTCCTGCTATGGACAGCATGAGTTTGATTTCAGTAGGTAGACATCCATCTTCATTTGGATCGTCATGATTATGGGCCAGACTCTCTTCACACCTGGGCCAGTATTTCTATAATCAAGCAATATGTTTACATGGCTACTAAATGACATCTATATCCCCTGTTTCTGAATATAAGTCTCATAATAACTTCATTCCTACAGTGCAATTTCTCACATGCGCCTGGTGTCATACGATATACAGCGAAACTTCGTGCACTCAAATTTATTGACTCAACCGAGGTCAAGTCCCAGATTCACCCTGACTTTGTTTCTAGGTTTAGAGCATCATACTGGTGCTCATGGGTTTCAACACAAGTGGTAAACGTCTGAGACCTGCATCACTTCGGGCTTTCCTCCCGCATTAATAAGCTGACACGCCGCGATATACCTGGAATACTGTTAAAAGCGGCGTTAAACCCAAGTCATTCACTCACTTATTTACTTTATATGTAATGTAAGAAAAGGTGACAGTGTCTCGGCTAAATCCTTCTTTTTTAGACACCTGAAGATCCGGGGTAGAATAGGTCTTCAGCAACCCATGCTTGCCGTAAAAGGCGACTATGCTTGTCGTAAGAGGCGAGTAACGGGATCGGGTGGTCAGGCTTACTGACTTGGTTGAAGAATGTCATCGATCCCAATTGCGTTGGGCGATGCTCATGATATCAATCACTGGATTATTTAGTCCAGACTCGATTATTTAGAGACCGCCGTCATATAGCTGGAATATTGCTGAGTGCGGCGTAAAACAACCAACCAAACCAACCAACCTTCTTTATAAATCAATATTTGACCTCAGAGTCGACTTCGGGTAAACCGATATATATCATATATATTGTTTGGACATTGTTTGAACATTTGTTTGTATTTTTGTGATTATGTTTCCTTTTGGGGTTTATACCATATTTGTTGGTGCAGTGTACAGTAAGCTCTGCTGTCGCACCAGTAAACAGTGTTTATCATTGTTTACTTATTGTTTATCTCGCAGACATGTATTGTTTATTTTATGTTTCAAACCATGGTAACCTATTTTCAATGTTCCAGGCACTTCCTGGTTCTTGTTAACTATTTATCAGGTAACTATTTTCCTTATACTGTTTTTACCCCAGTTGTAAGATTAAATTGGCCGAATATTGCTCCCAAATGATTCATTCATATAATGGCACTGTATTTTTTTCTAAATTAATTAAATTAGCTTTTTCAAAATGCATGGTTTCTTTTTAGCTTTTAAAATATCTCATTAAACTGTTCTGGGTCTCAGATCGCACAGAGTGTAACTGTTTATTTAGTTAGTATAGATTTTACAGCACAGTGACCCAAATGAACCAGTCGGTGAGGCCACATCTGCACGTCACATCTCTTAATCTGCGTTTTCAGTCATTTACAAGACTGTTTAATTGTTTCGCTTTTCGGGGTCAGGTAAATCTAAGACGGATGAGGGGAGATGTTTTTTTCCAGTGAGACACGGGTTTGCAATGCGGCATTATTGATAACTCGTTTATGTCGAAGTCCGGTTATCGCGACATATTTTCCAAGCTTCCGCGGACGTGGATTTAACGGTTTTCTCTCTTTTACTCAAGTTTTAGGTTTAGTTGTGCAGTTAAATCAGATTAATGACCTCCAATGGTCGACATTGTCATTGTTAGTTTGTTTTAGATGTAGAGGAAGCTTGTGTGTACTGTATTGTATGTCCCAAATATGCCTGTTGATACGATACAGGAACTGAATACGATATATACTACTAAAAACAGCTGAGGACCACTCGATTCTTTCATATGTTCTTCAAAAATAACACGCATAGGGTCACTTGGAAATGTTTTAATGTGTTCAATTAGTGAGTGAGTGAGTACGGTTCTACGCCGCTTTTAGCTATATTCCAGCAATATCACGGCGGGGAACACCAGAAATGTGTTCTATTAAATGTGCATATCACATATAATTTGATTGACAAGGGTTGGAATTTGGTCGACGTTCATTTAGACGTCGGTAAACACGCTGTCTTCCATCTCGGCGTTGGAGAAGAAATCGTGATTCATCACTGAACCAGCCTCGCCGCCAGGTTGTCAGAGTCCATGCCTGTACGGTGTTGCTCCATCGCGTACGTCGTCGTCGACGCAAACGTCTTAAATGCTGGGACAAATATCGGTGCAACTGCCGTCATGCAAAAGCAGACTTGGACTCGACAGCTTCAAGACGTCCTATGGCGATGTTGCGATCGGCAGCATTCAGTTTCGGCATTTTCCCACTTCCAGTGAGTCGACAAACGTAACATGGTGACTTTTTAAATTCATTGTCACTGCACATGATTGTCACAACTTGCACGTGCATTCTGCTTTTAAATACCTTTAGATGACATTCTCTATAATTCAACAAAAGTTTAAAACGGTTACGTTTGTGCACTACACCAGTTAACGAACATGTGACTAACATAGTAACAATTAGTTCATTCAAAATTATTGCATTTGTTTTGAATAATGTTTCAAGAATATTCAAAATCAACAGTCTCAAGATCTCCTATGTTTGGGGTTTTTTTTAGAAGAGCGTATTACTACAGTTAATATGTCCTGGCATGAGAGATTAACTGTAGAAATATGAAACAAACGGGTGGTTCTTATTATGAATCCTTTTGAGTAGCATATGTCACTACTGGGGCCAAGTCCCGTTAAAATTGGTCTTCAGCATCCCATGCCTGTCGTTAGGAGGCGACTAACGGGATCGGGTGGACAGGCTCGCTGGCTTGTTTGATGCATGTCATCGTATCCCAGTTGGATAGATCGACGCTCATGACGTCCATTAATTACTGGATTGTCTGGTCCAGACTCGATTATTTTGAGGCCGCCGTCATATTGCTGGAATATTGCTGAGAGCGGCGTTAACAACAAACAAAACAAAACAAAACAAAAAACTAATGGGGCCCGGTTGTAGTTCGCAGTTACGGTTTGGTCGAGCGCACTTTGATAAGGGGGTACATAGGTTACACCTGAGTTTGTTGGTAGCGTAAACCTGTTAGAAGCGGTGTCGGTGTTGGACTCAACCAAATCATGGTCGGTCAGTTGCATGTTGTAATATACGGTCACACAACGAACGCCTTTACTTCTATATTAGTTAAAACAGTGTCACTTGTATTTGCTTTCGTCTGTATTCAAGGACGCTCCCACGGAGGACAATGGCGTGAGAGTACATATTAATGTGATGATCCACTAGTGCGATTTATCTCTACTCTGGACTCGGGAAGCTCAGAATAAAGCAAGTGTTGAGAGAGTATATATACATGTATATAGTGTTTCACAAGTCGCACTTATCTCTGCTCTTGGTGGGGTAGCCTTGTGGTTAAAGTGTTCTCTCGTCACGCCGAAAACCCGGGTTCGATTGCCCACATGGGTACAATGTGTGATGCCCATTTGCGGTGTCCCCCAGACTGGAATATTGCTGAAAACGGCGTAAAACAATGATCATTCACTCTTGCTGCATATACGTGTGTTTCACACGTGTCACTTATTTCTGCTCTGGTCTGTACTCGGGAAGTTCAGGAGAAGGCCAGTGGCGTGATGGTACATCCAGATGTGTTTCACAGGTGTCACTTATATTTGATCTGGCCTGTACTCGGAAGGCCCATGCTTGAAGAAGGCCGGTGGCGTGATGGTACATCCAGACGTGTTTCACAGGTGTCACTTATATTTGATCTGGCCTGTACTCGGAAGGCCCACGCTTGAAGAAGGCCGGTGGCGTGATGGTACATCCAGACGTGTTTCACAGGTGTCACTTATATTTGCTCTGGCCTGTTTTAGATGGCCCCACGCTTGAAGAAGGCCGGTGGCGTGATGGTACATCCAGACGTGTTTCACAGGTGTCACTTATATTTGCTCTGGCCTGTATTAGATGGCCCACGCTTGAAGAAGGCCGGTGGTTGAGAGTAAACAGTTGTAAACAAGAACAGCAAGGGCACGATCTAAAAAGCTCTATATCAACCATCGGGCAATGTGCTTAAACTGTTCCGGGTCTCAAATCGCACATAGTGTAACTGTTTATCTAGTTAGTATAGATTTTACAGCACACTGACTCGGATGCTGCCAGCTAGAACCGGTCGTGGAGGACACATCTGTACGTCACATCTCTTAATCTGCGTTTTCAGTCATTCAGAAGACTTTTTTGTTCGGGTTTTGGGGTAATGCAAATCTAAAACTGGCGAAGTAAAGATGGATTTTAGCTTCTGTTGATAGGACACGCCTCAGTAACAGGTATGTAAAGTGGCATACCTGTGTCCTCATTCGCGTTGATTGGATGGTTGTAATAACATGACTATTGACGAATCTGGGATGGGTCCGGTTAGAGGTAAACAAGGAAGTAGTCATGAAATAAAGGAAACATCAAACCAACAAGGCACTGAAACTTTACGGATTTAGTTTGGTGGTGATTCTCAAAGTTCACTGAATTAGTCTGGTGGCCAATGTTGAAACCTAAGTTGGTCTGCTCGTTACATTGAATCCATTGGGGTTTGGTCTGGTGAACACACTGAAACTTTAGGAATTTAGTCTTGTGGACACATTGAAGCCATAGGATTGTATCTGGTAAACACTGAAACCATTGGGGATTTTCCTTGCAGAAACATACCCACACACCACATCCAGATGCACACACACACACAAACAAGAAGTCACATACACTCACATACACACACACATACCACACCCAGATGCACTCACATGCACATACAAACCCACATAGACCCATCCACATCCACCATCCACATACACCTACATACACACACACATACACACACACACACATACACACACACATACACATACATGCACATACACCTACATACATACACACACACACATACACACACACACACACATACATGCACATACACCTACATACACACACATACACACACATGCACAGATACACATACACACATACATGCACATACACACACATACACACACATGCACAGATACACATACACACACACATACACATACACACACACATACACACACACACATGCACAGATACACATACACACACATGCACATACACACACATATGCACAGATACACACATCCACACCACACCCACATGCACATACTCACATGCACACACCCACATACATGAACATACACACATACACATACACACAAGCACACACACACACAAACAGACACACACACATATATATATATACACACCCACATTCACACACACACGCACAGCCACATGCACACACAGACACACAGACATTTACACACAAACACACACGCATATACACACACACACATCCGCATACACATACACACACACATACGCACACACACACACACACACACACACACACACACACACACACAAACACACAAGCAAACAAACACACACATACCCCCACACACCGAACACTCTTCCTCACTGCATTACATCACCAAATGTGTAGCGGGAGACGAGCCGTCACTTATTTCTGCTCGGTGCTGTACGTTGAATAATACATGTTCGCCTTCAAACATTGAAGAAAACAAGCTATTACAATTGTCAGAAACTGCCCACAGCAGTTCCAAAGCCCGACATCACTTGTCATACGTGATAGTTTTATCTCAATACTGTAATTTCATGCACAAGGCAGATGGTGCGATATTTCTGTATTACTTTTTCTTTTATGCCATGTCTTCAGTTTTTACCTGAAATGAACATTGAGCTCTATAAGATCAGTTGCTATGGAGAGATCAGACTTAATTGGACTGGCAATTTGCATATCAAACTGAAAACAGACGTAATTTTTGTTCTCTGTTGTTTACAATTATGAAGGTCACCTGTGTTTATCGTTCAATAATGGTCAACTATCCAGTCCTCTATCCACCTGAACTAGAAATAAAAGAGACCAGTGACACTGTCACATCTGTTCCATATTTAGATCTATGCATAGAGATTCAGCGACAAAAACTCTCCACAAGACTGTATGACAAGAGGGATGACTTTAACTTTCCAATAGTCAGCTTTCCCTTTGTGTCGAGCAACGCTAGAATTCCTGCAGCTCAAACTTATACAACATTCAATGCCATGTTTTTAGATGTTTTATTGTAGGCATGTGGAAGACGTCCAAATTATGCACCAGTGACAAAAATGATGTCTGGTGCAATTCCCTGACTTGTACCATTTGTTCTCGTGTTTTATAAGGTGAATTATTGACTTGTCTTAGCATGTGTTTGTGACGGATGCTACCGGTGGGGCAGGATACGCTCACCTTTTCGCGACACTGGTGTCATCACTATTTGATAGTGATTCATAAACAAATGCTCATGATATAGTCGGATCGTACAATCGACTCTTAAAAGTATTCTTCTGAATATGGACAGGGTTTTGTCGCTTTTATTACTGGAATACTGTAAAGTAAAAGATCAGCTTGCCCACTCACTCACTCACTCACTCACTCACACTGGCATGGGCGTATGCTGTTTAGTTTCCCGTTCATATTCTCAAAAAAGCAGGGAAGCATACATTTTATTTTTATTGCGAGTGTGAGTATGATTTTTTAAATGTTCAGAAATCTGCCCAAAATGAAAAATTTCTTTGCAGTGGCGAAAAACGTGAATAGTTTGTTTTGAGGAAAATCCCCAAACGAAAATGAATAGTGTTTGATGATCCTCAGTAAATAAATAAATAGTTCTTTTTGCAACCGGTAATAAGAGCTTCTTAACTTCCCACACAAGTCGAATGGATTATTCCTCACCTCCCGAAAGAAGAAAACAGTGGACAACCCCATGTTTTGATTTTTATATCACGACCAGGCGTCCATCAATTGTGCTAAGGTCAGCTTGTCATGTGTTCGAATCCCAGATTCGCCCCGAATACGGTTCAGGGTTAGTCTGCTCGACCCGTGAAGAATCAGGGAAGTAAAGGTCTTCAGCAACCCATGTTATAAAAAGCGACTATGTTTGTAAGAGGCGACTAACGGGATCGGGTGGTCAGGCTCGCTGACTTGGTTGATGCATGTCATCGCATCCCAATTGCGTGGATCGATGCGCATAATGTCGATCAGTGAATTGTCTGATTATATACAGACCGCCGTCATATAGCTGGAATATAGACGAGTGCGGCGTTAAATAATAAATACATCAACAACAACAACAACATCCGTTCTCGACGTTTCACCCAAGCGGTGAAGGTCAACGTTCTGCATCGCTTTGAGCTTCCCTGCCACCTCCTCTACGTGTCTTGCCGTGGTATAGTCACAGGGGCCCGAAATTAAGTTATGTGTGAGGTTAAATACGAATAATTCTATAAAAGCAACCAGAAGTATTAAGGAACCCTCAAGTCTCTTAATTTCAGAGCTGGAAATGGGATGAGCAGAGGCTGCTACAGCCGAGGAGAGGATGAGAATGGACTGGAGTGATCGGTTTATAAAAAATATGATCTAGGGTCTGAAAGAGAGACAAGCCAGTGCTGTAACTGAATTCTGTATTTGAAAGCAGCGGTAACCACCATCTTTCTTTGCTCAGAGAATGGGGGATTTGTTGGGGTTCCTCTACGGTTAATTACTTTCTATTGGCATGCTCCATCCTACAATAGCCATAGAATATGGGATTTGACCTGGTCGCACGTTCTTCTTTAATAGGACGTTAATTATCGGCACAGTTCCTAATCACCATAAAGAGGGAGTACTATAGACCCAGGAGATGTTTGAGGGGACATGCTCATTTGTCATAATCGTCAATAGAATATATCAGATCAGTTCTACCCAAAAGGGAAAGCTCCATGTTCTCTAGTAAAACAGAAACATTTTCTTGATAAAATAATTTCTGTCGAAGATGTAGAATAAGAGCAACAAGTCAGCGCAGACAGGTCGATAGAAGGGAGCCCAGTAGAGTAGATGAGTAGACGAGTACGTTATGTAACTCACCAGCAACGACTGTTGAGATCCAGTAGACGTGTAGACAAGTAGACGAGTACGTTATGTAACTCACTAGCAACCACTGCTGAGATCCAGTAGACAAGTAGACGAGTACGTTATGTAACTCACTAGAAACCACTGCTGAGATCCAGTAGACCTGTAGACAAGTACGTTATGTAACTCACTAGAAACCACTGCTGAGATCCAGTAGACGTGTAGACAAGTATGTTATGTAACTCACTAGCAACCACTGCTGAGATCCAGTAGACGTGTAGACAAGTACGTTATGTAACTCACTAGAAACCACTGCTGAGATCCAGTAGACAAGTAGACGAGTACGTTATGTAACTCACTAGCAACCACTGCTGAGATCCAGTAGACAAGTAGACGAGTACGTTATGTAACTCACTAGCAACCACTGCTGAGATCCAGTAGACAAGTAGACGAGTACGTTATGTAACTGACTAGCAACCACTGTTGAGATTCAGTAGACAAGTAGACAAGTACGTTATGTAACTCACTAGCAACCACTGCTGAGATCCAGTAGAAAAGTAGACGAGTACGTTATGTAACTCACTAGAAACCACTGCTGAGATCCAGTAGACGTGTAGACAAGTATGTTATGTAACTCACTAGAAACCACTGCTGAGATCCAGTAGACAAGTAGACGAGTACGTTATGTAACTGACTAGCAACCACTGCTGAGATCCAGTAGACAAGTAGACGAGTACGTTATGTAACTGACTAGCAACCACTGCTGAGATCCAGTAGACGTGTAGACAAGTAGACGAGTACGTTATGTAACTGACTAGCAACCACTGCTGAGATCCAGTAGACGTGTAGACAAGTAGACGAGTACGTTATGTAACTCACTAGCAACCACTGCTGAGATCCAGTAGACAAGTAGACGAGTACGTAATGTAACTGACTAGCAACCACTGCTGAGATCCAGTAGACAAGTAGACGAGTACGTTATGTAACTCACTAGAAACCACTGCTGAGATCCAGTAGACAAGTAGACGAGTACGTTATGTAACTCGCCAAAAACCACTGCTGAGATTCAGTAGACAAGTAGACGAGTACGTTATGTAACTCACCAACAACCACTGCTGAGATTCAGTAGACAAGTAGACGAGTACGTTATGTAACTCACTAGCAACCACTGCTGAGATCCAGTAGACAAGTAGACGAGTACGTTATGTAACTTGCCAAAAACCACTGCTGAGATTCAGTAGACAAGTAGACGAGTACGTTATGTAACTCGCCAAAAACCACTGCTGAGATTCAGTAGACAAGTAGACGAGTACGTTATGTAACTCACCAACAACCACTGCTGAGATTCAGTAGACAAGTAGACGAGTACGTTATGTAACTCACTAGCAACCACTGCTGAGATCCAGTAGACAAGTAGACGAGTACGTTATGTAACTTGCCAAAAACCACTGCTGAGATTCAGTAGACAAGTAGACGAGTACGTTATGTAACTCACCAACAACCACTGCTGAGATTCAGTAGACAAGTAGACGAGTACGTTATGTAACTCACCAACAACCACTGCTGAGATTCAGTAGACAAGTAGACGAGTACGTTATGTAACTCACTAGCAACCACTGCTGAGATCCAGTAGACGAGTACGTTATGTAACTCACTAGCAACCACTGCTGAGATCCAGTAGACAAGTAGACGAGTACGTTATGTAACTCACCAACAACCACTGCTGAGATCCAGTAGACAAGTAGACGAGTACGTTATGTAACTCACTAGCAACCACTGCTGAGATCCAGTAGACAAGTAGACGAGTACGTTATGTAACTCACTAGCAACCACTGCTGAGATCCAGATGTTTCAACAGCGATGTCCTAACAGTGAGATTGAGACAGTTTCCACACCTATACATGTACATGTACACACGATGTGAAAGAACTATAACCCCTGTCAAGTCTTGTATCGTTTATTTAACCTCAACATTGCTCATGCACCGCTGTTGTTGACATCTAGCGAGTGAGTAAATTGTATTTTACGCCGCTTTGAACAGTATTCAGTTCTATCACGGTGTGCCGGCTTTGTGTGGGAGGTGCGCTCGAAGCGATGTCGGCCCACAGTTGGTGGTCTATAGAATAATTAAGATCGATTGGTATAAACCCGTGCAGTGCGGGCAAAACGACCTGGATGTTTCTGTTATAACATATACTGTCTGTAACAAGCTGAAAAATAGCATCAAATTAAATTTGTAAAATCAGATACAATGATAAAAGATAATGATTTGTTGGCACAACCAATTACATAATCTCTGCTGTAGGAGAAATGTAAATAATGATGATGATGTTGTTATTATTTACAGATTAAAATAAAAAATGCTGCAAAGAGGTTTTGGGTGATTCTGGCACAGTCAGGCTGGTTAGGCTCACCATCAGCTCAAGGCCCTTGCCCCCCTCTACACGCAGCCCAGACAGCGATAGGGACTTCCCCCAGGAAGCGCTGACTAGTCAAACCCACCCAGAACTTTTCTGAGAATGTGAATACTCCCCAATACTGCAGCTTTCTGCATTACCAAGATTGTCAGAAGGGCTGTATTCATGGTAGCAAACCCGGGTACTCTCCCAATGTCAGTCAACAGATTGGGAGGTACCAAACCTAAGGCACCGAAAACAATGGGGAGTCGGGCAACTTGGTACTTGGGATGCAAGCGTGACATTTCAAAAGCGAGGTCTGCATATTTGCCATGTTTTTCCTCAATCTTGTCAATCTCATTAGTGTCAAAGGGGACAGAAAATTTAATGATATAAATGATTTGATTGGATTTATCAAAAAGGACAAGATCAGGTTTGTTGGCCTGGATACGTCTAAGGCTGTAAATAGGCCTATTCCAAAGAATTTTGTATTTATCATTTTCCATGACGCCCTCTACATATTCCGGGTCGTACCATAGGTGGACCTCTGTGTCAAAACCACAAGCATGGCAAAGACGGTAACAAAATGATCGAGCTACTCAATCATGTCGCTTAAGATACTGTGTTTGTGCCAAAGCTGGGCATCCACTGACAATGTGTTGGACAGTCTCATTAAATTCATTACATAATCTACATTTCATAATCACATTTTGATGCAAAATCACACATTGACGGTTTCGAATTTCAAGTGACTGGCCCTGAGCAACAAACAGAAAGTCTTCTGTTTCACTTTTCAGGCCAGACGACGTCATTCAAGTCTGGGCCGATCTGATATGGCACTTCGCTTGGTTGACACTCATTCCTGTACCGTCCAGCAGTACAGAACTATCAACAAAATCAACACCGACATTGAGATTATGTCCCACATCCTTGCCTCGTTTAAGAAAACTGTGGAATCCCTTATTTTCATCATGAGTCTTGACATGCTTAACAAGAGAATCATCAGACAAATAAATGTGTGCAAAAGTGCACAAAACAATTCTATTATAAAGAGCCTCCACTTTAATCAAAACACGCCCTCCCATCATAATTGGTAAATATAAGCGATTGCGGGAAGAGCGAGGGTGGTGGGGTCTATTGTCTGACATGATTCTTTTTGTGAGGGTGTCAATACCCTGAATTTCTTGTTTCGTCCAATCAACAACACCAAAAGAATACGAAAGGACGGGCACAGCATAAGTATCCGTGGCTTTTTCTCTTTTGCGAGCGTTCAGCATGGGCATTCTGGAGTTTGTCCCTATTATTATTATCATTATTATTATTATTATTATTATTATTATAGTTTGTTGTTGTATTGGTGTTATTATTTGAGTTGAGTTAATCTTGCTATAATCATTGTTGTAGTGTTGTTGTTGCTGCTGCTATTGATGACGATGATGATGATGATGATGATGATGATGATGATGATGATGATGATGATGATGATAATTCGATGACAAAGGAATATGCAACTCTGTGGAGCACGATTAACTTGTCAGTATCTAAAACACACTTTTTGTTGTTCAGATATATGTCAAACTAATTGGTAGTATGAGTTGACAATCACCTGAAAGGCCACACCGCTTTCACCTCCTCTGAACCAGCCGCATACAGGTGGATGTCCTGCGCTCCGACATCACATTACCGTCTCCGCATCCAGTTGAGCCTACAGAGCGCCATGTGTCATAGACGTATAATTGATCATGCAGACGTCATGTTACTTTGTCACAAATCACACATGACCGATGAGAGAATATACATATCACTTTTCATTTCGATCAATCACAAACTCAACCAGTCGCTAAATATCAAAACCTTAGCCACCAGTTGTTCATAATACTCATACATGACGTCTCAGAGCGCCATGTGACACTGTGCCCTTACCATGTATACCGAGAGGTGAATAGAATAATGGCACTCACACCCACGTACATATAAATCATAATTCATATTACGTTATACCTATTATCTTATTTTCGGCAGACGTATATAATTTACAACGGATAAGAGAAATGTATCTCATTACGCGGACTGAAGTGTGCAATCAACCTATTTTTTATGATTTTGTGTACAAGAAATGTTGTTAAAACGTATGAGGAGCATATGAATTATATGAAATCGTATGATGAGTACGTACAAATTTATTTTTGCTTTATCTATAAAAGTCATTATTTTTTATATTAATACCTGTAAAAAAATTGTAAAAAAACATTATCCTACAGCGAGCATCACGCCAATGTCATACATCAGGGCCGACTCCTATTTGTTTCGTGAGAGTATTCTCCGGAAAGATGTTAATTTGGCAAGAGATGAGTATGTTAGATTTATTGACTCTTGGATGAATGGAGAACTGTTCAGCCTGACGGATGTGACGTCCAAGGGACTCCCGGTCTGATATGATGCCACGCCAAGTCTGTGAGAAGCGAACCCAGTCTAGTTGAAGCATTGTTCCCTGACGTCTTAGTAATAAACACGTTTGATGAACAAGTTGGTAAAACCCGTCTCAGGAATTTGCCGGCGTTATCGAGAGCTCGTAAATGTCCAGTATGTGAAATTATTCGAAAGATAAAAATGATTTGGCATGCCATTAGTCTGGACTGTATTATTCCAGAGGCTCCGCCTTCCGGGACGCGCAGTTCTGGGCCGAAATTGTTCTCGTAGGAATTGGGCTGTAAGTCTTGTGTCCCACGCGGAGAAATTGAACGCATTCCTGTATTAAAGTAACGCTCTTGTCTTTCGGAAACGTTGTTAAGACGTGGGACCAAGCTGTATACTGTTATTTACTCAGTTGAAAGAAAGCCGAATATACTGTTAACATTACCCTTAGTAACAGAGATGCCGTGGCAACGAATCTTTACTTTAGCCTCATAATGTTTGCATGACTGATTAACTTTTATGAATTTGGTCATCTCAAAATGATAGATTTTATTAAAAATTAAATATAATTACTTGAGAACTAATTCCAGTATATAATGCCTTTCATCCATGCCGCGAATCGATGCCCGTTGTACTGTGTGTGCGCATGTATATGGATTGGGTGTGCCCTGATGTATGACATTGGCGTGATGCTCGCATGACACAGAACGTATGATGTACACTATGACTAAACGTATAAGAACACCAGGTAACTCGTGTGCATTTCCATTCCCATTGAATACAGACCGCCTCCGTGGTCTTGTGGTAGAGCGTCCGCCCGGAGAGCGGAAGGTCCAGGGTTCGATCCCGGTCCGCGTCATACAAAAAGACGTTAAAAGATGGTACTTGTTGTTACCCTGTCTGGGGCTAAAACAAGGACAGGTCGGCTCGGAGTCAGTATACTGTGTCTGAGTGGGGTATTCATGTTAAACTGCGGCATGGTATCTCAGTGAGCTAGCACTATAAATCGGCATCAGTCCGGACTAGTACAAGCAGCCACACACACACATACACGTGCATGCACGTCGCTATATAAGTGCAATAATCTTGGACGCGACGTTAAACCCAATTTCACCTCACCTCACCCAGTGAATACTGGTGAAATAGGTGTCCGGTGGTGACGAGTGGTCAGGATTACAACATTCAAGGTCTTAATAAAGCTTTAAAATTAGTTTTATGGTAGACATGTGGATAGCCTTGCTCCAAGGCTCTACTGAAAGATAAGTCCATGGATGTGTAGTAATTCTATCCTTATAATAGGCAAGTCAAGATACGCGAACAGCACTAAGGAACAACTTTTAGGGGAACAACTTGTTCTTGTTGTTTATATAATCTAGAAATTATGATTCAAACTAATAATTATTGACGTAAAGACTTGTGCAAGTCTAACATGTGGAGAACATTGCAAAATGTGTCGCATCAGTGACCAAAACTATATCCTATGTCATTCTGTATTCTGACTTGTAGCTTGTGTTCCCCTGTTTTTTCAGGTGAACAATTGACTTGTCGTTGCATGATTTAATGACGGTTGTCACCAGTGGGGCAGGATATGCTTACCTTTTCGCGACCTGCTGGTGTCATCCCTGTTTGATAGTGATTCACATGCTTAGGATGAAGTCAGAATCGTACAAAAGATGATTATGAAAAGGAGCCCAGAAACCCTCTTCATTTTCAGATACTAATACTGCAGTAATCTAGACTTGCCAAACATTATAGACTTCCATGGGCTGTATTGGATATATTTGAATTAGGATCCGTATGACAGACTACGTGGAGATGCTACTTAACGTTCTCCTTCACTATAAAGCCTGCGATATTTAAAGAGACGTGTGTGTGTGTGTGTGTGTGTGTGTGTGTGTGTGTGTGTGTGTGTGTGTGTGTGTGTGTGTGTGTGTATTTCTTCATAACTGCCCACCCCCACTGCTCCCTATAATAAATGACCATGCCCTTAAATAATGTTCAAATATATATATATATTATATATATTATTTTTACAAAATAGAACTGTGTTATTTTTTCATCTCTCGCCATCACCACCCTTCTTTCGCTGTGGCCAGTCCCTTATAACGTTTTTTGAGACATGGAACTAAGGTATTACCCCTAACACTGATGTATGGGGTTCAATTAGGATACGCTGATTTCGGAAGCAGTTACTAGTCAGGTGAGGTTGGGAGGTTAAGATAAAATATGTATCAAAGTTGGACAGGTGCATGTCATATACAGTTTAAAGAAAGAAAACACGTTAATAACTTGAGGTAATCAGTAAGGAATTAAAACAGAAACAATAAAACTCATTTCACATGTAACTTGAAGCCCCTAAGGTTGTCATTAGTGAAAATGTCACTTGTAATATCGGCCTACTATAAACGGCAGATTGAGTGTAATCATCCCTACGAGGACACTAGTGGCCAGTTTTAGTCATTTGAATTAGTGTCCTCGACACGAGGAGCGATTGAGTCGGAGTAAACGGCCACTTTAGAACTAATTACAAGCTGCGCTGGACCTGTCCTGTTCACTTCCTGCACTGGTCATCCCTGTGGACACGGGTCAACTGACCGGCACTTCGCTGCGGCCGGGGAATAGGAAGCTCTACCTTACTGCGTGGTCAGCGGTGGTGTCGGATACAAACGTCTACTGTCTCGATCACATTGGGTGTCTTTACCGTATTGACTTGCATCTCAGAGCGTTGGGTATTTCCTATGCATTTCTTTATGTTATAATATTACGAGTCAATTAACCATTGTGGTGATCGCTCTCTTCACTCTACGTGTAGATGCATGTTGCAGTGTTTAACTCGACATGTCGAGGCATGTTCAAAGACTTGACTCGACATGTAAAAATACGCTGTACTGTTGAACTCGACACGTAAATGTATGTTGTACTGTTGAACTCGACATGTAGAAATATGTTGTACTGATTAACTCGATATGTAGATTACGTTGCACTGTTTAACTCGGCATCGAGAAGGGTGTTCTGTTTAACTCGACATGTAGAACAATGTTGTACTGGTTAACCCGATATGTAGATTACGTTGTACTGTTTAACTCGGCGTGTAGATCCATGTTGTACTGTTTAACTCGACATGTAGAAAGAGGTTGTACTGTTTAACTCGACATGTAGAAATATGTTATGTTTAACACGACATTTAGATGCACGTTGTACTGTTTAACTCGACATGTAGAGATATGTTGTTATGTTTCACTCGACATGTAGATGCACGTTGTTCTGTTTAACTCGACATGTAGAAATATGTTATGTTTAACACGACATTTAGATGCACGTTGTACTGTTTAACTCGACATGTAGAAATATGCTATGTTTAACACGACATGTAGATGCACGTTGTTCTGTTTAACTCGACATGTAGAACAAGGTACTGTTTGCGTTGTACTGTTTTTACTCGACGGTGAGATGACTGGTACACTGCTTAACTCGACGTGCAGATGTGTGCTGTGCACCGCGTCACTTTTACGCCAGTATTACAGCGAAATACCCAATAGGGTTTCTTCGTCTTATTCCAGATCTCAACGTACACGTTGTGATATTATCAGCTCAATCACTCGGAAATGCTAGAGAAGATCAATCCATCGAAAAGAGGTTTGTAGACTGATCTGGGGTAGAAATGAAGTGTATCCCGATGTGACTGTCTGACAGCTTGCATATAAGCGTCACAATAACACCCTTACCACCGTTTGATATGTACACCGTAATGACATCGCTGCTTATGAAATCAGACATCAGCACGGCACATGAGTGACAGCTGCACGCGCTACCGTGGCAGTTGATATCAAATTCTGGAATGACTTTCCGAAGCGGAAGAAGAATATATTTAGGATCACAACCTCAATTTAGACTGTCAAATTTCGAAACCATTTCATTTCCAAAATGCCTATTATATGACCCGTGATAGAGTGCTGCGGCATTTGAAATTAGAAGGTACTAGAGTACGCGAGGAATTCTAGGCCACTCTTCTCCTATAGGAACAATCCAGGCGATCTATTAAGGTTATCAATGGCAGGTCACGTGATCATTTGGACCTAAAAAAACGTCACGTGAAAAGAATTTGATTTACGCACCAGCGAATTCGCAGAAAACGATCAGGATAGTTTTTTGTGGCAAGAGACACCAAATTTATGATCATGCATTGGAATAGATAAAAACCTTTCTAGATGATGAAAATTGTATCTTTGGAGGAAAACGTGAAAGAAAAATTAGATTTGATGTGAATTATGGATCGGCTAGGCTTATTAAGAATATTTCTATCGATTTTGCGTCAAGACTTATCATCAGTTCGCACTGCAAGAAAAAACGGAGAAAGATTGCCTTCAGAGGCGTATAGGGGAGATGCAATTACCCATATTCGTCATCATTTTTCTCCGATTTCAGACCCAGGACTCGACAAGGGATGTTAAATAGGTCAGACGTTAAGCTCCGCAGAGCCAAAGCAGGACGGTCCTCGGAACCGACAAATTATTGATGTTTTTACAATTGCCTCTACCGGAAAGTTTGGCCCCATCTTGGAAGACTTTCAGAACTCTCGGGAGTCCGAAACGCAAGAATGGAATCGATTTCTCATTGAAATAATCTGCGATTCTTTTTTCAAATAATTTGATACAATCTACACTTTAGAGCTTTTTGTTGCAAATGTTAGTGTCGTACATGTTTTCAGTGGTTGTCGTTACAGTTGTCTCCCTCGCCTCGTCGTCATCTGCGAATCCTGCCGGGTTTATCACGCCCCCAATATGAAGCCCCAAGAAGGGTCAAATGTAAAGAAAATTCCAAATCCGAAATACGATAATAAATGTCTCACAAATACCTCGTTTTCTGTGCTTCCATCCCTTATATGGCTGCAACACAATGGCCTTGAGATGAGGTGTTCCGATCATGTTTCGCTCCGAGCGCGTGCAGGTTATCTATGTCACCTTAGTTTGGATGCAAATTACGTGGCAACGATCGTTAACACGATTGAGAGTTTCAATCTAGTGCCTCAACAGCTAACTACCCTTTACAAGGTTTATATATTGGCCATTTATTTCATTTTTTTAAAGATCCGTTGAATGCTTTGTACTCTGATTGTGACTGCCTTGTAATACATCAACGCCACAATTGTAAAGGGTTAAACAAAATGTACGAGCAGCGAAAAATGATCTGTTTTATCAGATAGCGTATTATCTGTTCGGGGGGAATCAAGTTTGTAAATACCAATATATTATCCATGGTCCTTTTTATAAGACAATGTAGAAGAATGACGTGACATGAAATCTTCTGTAACGTAATGAAAAATGGATGACGAATTATAAAATATTAGTAATAATGTACTGATATAACTTTGAAAACAATTAACTTTACGGGAATATGACAAACAGATTGACGGAAAAAATATATGTGTAGCTTCACAGAAGATACTTTCCTAGTAACGAAACTGCTGTTTGTGCGATTAGATTGCTACCAAGACTTGGGACATGCTAAACCAATTTGGACAGGCTATAAGGCATTGATTCCTCGTTGCTCGAAACTTGCATATGTGTCTGGCAAAATAGTATCTCTGGTGTAAGTACTGGGGAGAGAAAAGGACGATGGGGTTTAACGTCAGGTTCAAGATTATTTCAATTTCTATATAGCGATGTGCACGCACGTGTGTTAAAGGCTGACTGCAGTAGTTCGGTTTCATAGCGTAGTCCATTGAGAAACCTGCGGCAGTTTCACATGGATAGCCAACTCAAGAACGTGATTCAAATTCGGTCAGTCCCTGTCGGCAGGGTAACACCAAGTAACATCTTTTAATGTCTTTTGGAATGACGAAGCCAAGGATCGAACAACCGCGCTTCCGCTCTCAGGGCAGGCGCTCTATCCACTACACCATGGAAACGGCATCCGCGTGTGTTCACTGCTCTCTAAAATACTTAACGCATATCGGCGGTGAGAGAGCCTAGTGGTCGGAGACCGCACGTTATGTCAAAAACTGAGTTCGATTCATCACATGAGTGGCCCCCACCTCCGGCATCTCTCTAATCCGAGATTACCTAAAAAAAAGCACTCAAGTTCCAGCGTTAATAACAAACTCTCTCTAAACCGCTACCCTCCCTAAACCGACCGTTTTTCTCGCCCCCAATACTTGCCACCGGTTGTATTGTAGTGACCTCTAAGACCCGTATGGCCTTTTTGACCTCTGTATCTCTGGTTTTGTAAGCTCTCCTATGTTTTCGGATCAATGTAATGTTTCCCTACATATTCAGCGAGAAGAACAAGTTGTGCCAGGACAGGAATCGCAGCCTGAAGATGTTTCTCTGCTGGCGTACATCGAAACTTCTTCATGACAAGAATGCACCACTGAACGGCATCCCCGCGGAAACTGCTTATTATTCGATTTTTTTATATTCAACATTTTTCTGCCCGAGGCCAAGATGGGATGGAGACTAGGATTTTATTTCATGGACTTCAGCGGCAATAATCCTCTGTGTGAGCTTTAGAGTTTTCAATTAGCTCCAATCACGTCAATTTGCGCGATAGAAGTCCATAAATTACATCACCGTTTTCCTCGATTTGACGGAGAGATAATGAAGACGTATAGTAATTTATTTCAATACGACATATAAATTACCTCCCCACGTTCTTTTGAAAAACGTCATACGAATTAGATCGTTTTATCTTAAGGTTTAATCTCTTTGGGCGTTTTTTTCTATCTAAAACTGTTATTCTGAAGTAGGAAAGCACTACTCTTTGACTTAACTAGGGAAATCTTGGAATCGCTTGATGGAATGCTTATTCAAACAAATTGGCGGGCCATTAGTCATACCGACAAGTAACTATCTTAGATATACTTGCAGGGATAACACATCAAAGCTCAACAGGGTTCTTAACAGGCCTTTGTGAACATACTGTGTTTAGATAAGAGCAGGTACGTACGTTCTCGTGAAAAGAATACCCATCTTTTTATGTTACAGATCGTAATGTATAGAAAAAAAAAAATTTTATAATTATTCTTATTTATTACATGAACATCAGAGGATTTGTTCCAAAAACATTATGAAAAAACGTGTAATATTTATGTCTGTTTCCTGCTCTGTGTTCCAGATCGCCATTACTTTTTATATCTCAAAACAGTATAATACCTATAATACACATTTAAAAAGATTTTCTTAATTAAATTTCACACTGACAATATAAACCTTATGAACTTGTGAAGATGGTTTGCGGAAGCATATCAAAGGGAAATAACTCTACCAAAGTTCTGCTCGCCACTGTAGAGCATTCCTTGCGTAGTTGACAAAGGCAACCGGTCAAACATGAGCCGTATTATGCTTGGTAATGGTGTATAGTGTCAAGGTTATGTCCAGAAACACACATACTTTGAGTGACCACATACATCACGACTACGGAAACGTGCGTACAGTGTTGTGCCTCAAGTTAAACTGTGTACTTGCATGGCACATATTTATGCGATGTCTCCCCGAATCCCTTATATTAAGCTAGGAATGTTAGCTATCACATACACATATATGATACCACTGCTCAAGGTAAGTATATATGTATATCGTGGAGATGTAGATTACTACCTGGTCTCTGAAATAAACATATCTTTTAAAAAACAATTATATTAATTATAATTTTTTTTTATAAAATTATATTAATAAAATATACTAAAAAGGAGCCCAGAAACCCTCTTCATTTTCAGATACTAATACTGCAGTAATCTAGACTTGCCAAACATTATAGACTTCCATGGGCTGTATTGGATATATTTGAATTAGGATCCGTATGACAGACTACGTGGAGATGCTACTTAACGTTCTCCTTCACTATAAAGCCTGCGATATTTAAAGAGACGTGTGTGTGTGTGTGTGTGTGTGTGTGTGTGTGTGTGTGTGTGTGGAGGATGAACACGTACCACAGCGTGAGACTGTTTTAATTTTAAATGTTAAAAGGGGCCATGTTACAAAGGCGTCTTTAATACTATACCTATACTCATACCACGGCAAACAAGGGCAGGAACAATGTGTATCAGTTGGATGTGGGAGGAAATCACACACTGTTCCAGCTCTGTACCGTTTACAACTTTCATGAAGCCCACGAGCATGGTATGGTGCCGGTACACCATCAGTCAGAATCAGGGTGAATCAGAGATTCGAACCTATTATCATACAGTTCTGACACGCTTAATGGACACAAGTCTGTACAGCGAATAGGCCATCTGTGGCCCCGACACACCCAGAATGGGCTTCACACATTGAACCCCTGTAGAGAATCGAACCCGGTCTTATCAACTACCCCCATCGCCCCATCCAGATGCTCACTGACGATGACGAAGCTCAATCAGCAACGACAGAGCAAACATTAAACAGATAGGAAAAAGAGGCTGTGTCTGAAAGTTATTTTTATGCATACAAATCATATGAATATTAATATGAAAGATATAAATGTTACTTTTAATTTGAGATCGGTTTTCTATTCGGCGTATGGCCTGATAAGGAAGTAAGAAATTGATATCTTTTTTTATAAATACAACTCAAAATTTCATAATACCGATACGTCCTATTACTATATCACGACTTCTTAATTCACTGGGCATGTTATGGAAATATTCCAAAAAATGTATATTCAGTATTGAGTGTTTGTCATAGTTTGGTATGTTAAGAAAATAGCAAAAACCTTCAACATCTCTATTCCTAGAATTGCGAGTTTGTCATGGTTCGGTTATCGGTTGACTTGAAGAAGTTTGTTCTATTGAATGAAACAACACCACGTAAACATCTACTAATCGAAATAATGACTCACAGAAGGGATGAGGGGTTATAACCAGATCGGACAGTGGTCAGTGGGAGATTTAATTAGTGGACACTTTGTAACGTTATTGTCCCACGTTTAGGAATGACAGATTTGATTAGTAGCATCCAATCAGCCACTTAAGATATGTCAAAGACGGTGGGGGGTGGGGACGAGGGGAGGGGGTGATTGCAAAGGTTCCTTTGTGTATTGGAATACAATGGAAGGCCACTCAATAATGGTCAACAAAGTAATTGGTGCGGGCTGGTCAATGCAATGACCATCATGGGATCACGTCCAGGAAGGACCGGGCATCAGGCGGACCATCTGTACCAGGGCGTGGTCCAGCTCGTCAATTTTGATTCTATTCCCAACTGGACATGGTCATCGATTGGTGCCAAAGTCAGTCAGCATCATTCTGTCATATCAATACCTCAATTTACATCTGTAATCATCCAACAGCCGTAGATCCCATACATCAAAGCCGTATTTCACACTAACATCCTCCGTGGAGGGTAGGGACCATTTATTATCCCAGTTTGACCGCTCCCTGACTCGGCCCTGTACCTCCAATGGCTCTGGTCACAGAGAAGTATGGCCGTTATTGAGAACGACATCTCAGAGACGTCAGGAAGGCACTCTCTCCCCACGTCTGATGCCTCTGATAGGGAAACAGCATCGTTCCCAAACATGCTTATTGTATGTGGGTTTAACCTTCGCCATATGAGATTGCGGTTGACATATGTGAAGAGCCCAGGGACTCTCGGCGTTGTTTAGCATGCATAGTATGCTGTCTTGTATGATGTGTTATTCATACAACGGCACCACGACGGCACGGCGTCGGACCGCAGCGTTGACAACGTGGTAATGCTTTAAGACCCCAATTCTCGTTAGCTTCCTATGTTTGATGAATCTCATTTGATTTGTGATGCTTTTTTATGTCGCGAATAGATTGATAAATATGACAATCATAGGTGAAGAATTTATAGTCGCAGGTTAAGAAAAGACAACAATAAAGTATTGTTTCTCAGAGAACACGAAAATGTTGCTGGGATGACGAAGCCATCTTACTGCAGCTTCTCTTCAATATACAATATACTTTTGCCATGCTTATATATTAAGACTGAGAGTTTTTCTCAGCATGTTTCGATAACAAAGGAAGGGCTCAGCATATGGTGAGGTGCGGTGAAATGGGGTTTAACGTCGCGTCCAAGATTATTGCACTTATATAGCGACGTGCATGTACGTGTGTGTGTTTGTGTGGCTGCTTGTACTAGTCCGGACTGATGCCGATTTATAGTGCTAGCTCACTGAGATACCATGCCGCAGTTTAACATGAATACCCCACTCAGACACAGTATACTGACTCCGAGCCGATTAGTCCTTGTTTTAGCCCCTTAATGCCGAGCGCCAGACAGGGTAACAACAAGTACCATCTTTTAACGTCTTTTGGTATGACGCGGCCGGGGATCGAACCACGGACCTTCCGCTCTCCGGGGGGACGCTCTACCACTAGACCACGGAGGCGGTCGCTCAGCATAAGGACGCATCCACATGACTGTATGATAACAAAGATTACTACAACTTCAAAATTTCAAAAGTCATCGCCCCCTTCATGTCCAGCGAAATTCCAGCAGCTCCACCTTTTGGTATCTACATCTAACTTTGAGGTATAGTAGAGCATGCTCTTAATACGAAGATTTCAAAGAGCGTCATAACTCTCCGCTCAAAAGTTGTTTAATCAGGGGTACAACATTCGAGACCTTAGAAAAGCGATTTATGGTAGACATGTGGATGACATTTCCACATTTGACACTTCGGTGACATAAATTATGTTCGACGCAATTCCTTTTTCTGACAAATGTTCTGGTTCCTTTCATGTTAACAATTGACTTGGCTTTGCATGTGTATGTGATAGTGCCACCGATGGGAAACGTGCTTATGGTGTCGTACAATGGAGGATGCTTTTAGTATAAATGTCTTGTTAATATGGAAAGAGTATTGTCCCTTCCATTAAATATAACTATATCGCCATTGTGTAATGGTACCACTGTGTACAGTCCTTCGGTCACGTGGCTTGGACTGTATTTGAGTTGTACCACTTGATGTAGGGGAGGAGAGCCCAAAGTGATGCAGGTCGTGGACGTTTGCCACTCAGTGGAAGTGAGATGGGAACACAGATGGAATGCCAGTACACATTGTATCGACATGAGGAACACACACTGAATATTCGGCGTATAAACTTTTAAAGAATTGACCTAATGTCATTGTCATATAAGATTATTATACATTGTATTGTAACATTTAATGTCCACTACTACATGGTACAGAAGTTCGCTTTTCAAAAAAAAAAAACTGAGTCAAAATCGTTAAGACAGACAAAATAGATCATTTAGCATATTTCCACAAAACATCGACTGCTTCATGAAGATAATAAGGAACGGAGCCAGTTCAGTTTACCCTAGTCCTGCACCATGACCGTGGAATATATTTATTTCATGAAAAAATAATAATCTAGAAATGCATGCAAAAGCAAGTCTAGCCAGCTCAAGCTAGCTCTATTCCACTCAGCATAGGGAATTTTTTATATTTTTAGAGTCAAGAAGGATAGTGTGTAATATAAGATTTCAGAGACTAAATGTTAGTCTAAGTTTACCCATGTGTGAAGTTTCCTATAATATCCTTTTCAGCAAGATCATGTCAAGAATTATGCCCGATGCAATTCCCTACTTTGACTTGTACCATGTGTTCCCGTCCTTTTTAGGCGATCAAATGAATTGCCTTTGCATGTGTTTGTGACGGGCGCCACCGGTGGGTCAGGATACGCCCACTTTTCGTGCGCACCTGGTATCATCACAGTGATTCATAAACACAAGCTCATGATGTAGACGGAACTGTACAATCGACTGCTTTTGGCAGGGATTTCTTATGAATATGGAAAGGGTTTTGTCGCTTTTATTTATTAGTCGACCATTCGCTAGTTGTGGAAATGCTTAACTGTGTTGTGGAAATACTTAACTGTATATTAACCTAATCTGCATCATATATCTCAGACATCAGTGGTGCCATTATATATCATGCAGGGTATTATTACCACAGCAGACTATGTCAGTGACAGATACATAATGTGTCTGCAAACACGCAGACTTGTTTCAACTTCAATACTTGAGTTACAACTATGAACGTCTCATTTGACTCATAAGATAAATATATGAGACAAACAAATACACAATCACAGGACATCTCTGCTGAAAGCGTAGTCCTTTGTACGATCCCGACTATGTCATAACTACGGTGATACGTATCACCCGCACAACTGTGCAGCGAGACAACAATAACCCCAGCATCCAGATCAGTGTCACAAAAAATACCACCACTGACACTAACATCAAACTCAGCACGACTAGCACTAACATAAAAAAACACTATCAACTAATACCGTTAACACTAGCACCAACACTACTTACACCACCACCCCCATATCTTGAAGTGACATTTTACCTCAAAACCAATGCTAAAAACATCAAAACCACTTATACAGTAAATTTAACCTACAACACCGAAACCAGGACCAAAGACACTCACAACTGACACTCACACTGACACCAAATCAAGTACAACCGACACTCACACTGACACCAAATCTGGTACAACCAACACTGACACCAATCCCGTACAACCAAGACTGACACCAAATCCAGTACAACCGACACTCGCACTGACACCAAATCTAGTACAACCGACACTGACACTGACATCAAATCTAGTACAACCGATACCCACACAGACACCAAATCCAGTACAACCCCCACTGACACCAAATCCAGTACAACTGACACTCACACTGACACCAAATCAAGTACAACCGACACTCACACTGACACCAAATCAAGTACAACCGACACTCACACTGACACCAAATCAAGTACAACCGACACTCACTCTATCATTCACTCAAAAAGCACATTTGCATCTTTCACCACAACTGCCCCGTTGTCCAATAAAAGACCAAACCATTAGCATCCAACCCCACACTATCCGTGTACACTATTTATATATTTTAATCCTTCACACTACATTTTCCTACATTAAACCGTCCTACTAAATCATTTTTTAAGTAACACATCTTGGGAGGGAGAGGGGCGTGTGTGGGGAGGGACAATTTGACCTCGCCGGTATGTCCAGGCCAGACTATGTGTTGCATTGAGGGGCGGTTCTGGCCACATTGCCCATTAACCCGGAGAACAGTAGCCATCAACTGATGCTTAATGATCAAGATGGCTTTTTTGCTAATTTCCTCCCACACATGTTTGCAAACTGATAATTAATGGCAACGTGACAACAGGAAAAAAATCGAAGATAACTACGTGTATTCCTGAGACCAAGTATGGGTACATCCTTTCGTTAGTGGAAGTTCCAGGTGTCGACTGAAATCCGGATACTGTTCTTCATCCCCTGCCCACCCACGCATCACAACATGCTGGAAATCTTCTGTTTAAGAATTAAAAGATATTGGTTCCGAGTTACCCTTACCATGTGGGAAAACAGACCATAGAGCACCTGCACATTAATATTTTTATGCCTGGCAGTAAATGTTTTTTAATTGTCATTCTACAAGTTTCTGTTGTTTCAGAATAGAAACAATCTCTGAGGTCAAGGATCAGCTTTAGAGTTGATAGAACATTTTAAGTAATTCAGATTAGTTCGAACAGCCCTTGAACACAAGGTCTAAAAAGGGCATCATTTCATTTAAAACTTTGCTTGATCTTGCAATTTCGTCCCAAACAGCAATAAAAGGTTCTCATAAAATACGACAGAAATGCTGAGATCGTTATAATTGTATATTTACCAATTCTGAATAACGCCATTTGACATAACGTGGGTTCATAACTACTCCCGGAAGTAAAACGTTATTCGTAAAGCTCTCAGCAGCGTTTCCAAAGTTCCTTGATCAAGGACTATGAAAGCTTCAGGACTATGTGATGGATACTTAAAATGATAGAACAAGAAATGGCAACGAATGTTGATCTGTGGGGATGAAATTAGATAAAAGCATAAAAGTGCTCCCTCGGATGAAATGACACCCCTTCCAGGAATGGACGAACTAGTCATAATGCGATCACTGAGTTGCAAGACGCACCCAACTGTACAATCTCCAACTGTATAATCGAGTGGACCCAGTTGCCCTTTCAATTATCCCTGCCCAACCCTAGAATTTGTTTTGTGGTATTTTCTCGCCTCTCTGCTTCACCAATACCAAGTGTTTCGCTCACTTTTGGCGTGACGAACCATTAACTAAATTACGTCCTCCCTGCGTAGTGTTGTGAAGTGCCGCAGTTTGGCATATCGAATTAAGATGAAGTGTCACAGCTGAATTTGGATTGCGAATAAAGCAAAGATGAAATAGGCTGGGTCCCACCAGGCAAAACATCCGGAATAAATTTTCCTCCATAAGCGTGCAATGTAGAAACAGATATCTATGTTTTATTTCCCAAAGGCCAATATTCGAAACGGCCAAACCCTCCCATCGCATCTCTTGGTCGACCTAGTCGTTGATTCCATTACTAAACAAGGCTTTGAAACATCACACATGAGCATTCCGTTTTCCAGGGCTCCTCTGTCTGTTTGGTGTGCTCTGAACAACGTTCGGGAATATTAGCCACAGGAATAGTCTAATATCATTATTCAGTGTTTAGTCTGTCAAAGTTTATGCCCGTGGGATCCGCTGGACGAGTTAAACCGACTCTTCGTGGTTATGTAGTAGTTATATAGAATTTAAGGTCAATCAGACTATGACACGGATATCAATATGTGATCTCCTGAGACAGGTTTGTCGTGCACCGGAAAATATTATAACTGCAACGGAAAATATTACTCGTTTCAAGCACTTCTTTGTCGTTACAGATAAAAGGTTTCACTTAGTGTGTTCGTTTTCACATTACTGACGATGTGGGTCGACTTTGTGATATCTTTAGACTGGAACAATAGTCTTTGACATCTTCACCGTGTCAGAGACACCACAACTAACCCTTTCCTTAAGCCATGTCAGAAACACCACCACTACGCATTACCTTAAACCATGTCAGAGACACCACCACTACGCATTACCTTAAACCATGTCAGAGACACCACCACTACGCCTTTCCTTAAGCCATGTCAGAGACACCACCACTACGCATTACCTTAAACCATGTCAGAGACACCACCACTACGCATTACCTTAAACCATGTCAGAGACACCACCACTACGCCTTTCCTTAAACCATGTCAGAGACACCACCACTACGCATTACCTTAAACCATGTCAGAGACACCACCACTACGCATTACCTTAAACCATGTCAGAGACACCACCACTACGCATTACCTTAAACCATGTCAGAGACACCACCACTACGCCTTTCCTTAAACCATGTCAGAGACACCACCACTACGCATTACCTTAAACCATGTCAGAGACACCACCACTACGCATTACCTTAAACCATGTCAGAGACACCACCACTACACATTACCTTAAACCATGTCAGAGACACCACCACTACGCATTACCTTAAACCATGTCAGAGACACCACCACTACGCATTACCTTAAACCATGTCAGAGACACCACCACCACGCCTTTCCTTAAACCATGTCAGATACACCACCACTACGCCTTTCCTTAAACCATGTCAGATACACCACCACCACGCCTTTCCTTAAACCATGTCAGATACACCACCACTACGCCTTTCCTTAAACCATGTCAGAGACACCACCACTACGCATTACCTTAAACCATGTCAGACACACCACCACTACGCATTACCTTAAACCATGTCAGAGACACCACCACTACGCATTACCTTAAACCATG
The DNA here is from genome assembly GCF_023055435.1 of Haliotis rufescens. Lineage (NCBI taxonomy): Eukaryota > Metazoa > Mollusca > Gastropoda > Lepetellida > Haliotidae > Haliotis > Haliotis rufescens. The sequence continues at coordinate 68,143,872 of NW_025963779.1, read as the reverse complement.
TCAGAGACACCACCACTACGCCTTTCCTTAAACCATGTCAGATACACCACCACTACGCATTACCTTAAACCATGTCAGAGACACCACCACCACGCCTTTCCTTAAACCATGTCAGATACACCACCACTACGCATTACCTTAAACCATGTCAGAGACACCACCACTACGCATTACCTTAAACCATGTCAGAGACACCACCACCACGCCTTTCCTTAAACCATGTCAGATACACCACCACTACGCCTTTCCTTAAACCATGTCAGAGACACCACCACTACGCATTACCTTAAACCATGTCAGAGACACCACCACCACGCCTTTCCTTAAACCATGTCAGAGTCACCACCACTACGCCTTTCCTTAAACCATGTCAGAGACACCACCACTACGCCTTTCCTTAAACCATGTCAGAGACACCACCACTACGCATTACCTTAAACCATGTCAGACACACCACCACTACGCATTACCTTAAACCATGTCAGAGACACCACCACTACGCATTACCTTAAACCATGTCAGAGACACCACCACTACGCCTTTCCTTAAACCATGTCAGAGACACCACCACTACGTATTACCTTAAACCATGTCAGAGACACCACCACTACGCATTACCTTAAACCATGTCAGAGACACCACCACTACACATTACCTTAAACCATGTCAGAGACACCACCACTACGCATTACCTTAAACCATGTCAGAGACACCACCACTACGCATTACCTTAAACCATGTCAGAGACACCACCACCACGCCTTTCCTTAAACCATGTCAGATACACCACCACTACGCCTTTCCTTAAACCATGTCAGAGACACCACCACTACGCATTACCTTAAACCATGTCAGAGACACCACCACCACGCCTTTCCTTAAACCATGTCAGAGTCACCACCACTACGCATTACCTTAAACCATGTCAGAGACACCACCACTACGCCTTTCCTTAAACCATGTCAGAGACACCACCACTACGCCTTTCCTTAAACCATGTCAGAGACACCACCACTACGCATTACCTTAAACCATGTCAGAGACACCACCACCACGCATTACCTTAAACCATGTCAGAGACACCACCACTACGCCTTTCCTTAAACCATGTCAGAGACACCACCACTATGCATTACCTTAAACCATGTCAGAGACACCACCACTACGCATTACCTTAAACCATGTCAGAGACGCTAACCCTGTCCCTCTCTTAAACCCTATCACAGACATCACCACTACCCATTCCTTTAAACCGTATTAGACGCCGCTACTACCCATTCCTTTAAACCGTACAAGTCACCAGCACTACCCACTCCTTTAAACCGTATCAGACACCACTACCCATTCATTAAACCCGCCCATTTTTTCTAACTAAACATAGACACACCGAACAATGCAAGATGTTCCTCTTTCTCATTTTATTGCCTAACCACTAGGGATGGGACGGGTAACTCGGGTATCCGGGTCGGGTGTGTACTGAGTAGGACCCGGGTACCCACAGGACTGCCCGGACCCGTGGTTGGTCACGTGATATATTGTTTAATGACAAAAATTATCTAGAACTCTATGGTTACACTAAAGTCACTAATGTTCGCATTTCTTTCTGAATATGCACCCATTCCTTCTGATTTTTCACATGGTTGAATAAAGATATAACTTAATTCAACTTCAGTGTATGAATGACCAGATTGTTTAATGCATGTATCTGAATACGTTTTGCCAGGGCTATGCTAAAAATGTTCCCAATCGAACATTTTGAGACATCTCCTGAGACCTACAGTGGGTACCCGGGTAGGGTCGGGTAATAGGGTGGTGGGTACTCGCGTAGTAAATTTGGACTCGTCCCAGCCCTACTAACCACCATTAATACCCTCTTACTGCAATCAAAACCAACCCCAATATACCCACAGACCGAAATGTGTCCCCCCGTCCCCGTACCCCAACCCCCCTTCCCCAACGTCCCGCTGTAACCCATCATCTTCGACTCCTTGTGTGAATGTTTCTCGGCCGTGCAGAAAGGAACTGGCTCTAACTTTGATTGCATTTCACACGATCAGGCCGATACACACAAAAAAGAATGAAATTCCCCCGGATTCAATTTATACTGAGAATCTCAATTACTGCACGACATGGCCTCCTTTGATCATCTTTAGTGCGCATGTCAGCACACAATTGCCGCAAACCGGCTAGATGCCGTCAAACGATGGTCGTCATTTTGGTTTTTACTAATTCATTCATTGCGCCTTGATGAGTTCATGTACACAAGAAGACAAAGTTAACTTGTTAATAAAATGGGAAGGGGTTTTACAAGATATTGATGTCTTTTGAAAACAGAGTTGAGGTAGTAATTAATGCGTGGGCAGAATGCACTAGCGGTAGAAAAATTAAACATTTAGTAGTGACTGCTACCGTGATTAACAGCGAACATCTCCTTGACTAATCAAAATCAACGTATACATGCTGTAAGTAAGCTCAAGGTAAGGGTTTGTTGGGGGTTAGTTTGGGGCGAACAAGACAACAAAGTTGTCGACACAGGTTCACGGGTTGTGTATTTCCTTCTACTTTTAACCAAACACGGATCCTACTTTGCCCGAAATGGACGTATGACCACGCAATGACTGCGATTATGTCTCGATGTGGTATATTTCACCTGGTAGAAACAGAAAATGGAAATATGTGATATTCTGAAACAGTAAGTGTCTCATTTAGACAAATATGTTCTTGTACCATTCGTGTAAGGGAGTGAATGATGTTTTATGCCGCTATCAGCAACATTCAGCTACACGGCGACCTCGACAAACCGGTCCACACCATCAGGGTACGGGGAAGCACCAACCGGGTACGGTGAAGCACCACCAGCTAGATTACCCAATGTAACCACCTGACTGTCACTGAGTGAGTGATTTTGGGTTTAACGCCGCTTTGGAGAGTATTCCAGTATTCGCGGCGTGTCAGCTTAATGTGGGAGGAAAGCCCGAAGTCTCAGACGTTTACCACTTTGGTGAAATCTGGGAGCAAAGGTTTGTTTGTTTATTTGTTTAACGCCGCACTCGCACTGTAAATTATCGAGTGTGGACCAAACAATCCAGTGATTGACATCACGACCATCGATCCACTCAATTGGGATACGATGACATGCATCAACCAAGTCAGCGAGCCTGACCACCGTTAGTCGCCTGTTACGGCAATCATGGGTTGCTGAAGACCTTTTCTACCCCGGATCTTCACGGGTCGCGAGCAAAGGAGATGCTGACAAATTCTAGAACCATAATCGGGGCCAAACGGGTTTCTTGTGTGCTCAAGGGATGCGACTCTGTACAGCAAATTGCGGTGCCTTAGAAGGCTGGGCCAAGTGTGCCCTCTTATTAAATGAACCATATTCACAGGTCTAGGACCTTACATACGCGGGTTCAGAGGTTTTATGAGTGAGCTACCCTCTTTTTGAAGCATACTAAACATTTATATATTCGGAAATGTTAAACCCATTGGGGTGCTGGGTTACAACTGTTAGAACCTATGCTGGTCACAAGAGGCGACTAATGGATTGGGTGGTTAGGCTCGCGATCGGTGACTTAATAGCGTGTCATCTTATACCGACAGCGTGGCTTTCACTCATAATATCAATCAGTGATTTGTCTAGTCCAGGCTCTATTATTTACAGGCAGCTGTTATATATCTGGAATACTGCTGAGTGCGGCGTTCAACAACAAATAAACAAATAATGTTATAGCTTGTCCGGTGTACTAAAACTAAACGCATAGTAATAATTATTCATGTAGTGATATATCCCCAAGAAAATGACACGATTAATAAACACGGAGTGCCAAATCACGTATGCACCCCTCCTTTCTCAACCACTGTATCTGTGCTTGTTTATCCTACACGGAAAAGGGGATGCATCATTTAAAAAGGTTGTTTGAGGTCATTGCACCAGTGTGCATGAATAGCTGAAGTATTGCTGCCAAATCAATTGCAGCCACAGAAAGTATAGTTTTCCCAGATTCTGCTTTGGCGTAATTTTCAAATAATTGTATAAAAAGACAGATAGTTCTCTCATATCAGCCCCCATCTCAGTATTCTTTGTACCCCTACGTCTATCCATCTTGGATAAAACACATGACTTAACTTAATAATCATATCCCGGTGACGTCAAATCACGCATGACCTCGTCTGCACGGGGTTTTGCGTTATGTTTAATGTATATTTTAGAGCCGTATTTCGTACGAGGATCGCGTGATAGTGGCGTTCAGTGACACTCATGATGTACCAATAAATGATATCGGTAATTACGTTTATCAATGAATGCATACGAAATCATCGCTAAAAAATGGAGATTACAAAGCACCGAGATATCAGATCATTAATTCGAAACAAGCGCCACTGAAAGGCGATTACGAATACGAAACAAAGGCAATTGACATGAGGTTATGAATACATATTTCAGATGGACGCAAATGCTATAATTCAGGCATACTTTATCGTTTGAATGATGGAGACTTTGTTGAAACGAGACAGCTAGAGCCAGGAATATTAAACATGAGAGGATAACACCCTTCTCGTAGTAATAGGATTCTGAGATACGGGTTCGCCTGTCAAAATCTCGTGTAGGTTTAATCTTGGCTTCCTGTGAGGCGATGTTGAACTTTCCCAGACCTGACTCGGGGAAACACACTGCTCGCATGTGCCAAGTGGACAACCCTCCAAACGTCATGCACGGACCAGCTTGGGGAAGATTTCAAGATGGCGTTATCAATAGCACGATCGACCTCAGATGTGAAATATTCCAACTTCTGTGACCTTGGAAACAAAGTGGAGATAATATATCACTGCTGTTCAAACATATCCCGCGGTTCTTCCAAAAACGTTATGCCAATGTTTGTTTAATATTTATTAACAAAATAAATTTAAACAAGTGTAAATGCTCACTGAGCAATTTTATTTAGAATGAATCATTGCAACAAAATATATCGATTCTTGGTCAAGAATATTTCATTAGTGTGAAATATGAATACTTGATGTTCATACAGATACGATCATATACAAATATGATGCTGAAATTAACAGGACGGAGCAGCGGGTGTGATCACAGAATGGTCATTACGTGGTTAAAATTGTCATGGGAAACGTGACATGTCTTCCACACAGCCGCTTCAACGGGGCAGTCTTACATTAATATTAAATAATCAGCATTTGTTTTAGATATACCTTAAACAAAAACATTGCAAAAAAAAATATACTTTCGGAACACACCAGTGACAAGGAACGGGTATATACTTCGGAATTAAATATTATTTTTAAACATTTTAGAAACTGGTTCACGTAAACCTACAGCTCCATTAATATTTATGTGTGTTTTTGCCGGAGGGTGTGTATGTTGTGTATGTCATTTAATAGTTACGTACCTAATTTATTTATTTTATTTATTTTTTTTGGGGGGGGGGGGGGGGGGAAGTCAGAAAAATGTTTCTTGTTTAGTTTAAAATTTGGTTCGAGATTATAGTTTAAAGGGCACAATACCCACTCTCTGTGTTTCATTATCACCGTACTGAGTTCCTCATAATTAAAAGGAAATATAATGTTCGTAGAATTCGTTGCTTGTTTAATTTCGTGCACTTAAAGGGGGACTATGTTCGGCTATTTGGCAGTCCCAGCCATTTGGATTCACGTCCCTTAAATAACAATTACTGTTTCTTGTGCGCGTTCACATTTTATCAATTAATGAAATACAAACGGGAGCACCGGGAGGGCTATGCTGTGGGGAGTTTCGTAAACCCTACACTCAGAAGAAATAAAAGTTGTCTAAATGTGAAAAAGTAAGGGTCTCAATAAAAACTGAATATGGTATGTTAAGGAGGAGGATACGTCACCGCGCGACTAAATATGTATTAGCATGATTATTCTAGATGGCATATCTAAATAGTTATTAAAAATATCCGATACTCAAGCGATAACTTGTATTTTGGTATATTTTGTTGGTTGTTAACGCCTCACACCAGATATTCCAGCTAAATGACGGTGGACTGTATAGAATCGAGTCTGGACTAGACAAACCAATGATTGATATTATGAACAATGCCGGTGTACAATAACTCGCGATCAACCAAGTCACCGAGCCTTACCATCCGATTCACACTGTCGTGTCTTCCTACACGCAAACGAGGGGCAGTCAAACGTTCTCAGACTAACCTACAAGCTCGTAGATGTGGTCGGGCAGTGAACTTCACAGAGAAGTAAGTACAATCCTCCAGATGGTAACTTTTATCATGGTATCATTATTAAGTAAGGGGGTGGTCGGGTAGCCTAGTGGTTAAAGCTTTCGCTTATCATGCCGAAGACCCAGGTTCGATTACCCACATGGGTACAATGTGTGAAGCCCACTTCAGGTGCCCCCTGCATTGATATTTCTGGAATAGTGCTAAAAAGCACTCGTTATTAAGTAAGGTAATTTTCTTCAGTACTGCTGCATGTTCGGTTACCCGGAGTCGTGAGTGCATTTGGAAACATTGGGCACGTATAGTCCTATCACATATCCACCTGCATAGGATAAAACAGTTTGTTATAAGAGAAAATACATGCTCAAGTTCCATCATGAAGAACAAGGATGCTGACTACGAGAGTGGTCCAGCAATCGTGGAAACGACCCTGACCTTATATACACAAAACGTTATCCCCTAAAGGCCTCAGCATGGACAGCCGTCAGCCAGGAGCTAAAAAATTACGAATTACACTACGAAACATCTGTCTGAATTATTAACAGTTTGCAGAGGCGGATCAGGGATTTTGTTCAATGGTGGTACTCATAATACTCAAGTCACGAAGCAATTTGGCCGATGGCGCAGTGAACGTGTAAGGTGCCTGAAAAAAGGGAGGGATGTTCACTGACTAAGAAAAATGTGTGTACGACCTCGTCAGGTTCGTCATTTGCAGAAGCATGGAAGTCATATTTCACAGAAATGACGTTATTAAGGTAACCACCACGTGAACCTGAACAGTAGTAAATGAGTGAGTATGGTTTTACGCCGCTTTTAGCAATATTCCAGCAATATCAGGGCGGGGGACAGCAGACTTTGTCTTCACACGCTGTACGATTCGAATCCGGGCATTTGTCGTGAAGAGGGAATATTTTAACCGCTGGGCTACCCCCGCCCCAGGTAGAACACATCCCAATAGGATAGTTCACTTGTCATGTCCTATCATCACCAGGAGGATTGGTCCTGACCTTCACTCTACTGTCAGCACTGATCTGGAGAAACCTGAACTTCACTCCACTGTCAGCACTGATCTGGAGAAACCTGACCTTCACTCTACTGTCAGCAGTGATCTGGAGAACCCTGACCTCTACTCCACTGTCAGCACTGATCTGGAGAACCCTGACCTTCACTCCACTGTCAGCAGTGATCTGGAGAACCCTGACCTTCACTCGACTGTCAGCACTGATCTGGAGAAACCTGACCTTCACTTCACTGTCAGCACTGATCTTGAGAACCCTGACCTTCACTCCACTGTCAGCAGTGATCTGGAGAAACCTGACCTTCACTCTACTGTCAGCACTGATCTGGAGAAACCTGACCTTCACTCCACTGTCAGCAGTGATCTGGAGCAACCTGACCTTCACTCTACTGTCAGCACTGATCTGGAGCAACCTGACCTTCACTCCACTGTCAGCAGTGATCTGGAAAACCCCGACCTTCACTCCACTATCAGCAGTGATCTTGAGAAACCTGACCTTCACTCCACTGTCAGCAGTGATCTGGAGAACCCTGACCTTCACTCCACTGTCAGCAGTGATCTGGAGCAACCTGACCTTCACTCCACTGTCAGCAGTGATCTGGAGCAACATGACCTTCACTCCACTGTCAGCAGTGATCTGGAGAACCCTGACCTTCACTCTACTGTCAGCACTGATCTGGAGAAACCTGACCTTCACTCTACTGTCAGCACTGATCTCGAGAAACCTGACCTTCACTCTACTGTCAGCACTGATCTCGAGAAACCTGACCTTCACTCTACTGTCAGCAGTGATCTCGAGAAACCTGACCTTCATTAAAATCAATGGGTATATGTGGCACTGGGTACAAGGCCGAATAAACTCCGGGACAATAGAAAGTATACACTTGAACACTGGATTTGACCAAGCATTACAAACGTTATCTAAACGTTACCAGGCTGAAAACAGTCGCCGAAACAATGCAAACTGACCGCCCAAAACACAACAATGATACCAGTATGTAATAGATCATCATCGGGCAACTTTTTCTTGTTTATCGTTTTTAGCCACCAACAAACACCTGTGTCTGATGGTCATGGTTAATGTTTCTATTACTTTTTTGCCTTCTTTATGCTATTAAATTCCAATGCATATATTAATATATCAAATGATGTATTATTCATAAGCAGCACAAACAGTCGTAATACGCGAGACAGAAAATCGTTAAATGATCAAAGCCGTCAAGAACATAAACTAATAGAATAAAACAACGGACCATCCCTCGTGTCACTAAAAAACATAAAATATGAGATGCAATTCATAAAGAAACAGATTTCTAAAATTCGTTTCGACCGCACTCGAAACGGCATTTTTTCACATTAACTACGTTTGTGGGAAATTGACCCAAATCAGTTTCTTTTCAAAGGAATCGTAATTGACACAGACAATGCTGTAATGGTGAAGGAAATATCCTTCTCTTTATTACTGTAATTGCTAGTAATAAATTCAAGTTATTCGAGTCAAACTTCCTGACCTAAATGGCCACACACGCAATCGACATTCAGAGACTGGTGGAATCCCACTATAACATCTTTATTATTGCTGACGTAAAAGATATTGACGATCTTCACTCCAATGAATATGGAGTTCCAGTAGAGAAGGAGATAAGGGTATGTGACTGTTCTTCTAGATAGCCCCGATGAATGCATGGATTGTAGTTCCCCTGGACTGCAGATTAATCTCGTGCAAATGTAAAATTAGATTATTGTTTTTTGTACACTGACAATGCTCGTGTTATCTTGTTATGTGATTATAGATCTGGTTCTGGGTCTCGTGCAACGTGACTGTTTATATTGAATCTAATAGCTAATTTACTTTATAGATATTAAGATTTGGCATTATTTCAAGAGACACAAATATTGCATGATCTTTTTTCCTAAATGATAGCCTTTGTAATTGAAAATGGCGCTCGTAGGCTGATCTTTAGATGAACTGTTATATATTAATGTTCTGTTTTTTAAAACTTTGACAGTGCGATATTTTCTTTACCTAACGGAAGCACGAGCGGCCCAGTCGTCTATATGCAGAGTTCCATGCAGCCTGGTTCCCTGGGTATGCTGCGCTGGCGCTAGAGCGGACACTAGCATTGCCAGCGCAGCACACCCAGGGAACCAGGCTGAGTTCCATGTGCAGAGTTGCGTCCCTTAGGCGTGCCAGAAACCTATTGCAAGGGACACAACTCTTGGCCATATTTATTTGGAACAGATTACAGCCATCGTTAGGCACACACAGTGTATACACATGTACGATGGCTCCGTGAACTGACACTGTCTACTCTTCGTGAGCACGACTACAAATGCACGGAATTGATTCTCCTCAATAAATGTTCTTTTTTTATTGAATACAAGGTATTACAGACATTAAGGGGATTACTTGGACCAGTGCACCCTTTGATACCGGAGTCCCAGACCTACAACTAATACTGTGTATGTACCTTGTCCGGATAAAAATGTAGATCACTTTTAACGATGCAGGATCACGCGAAAACGTGGTCCGGCTTCAGTAAAAACGAATCTGGATCCACATCGTTACTTGAGATTTCTGCTTTGATAAAACGACGTGGCTCAAAAAGGCGACTTGGAACCGAATAACATGTCTTTTAATTTCAGAGAAAATATCTGAATTAGAGTTTTACATGATTTGGTCACGTAATGGAGCTTTGAAGAATTGAGTTGGAATGCATAGCGTTCTGCCTAATCGGAGCTATTTGTGTCAGCAATTAGAATGGGTCTTGAAGTGGGTACAGGCACGTATTCCCAAATCTTCCGACGGGAATTTTGACTTTATAATGACGTAGAATACGAGACAACCAAATCCAGTCTTTGCTATAGCGATATCGGTAAGGGCACAGATAGTGCATGTTTGGCCTTTGCGATTCTTCAACATCTCAGAGAGTATAATGAATATGTTATCTCCTAGTCACCAAAGTTGTCTTGAAACGAAGTTACCGTCAAATCTTATTTAGGTTTCTAGCTGAAATATTTATAAAATTCAACAGAAGAGCATTAGAAGATACAGAAGCTGGACGAAACGATGGAATTTGAAATCAATGAGCGCTGTCAGCTGATATTTTTCAGACTGATGAAACGTCAGCACAAATGAACAAGCGAGTTTCAAGATTTTATGAAATGATTCGTGCGTGAAAAATGCAGATGTCAATTTGAGAACATTATTACCTTACTTTTACAAATGAAAATAGTTTTTGGACAAATAAAGTAGATTGTGTTTTTTCTTCGTGTTGTCATCTACTTTGATATAAAGATATCATTCATTAATTTAGAAGTCCTCGGAAATCTGAGGTGCCACCTATCTAATAATTAGTCTTAAACATCGGAAGCTCTTTGAAGTTCTGAGCTTAATGCCAACTTTTGGAAATAATTCCATTCGTCAATAATCAATGATATAAAAGTTCTCATGAAATCAAAGCATTTGTTATTTTTTCTGCACAAGGATCTCTTGACATTGTGGTTGATGTTCTTCAGTCACTGCTGATAGCAGAGATTTTGAAACGATTCCGTTAATTGGATCAGACAAACAGACGTCATCGTAAGCTGTACAGTGTGGGACAAAATTATGTTCCACTGTGGCGTTACAAGGGGGAATATAGGATCCAGCTGCAAGATTCCTTGTACACGGGTTTTCATGTGACGTTTATTGTTTTTAGTCTGAGACAGCTTAATAAAAGTGGAAGAAAAGGCCGAAGAGCTGCAGGTATTTAACGCTTGCCACTCTGTTGAAAGCCGCGTACACTGGTATGGGGCTGGCAGACCAAGAATCATAATCAGGGCGAATCTGGGATTATAACCTACAGTCACAGGATCCTGTCACGCCTAAGGGACACAACTCTGCACTGATACCCATCACACAACAGTCATACGTCATTCGCACAGCAATCATACGGAATTCATGTCATACAAAGTCCATGGCATAGGCACACAAGTCATACGTCATTCAAGCAGCAATCACATCACACACACAGCAACCATACGGAAGTAGACGTAGGCATGAACACACGCCTTCAGCATAACTAGCAACCGCTCTGATAGTCCTGCATCATGACTGCGGAATATGGGTATTAATGACAACAAAATAAATCTAGATTTACATAAAACTAAATCTAGCCCGCTCTATACAAAATCAGGAAAAAATAAATTAGAGGAGAGAAATGTATTGTGTAATCAAAGATGTCATGTGTTAGTCTACCACTCTGACCACAGGTGTGGATATGAATATTTTATTGTTGTATGCGCCGCTGGAGATGCGGATGTTGGTCGGTTGCGTTGATGGACTATGGTGGTTTATTTAAGATTGTAGTCGTGATCAATGCACTGGTACAGGGGGCACGGGTGGCCCAGTCGTCTAAGGCGCCGCGATTCGCTGTGCAGAGTTGCGTCGGTTGGGCACGCCAGAAACCTATAAGTATGGGTTCGAATCCCGGTTCGCCCCGATTATGTTTCTAGGTTTGTCAACACCATACCCGTGCGCGTGGGTTTCCCGAAGTGGTAAACGTCTGTGACCTGCATCTTTTCGGGTTTTCCTGAAACGCCGTGATATAACTGGAATACTGTTAAAAACGGCGTTAAACTCAACTCACTCACTCACTCACTTGTACAGTTCATCCTCCATAACACTATTATATGTTATTTTGATAAATACACTGGGCCACTTCGCTACCACAGCTTCATTTAGAGAAAACAAAGAGCCACCTAATCAAATTACTCTCATGAGCGAGAGAAGTCCTGTGCAGAGAGAAAGGAGTGGCGGTGGTGGTGACGTCATTGACGAAACAAAACGATGGGGATGTAGGGGTATTTTCAACATAGGATGGATGTATGATACATTGGTTATTCGAGGGTGGGTACTGTGATGAAACTATTATTTCACTTCATTGCCAACCATTTTCTATAACGCCGAGGAGGGAGGGGGTGTTTATGAGCATCACTGTAGGGTGATTCAGCTTGCAGATTAAAAGAAACACATTAACAATGTCGCTAATTACAAAATACCACTAATGACATGAGATGAGCAACCAGAGAGAGATTAGTTAAGAGATAATCGATAAGGTCTGCGAAGGTCAAAGATTCGTCGTTCTTCCCCAACACGCTCGCGTAATTTCAGCCAATTTCGCGCCACTGCCATTACCGTTCCGCTCAATGGATGTAAATGACTCACATGATGTTGACCAACTAGGAGTCGACGTACAAACGACGGTAGACCACTCCACTCAGCCAATCAGATGACCCCTTACAATGGGGTCAGGGGCCATAACCCTTGTCGGCAGAAACCTGCTTCATCAACTCTCAAGATTAAACGCTTGACTCGATATGGAAGATTTATGAGCTATTCCAAGAAACAACATTGCTCCAGAGATAAAATCGGCCATGAATAAATTTCATTATCAGACTCGTAGATTGGGATCATTACATGAGTGTACAAGATCATCTCTGACCTAGTCCTATCGATTTGTGCGTTGCACGTGCCTTATTCATGTCCCGGATGTCAGGCTAGAAAGAGTAGGGCGATGTATTTCCAAGCCGACAACCAACTTGAGGAATGATAAAAAAATTGAGAAGTGAACATTCAAATAATCGCCTACGATCAAATGCGTGGCCTTTTCTGGATTCATAACGTAAAATGCAGGAATTCAAAAGACCCTAATTAGTCCCGAATTAGTCATGAAATAGTTGTATTACAATATAGCCCATTGCGTATTCAAGTGACGTGAACACTGATTAATCCTTCAAAACAGATCTCCCCTTGAATCTAAACCTTATAGTTTTCATTATACAGCGACAGAAAATATGATGCATAATGCATATTACATAAATTAGTTCTTTTGTGAAGTGCACCTGTACATTCAAACTTCAAACTCAAAATAGAAAAAAATGTATTATCGTGGTAAACCGAACTATCGCCAGGACTGTACACTACGTCATAGATAGCGAAATACGCAAGGGAAGTTAAAAATATACACAACATTGTCGTTCTGTGTCATTACAAGTAATTTACTACTCACATACAAAGAAATAGAACTAGCTTACAAAGGCAAGAAAATAGTTGATTGAGGCGACAGCTGATTTATTCCGATGATAAAGCAAGGGCCTAATTAGAAATACCAGTGTCTGCTGACCGAGAATTAGTAACCTCCCATTGCTTCCTCTACAGTACTTTTATCGTTTAATAGCATTATCCAAGGTAAGGGCAGATCACCTTCAAATGCACTACCTTCAACCTGTATATTCCATAGTAACGCAGTATGACTTTAGTAAGATGTAGGTGCCGGAGTGATCGTGGGATGCATCCTTTATGTAGGCTTCACATTGACATGCCTTTGAAGTCTAAGCTGGATCGATGGTGCAGTCCATGTGAACACGATTTGGATCTTTGACTAGAGTAAAGTATCCGAGCTAGGCCACTAGGTCACTGATATAGTCCGAATAGGTCCATGAAGGTCAGCGTGACCTCTGCTTTAGGACGACAAATTTACCTCTTTCCTTGAAATGTGTTTTTTTTTGCGTAGTTTGATTTCGGCGTTAATTGACATTGCAAAAGAAGTATCCAGCCGGAGGCAGGGAATGTGGTTTGATGCTTTTATTTGGAACATTCCTTCGAGGCATTTCCCTCCAACATGGATGACCTTTAACTTCTTAGGTTTGTCTTGGTCGTGTAAGTTAAGGGAATAATTTCAAACAACGTTAGAAACGGACACTCTAACCCAGCTTACATTCCGAAAGGTGTCTCTAGGATTCAAATTTGAAAGGGTTCTTATACGCGCTACTCAACTTTTGATAAGGATGTTATGAGTGTCCGGATAGATAGATAGATAGATAGATAGATAGATAGATAGATAGATTATTTACAGGTAGCCGTCACATAGTGGGAATATTACTGAGTGTGGCGTTAAACAACAAACGAACAAGCAAGCAAAATGTGGAGGTGTGGCTGGACAACCATAGCATTAGGATGTTTAAAGAGTAACATAGTATGACCATTGAATCAGCACATGGTTGGGGCATGAGTGGATTTACGCTGAGAAGCTGCAGGCAACATCACAGCTACAGCACGATGATCTGCTGTTTCAGTGCCTGGAACAAGCGAACCATTTGCTGATATTGTCAGTATCGATCTACGCCAGGGGTTGCCTGACACGCTAAATGAACCATGTGATAGCCGGGAATTAGTCTTCAAAGATGTTTGCCCATCCAAGTACTATCAACACTCATTTGTAATCCTCAGTTCATTCGAAATCTGCTTGAAGCGATGGGGACTCTTGACCTGTTCTTACCCGGACTCAACAATGGAAATACACCGCATTAAACTTCTTTCTTCTGCTTTTTCATTCTTGCTGTTGCTCCCTACAGTTGCTCCCTAGTGTTTCCTGTTTTGACTGCTGCTTTCTGCTGTGTCCTGGTAGTTCGTGGTGTTATATGCTTCTTTGTGCTTAGTCTGCTTCTTCCTGCTGCTTTCTGCTGTGTCGTGGTAGTTTGTGCTGTTATATGCTTCTTAGTGCTTAGTCTGCTTCTTCCTGCTGCTTTCTGCCGTGTCCTGGTAGTTTGTGCTGTTATATGCTTCTTAGTGCTAAGTCTGCTTCTTCCTGCTGCTTTCTGCTGTGTCGTGGTAGTTTGTGCTGTTATATGCTTCTTAGAGCTTAGTCTGCTTCTTCCTGCTGCTTTCTGATGTGTCGTGGTAGTTTGTGCTGTAATATGCTTCTTAGCGCTTAGTCTGCTGCTTTCTGCTGTGTCCTTGTCGTTTATCCTGCTATATGGTTCTTAGTGCTTAGTCTGCTGCTTCCTGCTGCTTTCTGCTGTGTCGTGGTAGTTTGTGCTGTAATATGCTTCTTAGTGCTTAGTCTGCTTCTTCCTGCTGCTTTCTATTTACTTCTGTTTTCCCTGCTTTCTACTTCTATCCGCTATCAACTTCTTCCTGTTTCCTGCTCCAGATTGCTTTTTGCTTTTTTCTGATGCTTTTTATGACAATTTGCTGTTTTCTATTATTTCTGCTTCTTTTTGTTTCTGCTGCTTCCTGTTATTTTTTTATGATGCTTCATGATGTTTTCTATTTATTTCTGCTAGTTCTCTTCATTGCTTTCAGCTTTTTTCTGCTGCATTCTGCTTCCTGTATAATTCTGCTACTTCTTATTGCTTTCTGCTGCTTCCTGTTATTTTTTATGATGCTTGAGGATGTTTTCTATTTATTTCTGTTACTTCTCTTCATTGCTTTCGGCTTTTTTCTGCTACTTCTTATTGCTTTCTGCTGCTTCCTGATGTTTTATTATGCTTAATGCTGTTTTTACTTCTTCCTTTTGTTTCTACCTTTCAACCGCTTTCTAATTCTTTCGGCTGCTTGTTGCTGTTCCCTGTTTATTTTTCTGCTTCATTGTGCTGCTTCCTAGGGCTTCCTACGAGGCCCACAGGCTGGTGTGAACACATGGTGACTGCATCTTCCATTGACAGTACTAATGTTCAGCGTTTTCGAAAGAGATGTGTTTACTACAAATTAATCTATGTTGAACGATACCTAGTATGACGGTATAGTCTTCAGGTTCCAAGGCGTTCTCTATATGTTTCGAATAACAATTTTTAGCTTAGTTTGTGTCTAGCTCACAATATTTCCTATTCTCATATACCCACAAGCTCATTTTCATAAAAGTAGAGAACCCATACATCTGCCCTCTACGTCATATATCAAACGCATCATGTATGCGATAAGGGGAAGGGCATTCTCTCATGTTTTAAATGTCAGTGAGAAACATTACACTTTCAATTAGGATACAAGACAGTTTAAGTAGAGTATCATTTCAATTTCAGCAAATTTTAATTATATCAGTAAATCGAAAGATGTCAGTTTGCATTTTTTGTCAATCGGATAGGTTACTAATCAAATTACATTTCTTGTTTAATGACAGTCCTGGTCTTGTTTTTTGTAAGTAACCTGATTTTTGTTTTCATTAAAACAACCAATAGATCCATCACCGCGCACCCTACAGAACTGGGCGATCGACATTTTAGACGCCGCGAGGTGTTTTTGCAACCTGTCACCTGCCGATCTAGCGCGGAAATGCCCGGAAAGAACCGAATGGCCTCTCGACACACCCAGTGATCGAAGTAGCTTCTTTGGCACTAATTATCCGTTTTAAGAAGAAGTCCAATACCATCAGTGAAGCTGTGGACAAGATTATCTGACATCTTCAAGCTGTGTCATAATTGGGTTACCCAGAGTGCGAATTTTTCGATTTTTTTATAGCTAATAAGTGACCCAGGGCGAAAAGATATGTTTGACCAGGCAACTTGACAGATTTTTGTGTTTACCCGTAAAGATGCCCCTAGCAACGGTTCTGTTGCCATAGAAATATACTTGTCGGCATTGGAACCACGGTTATAAAGGTGACGCGGAGAGGTATTTCGGTAGAATACAAATATATCTAAAAATACCCGATACCTGCTCAAATACTCGTCTGTCCTCCATACATGGCTAATTATTGGATTCTGCGATGGGCTGGCAATGCCTTCTGACGTCATTGCAACAATTATACGGTAAACAAACGTTTACCCAATGATCAAAATTGATTTATGCCAACTGATAATTATCTCTACGTAAACGCCAATCTTTACATGGTAATGTCATTGACTTAACACACATTTGACACAATTGATGCACCATTGACCGAGGAGCCTGCATCGATAACGTGTTTGCAGCAACTGTACTAGACTGTAAATAACTGAATGGGGTCTTTGACTTGAGACAAATCAATCTGTTTATTAGAAGTTTTAAACATGCGAGTGGGATGGAATTATGAATGTTTCACAGTTAATCGATTAAGGTCAGCTTGGCCCTGTTAATAATGATAACAATGATAATAATCCCGATTAATGCTCGGTATTTATTCTGCTACATACCTTCTTGTGCAGAGTTACGTCCCTTAGGCGTTCAAGATCCGACGATAGTGACTTTGAATCCTAGGTTCGATCTGATTTTGATTCTTTGTTTGTTAGCAACATGATATCATCCGTTCTCGTGAGTTTCATTAAAGTGGTAGTCTAAGACCTACGTCAATTTGGACTTTCCTTTCAAAAGGGGTTTTAGAATTAAATTTGATTTTAATTTCTACCTGCATTCGTAAGTTTTGAGAAAAATATCCACAGTGTTACAGTTATAAAGATCTCACCCACATGAGGGTCATATAATTAAACTCTTATGAGAGTGGGGGCACGGGTGGCCCACGTCTAAGGCGCCGCAATTCGCTGTGCAGAGTTGCGTCCCTTGGGCACGCCAGAAACCTATGGTTGTGGGTTCGAATCCCGGTTCACCCCGATTATGTTACTAGGTTATTCAGCACCATACCCGTGCTCGTGGGTTTCACCTGCATCACTTCGGGCTTTCCTCCCACATTAAGCTGACACGGCGTAGATATAACGGGAATACTGTTAAAAGCGGCGTTAAACCCAACTCACTCACTCACTCACTCACTGATGGGAGTGAAACCTGGACACCGTGCACAAGGAAAGGGTAGAATCCATTCAGCACTCGTTGTCCTACCATGTGACTAAAGGAAACATGGTAAAGACATGAATGCTTTCTAATTTACTTTGGACAAAAAAACAGTGACTACAAACGAGCGGTTATTTACCGCATTACCGCATCATTTTAAGTCTTCAAACGTTTCAATTTCGTTAAGCTCCATCACATACACAAATTTAATTCAAAATATTCATTGCTCAGTCACTGTGCTTTTCAAATTAGATGATCTAACACGCTCCAACTGTATGAATAACTGGATGACGCATACCATCTCCAAATATTTATGCAATGAATGACATATCAACATCATATGGCATGGGGCTATACGGAGTTAGTCATCATAACCTCGGGTCATTGTAGAGGCCGCGTATAGCTGGGACCACAGGCTAATGGCGGAAATAGCCCTACCCCCATGGACCCTCATCTCTGAGGGTTTGACAGAAAGCGACAAACATAACAGAATCGTACTCCACGCCGCTATATTGATGCATATTTGTTTATAATTAGACCACATGTTAAAATATGTCTTGCAAGACTAATGTGATAATTGTGGAGGGCTGTTGTGCTATTGTTATTTTATCATATCGTTGAAGAGAAGTTTTAAAGAATTGAACATGTATCAGATGGCGTTTTTTATCCAATCAGTGGGCAGAGTCTCAGGCAGACAGTCGTGATGGTGTACGTCTTGACAGAAAAACCGGCGTGTCTAACATTAGACTGTGGTAATATTTTTAACTAAAACAATAGTTCGATATAGCTGAGGTCACATGTCCCGCATTTCTGTTTGTTAGTTTACACCCAAGAGACGTTGGTGATGGGTTCGAATCCCAGAATCGCCCTGTGTCTTTTGTTTCTCAAACATTAAGCTTTGTTTGTTTGTTTGTTTAAAGCCCAACCCAGCAATATTCAAACTATTTGAGGTCGGTATGTAAATAATCGAGTCTGGACCAGACAATCCAGTGTTTGATATCATCAGCATCGATCCACGCAATTTGGATACGATGACATGCATCAACCCAGTAAGCGAGCCTGACCACCCGATCCCATTAGTCGCCTCTTATGACAAGCATAGTCGCCCTTTACGGCAAGCATGGGTTGCTGAAGACCTATTCTAGCCCGGATTCTTCACGGGACCCACATTAAGCTAACACACTGCAGCTGAAATGTTGTTCCAAGCGGCGTATAAACCCACTCACTCACTCTCCCATGCTGATAGCAAAATAGGTTTTGAAATATGGGTTTATTGATATGGATATTGGCAGGTTGTCTTGCTGATGAACGCGCTGACAGATGGCTGAACTGGCAGATAGATTGGAGGATGGATGCAACGTCCTCAACAGAACGTTAACTGATGGATGGATGGAAAACAGACAAACAGGACAGATGTATAATTTTGTGGCGACATAGGGGATTTCACCGATGTAAAGACGGGAAAGATAGCTAATTTGACAGAGTGAAGACATACAGGCACGTGTCAAACAAACTCACGCCCTGTGAGTTCATAATATGTCCGCAAAAATTCCTTATAAGTCAAGACTCCATAGCTACTGGAAACCACCCCCTGAGTAAGCCAGCGAGGAGTGTTCACCATCTACACTACACTTGCAATGCTGTTTCAACCTCAGAGTAGGAAAGTATCGATTGATCTCGAATTAACACTGTTGCACTTTATAGCTGTCGCGGAAAATTAAACCAAGGACAGTCGACCACTATTTATGTTCAGCAGTTCCTTGAAGATGCTGTTTTCAGGGCATCAGGTTGGTAAACTGTGTATCGAGTCCATCGACTGGTGTAGGCACATGACAGAGACTCACGTGTTGTGAGTTATGCTTTGGAAATAAATCTAAGGCTTATGTGACATATTAAAATATGTAATTAAACATAAGAAATATTTCGCAATTCACACAGGCATGATAGGCAAAGCCCAGTTTAGTCAGGATATCCTTTTACCATTGTCATGTAGGTTGAATATCATTTGTTATATGTATGTTCTGGATGATGAAACTTTCAAATCTATTTTGATAATTTGTATTTATATTCCAAGCATGGAGGTCGACATTTACCACTGCATATTTATTTCCGAACACTATCTACATCTTACATATTCATCAAACATCTACACACATCTATCTACGCATTATCTTCTCTATTCTGGAAAGTCATCAATAAATCCAAAGTCATCACAACACCTGCATCTCACGTTCACACCTCCATCTCACGTTCACACCTCCATCTCACGTTCACACCTCCATCTCACGTTCACAACACCTGCATCTCACGTTCACACCTGCATCTCACGTTCACAACACCTGCATCTCACGTTCACACCTGCATCTCACGTTCACAACACCTGCATCACACGTTCACACCTACATCTCACGTTCACAACACCTGCATCTCACGTTCAAAACAACTCCATCTCACGTTCACAACACCTGCATCTCACGTTCATACCTGCATCACACGTTCACAACACCTGCATCTCACGTTCACAACACATGCATCTCACGTTCACACCTGCATCTCACGTTCACAACACCTGCATATCACGTTCACACCTCCATCTCACGTTCATAACACCTGCATCTCACGTTCACACCTGCATCTCACGTTCAGAACACCTGCATCTCACGTTCACAACACCTGCATCTCACGTTCACACCTGCATCTCACGTTCACAACACCTGCATCTCACGTTCACAACACCTGCATCTCACGTTCACACCTGCATCTCACGTTCACAACACCTGCATCTCACGTTCACAACACCTGCATCTCACGTTCACACCTGCATCTCACGTTCACAACACCTGCATCTCACGTTCACACCTGCATCTCACGTTCACAACACCTGCATCTCACGTTCACACCTGCATCTCACGTTCACACCTGCATCTCACGTTCACAACACCTGCATCTCACGTTCACACCTGCATCTCACGTTCACAACACCTGCATCTCACGTTCACACCTGCATCTCACGTTCACAACACCTGCATCTCACGTTCACAACACCCGCATCTCACGTTCACAACACTTGCATCACATGTTCACAACACATGCATCTCACATTCACACCTGCATCTCACGTTCACAACACCTGCATCTCACGTTCACAACAGCTGTATCTCACGTTCACAACACCTGCATCTCACGTTCACAACACCTGCATCGCACGTTCACAACACATGCATCTCACGTTCACAACACCTGCATCTCACGTTCACAACACATGCATCTCACGTTCACAACACATGCATCTCACGTTCACAACACATGCATCTCACGTTCACAACACATGCATCTCACGTTCACACCTGCATCTTACGTTCACAACACCTGCATCTCTCACGTTCACAACACCTGCATCGCACGTTCACACCTGCATCTCACGTTTACAACACCTGCATGTCACGTTCACAACACCTGCATCTCACGTTCACAACACCTGCATCTCACGTTCATAACACCTGCATCTCACGTTCACACCTGCATCTCACGTTCACACCTGCATCTCACATTGACAACACCTGCATCTCACGTTCACAACACCTGCATCACACGTTCACAACACCTGCATCTCACTTTCACAACACCTAGCAGATAGGCAATGTAAAGAGGTATTAGAGGGAAATATAATCCTTAAACTGTTTTGATGTGTCCTTTATAGTGAAACCTTGAGTGGACACTGTGATTACCTCAACTATGTTTTCATGGAGAAGACTTTGACCATAGTTTAACAAAAACACGCCAAGGTTATTGTTGAGGACCAGGAAGAACCTCATCTGCTGTCTCAGCGGAATGTCGGTTACTGACCTATTTTGTCTAACAACAGACATTACCGCCTCGCCCTGCAGGAAATGGTGATGTGGTTTTCAATCATAACTGAGGAAATGATTCTCAAAAAATGAAAAATATTTCTGCTTGGAAATTTCTCAATTTTCTTTCGACGTGAAAGCATGTAGTGTCAAATTATGTTGTTTTGTTTTTGCTGCTGATGCTGCCGTTGTTGTTGTTGTTGTTGTTGTTGTTGTTGTTGTTGTTGTTGTTGTTTAAAAAATATTTCGGCTCATAGTTTGTTTTTTTTAAATATCCAGTTTTGCAGCTGTAGCTGAACAAATATTTGGTCCCAATACAAAATCCCAGGTTCGATTCCCCACATGGTTTAAAGTCTCTAGCTCCCCCGGCGCAAAATACATGGAACATTTCTATCTCTCATTTGAATAATGCATACTTATATATCAGGCATAGGTTATTCATTTTCTAGTTACTTAACTTTTAGGCCTCACTCATGGTACAGAGAAAATTATCTCGTCTTCGTTGTCCTTTAATGTTTAATGTTAATTAATTACAAACTAAGTCTGACAATGCGATGTGGGAATGAATTAAAGATCTAGTCTGAAGACGCCAATTGAGGGCTGTAACTCATATGCAAAGTTGTTTTGGTTTTGTTTTTTTGGTTTGTCGTGCGACAATGATAAGCTACTGGGAACCTATTCTAACCTGGATCCGCTCACAGCGATGACCTCTACATTGCCGTGAGGATTCCTGGTGAAAATCAATCCCCATCCATCTATGCGAAGTGGCGACTCGATTGGTCGGGTGGTCAGGCTCTGTGACCTGGTTAGTTGTGCGCCATTGTATGTCGATGGCGTTGGACGTTGCTCATAATATCAATCACTGTTTTGTCTAGTACAGACTCGATTATTTACAGCCGTGTCATAGAACTGTCAATGATACTACTGAGGGTGATGTTAAAACAACAAGCAGACACTCTCGTTATATTCGCCAAACCGCCATCCTGGTCCAGTGGATAGAGCGTCTGCCCGGAGAGCGAAATGGTAGAAGGTTCGATCCCCGGCCGTGTCACATAAAAAGACGCTAAAAGATGGTACGTGTTACCCTGCCTGGCGCTCAGCATTAAGGGGATAAAAGAAGGACTGGTCGGCTCTGAGTCAGTATACTGTGTCTGAGTAGTTTATCCATGTTAAACTGTGGCATGGTATCTCATTGGTGTCTCTTTAAAACCGGCATTAGTCTGGACTCGTACAAGCACCCACACACATGCGTGCACGACGCTGTATAAGAGCAATAATCTTGAACGCGAGTTAAACCCCGTTTCACCTCACCAACATTGGACATAGTTATGAGGGGCGGTCGGGTAGCCTAGTGGTCAAAGCGTTCGCTCGTCACGCCGAAGACCCGGGTTCGATTCCCGACATGGGCACAATGTGTGAAGCCCATTTCTGGTGTCCCCCGCCGTGATATTATTGGAATATTTCTAAAAGCGGCGTAAAACCACACTCATTCACTCACATAGAACTGCAGCGTTGCGTTTTCAAAGTGTTGAGTATAAAGCCCATTCCGATGTTATATAAAGGCAATTAGCAGGCTATAATATCTCCTGACTATACCACCAGTACAAACATGTTTACGTGAAGTTGAACACCAGCGTCAACGACCACACTGCTCACGTGGAGGGTATCAATGTAGGCTGCCGCGTGCGGACACCGATCGATTGGGATTGTCAGGACCGCACCGTGTGTCTAACACAAGGTCTGGTATACACACACGCCACTAACACGTATCCAGACCGCTCACGTGCATATATCGGAGTGATGACGCACCTTGGTCTGGCGATACCCCAACCGACATTACATCGCCATCACGATCCTCGGGTCATCACTATCCTCGGGTCATCACTATCCTCGGGTCATCACTATCCTCGGGTCTCTATTGTCTACGCTCGTTAATTGCCATTCTGTAACTGAAGTGGTGACCGAATTGCTGGTCTGTGACCGTTCATGAAGTACTGGCTAGCGTATGCTAGGTCACCTCGTTTGTCCTGTAGGGTAAAGAGTTGACCTATATATATC
Source organism: Haliotis rufescens (assembly GCF_023055435.1). Taxonomy (NCBI): domain Eukaryota; kingdom Metazoa; phylum Mollusca; class Gastropoda; order Lepetellida; family Haliotidae; genus Haliotis; species Haliotis rufescens. Next base: position 68,120,211 of record NW_025963779.1, on the reverse strand, counting down.
ATCACTGGTGAAGATGGGTATAGGTCACTTGACCGACATCTTATACCACACCTGGTGACGCAATCATGGCATATAGTGCAAATACGTGGCAGCGGTTACTTGGTTGGGTTTTAGCACCAGTCGTTGGTTCCATTTTGTCACTCATGGAGCTCGAGTGATGAAGTATTGACCACGTGGTCGTCATGGAGCTCGGGTGATGAAGTATTGACCACGTGGTCGTCATGGAGCTCGAGTGATGAAGTATCGACCACGCGGTCGTCATTAAGCTCCAGTGATGAAGTACTGACCGTTTGGTCGGCATGGATCCGTAGTGATGAAGTATTGACCACGTGGTCGATATGGAGATCCAGTGATGAAGTAGTGACCAGGTGGTCGTCATGGAGCTCTAGTGATGAAGTATTGACCAGGTGGTCGGCATGTTGCTCTAGCAAAGGAGCATTGACTATAGTATCTATACAAAGTGTATCTGCTTCAGAGATCAACGCCGACCATGTAGTCGGTTACAATACGAGCAAAAACTGAAGCAGATACACTTCGTACAGACAATGAATCGAGTACAGATGTACTATAGACATAGGTATGGTCTAGTTTAGACCAATAATCTACAGCTGGTCGCGTGGCCGGCAACAATACCAACACAATACTGCCAGATATATGCTACGTCCCAGTGCCGTGACTAGTGTGTTTGCGTTCTGCCTCCCCGCAGAAAGAGACCACAACAATGTCAACTAGCATGGAGTATCATGATCGTTATCAAGTACTGGTTTCACAGCAACACGTATAAACAAGAAAACCACAAACATAATAACACATGAGACAACATTACTGCCAGTCACTGCTTGGGACGTGTTCCATGATATAACTGTTATCCATTTACGTGCCTTTCCCAAACTCTGTCACTACACAGAATAGTGCAACCGTCATGTGATCCACAGTAGCATCTCTTATAAGAATATCGAATATGCCTATTAAACTACATCTTCTACATCCCCAGGGCTAGCATTTCGGTCAACCTAGACTCACTCCTGGATCCATTCCCGGCTCGCGGCTCGGCGATCTTAAATCACCCGCCCTTGATTTTCATTAACATTTTACTAACCAATAAAACGTTGAGATAAGCAAAAAGGAAATGGGTAAACCACAACAAAAAAATCAAAAAGATTGTTGAGGGATTACTTTGCATGTCAAACGGGCGGAACCACCATTTTTAAAGGAAGGGGTCTAAGCTATCCAAATCCTCTCTCAGATAATTGTACTGCCTACAACACTACATTTTTGTTTTCGAAAGGGGAAGGGGGATGGGGGTGCGGACTCCCTAGACACCCTCCCCTCCTCTGGATCCGCAGTTGTCAGTTTATTGGTGATATCGATCTATCTGGAGATACAGAGGGTGAATGTACTACCAAATCTCAGTATCCTGAGTCTGCACATTCTAGCCGTCTGAAGATACATATTGAATATCTTTCTATCATAATGAAGATACGTATACTGGGGGTGTATTGGATCAATCAACGACCACGATGTATGGGAGTGAGTGAAAATATAATAAAAACTTTAAACGTTTATGCAAACTCGGCAATAGTCCAGTCAAATCACGGCTATCTCCAAAGTGTCCGTCAGTCTGTGTGAGACAGAACATTGTTCCTCTCATGAACATCGATTCGTTTCAAGGGGTCACGATGACTTAATTAAGTTGGATCGAAACTTCCATACTTCAACATAGACTTGCGATAGATTCTTTCAATGAGTGAATCACCAATCGTAAAGCTAGTTCACAAATACTCGTAAGTTACCAAGACTGGGCTAAATGAAAACAGTGTTCGATAGTATGAGCAGCGTTTCACACCATCGGGGTACGCAGAATAACAAGCACCATGTCATACATGGTAACTACCAGTTAATCGACTCTTGCGAACAAGCATGTTTGTTTGGTTGTCCGTTTGTTGATTAACGCCATACTCAGCAATATTCCAGCTATATGACGGCGGTCTGTAAGTAATCGCGTGTGGACAAGACAATCCAGTGATTGACATCATGAGCGTCGATCCACGCAATTGGGATACAATGACATGCTTCAACCAAGTCAGCGGCTTGACCACCCGAGCCCGTTAGTCGCCTCTTACGACAAACATAGCGGCCAGTATGAATAAAAAAGGCGTTGCAACGATCGATTTTACAGAAAGAAATATGCTGAGATTCCCAAAATATCCTGCATATAGAGATTAAAGGAGTGCATGTAATTGTACTGTTTATAATCTACTAAAACTGAATAAGCGTATCCCTTGCGTGTCTAAGACCCACGTAATTGCTTCATCGGGGCGAAGACAAGCCTGTCGGGCCTCTCAAGATCTGGGCAGCCTCCGCGCAACAATGGTCTTTCTGCTTCTACTGGGGAGGTTTTTAAAGTGATTGAACAAATCCTACGCATTCATCCATTCTATCACTTAAGAATATTAATACCGTTTATCGGAGTTCCTCTGCTGCATCAACCGATCCATCTATAGAAGAGTGGAAGTAACAGATCATGCTCTTAGACGTACGCTGATATAGGCCTTCTTCTAATCTTCTAAATGGAACATTTCTTTCTTTGTTCACAGACTCTAGTCAGTCACGGAAGGAATTGTCTAGAATGGTCATTGTCTGCAAGGTAAAGATCTGCCGTCTTGTGCTACCCGACTGCTTGTCTTGTTGTAATGGACCGCCTACGTGGTCTAGTGGTAGAGCGTCCGCCCGGAGAGCGGAAGGTCCAGGGTTCGATCCCGGGCCGCGTCATCCAAAAAGACGTTAAAAGATTGTACTTGTTGTTACCCTGTCTGGCGCTCGGCATTAAGGGGCTAAAACAAGGACTGGTCGGCTCGGAGTCAGTATACTGTGTCTCAGTGGGGTATTCATGTTAAACTGCGGCATGGTATCTCAGTGAGCTAGTCCTATAAATCGGCATCAGTCCGGACTAGTACAAGCAGCCACACACACACATACACGTGCATGGACGTCGCTTTATAAGTGCAATAATCTTGGACGCGACGTTAAACCCAATTTCACCTCACCTCACCTCTTGTTGTAATGTTGTAGATATGTTGCGTTGAGATGACTGCCTAGTCACCTGTAATGGGCATCGTTACACTAATGGCACATTTAAAGTCACCAGCTAACATACTAATCAATGTTTAATTTCAACAGTAACTCTACGGTAAGATATCAAGCAGGCTTGATTAGTCTGTCGTCGCTCTATAGTACGTCTGATGTATATATTTTAGGAAACAAATCTCCCATTAAGAGTGGCTCGTGCTCGTCATTAACGTAAGGGAGATAACTCCAAATTAAAACATGTGGTCAGCATCGTGTCTCAAATGTCTTGGTCGTGGCGAACAGGATCGATACCCATTGTCATCCTGCTCGCATTAGGTATACTAATCTTTTCAAAAGAAAGGAAACAGATATTTTTTTCTTTTATGTAATTTAAGAGGAAACAATTTTCCTGAATCTTCTGATTTTGATATTAATGAACCCTAATATAGTGGTGGATTTTCAGAGTGCTTGACAATATTCCAGCTATATGATGGGGACTGTAAATAAGTGTCTGTCTACCAGTGATTGATATTATGAGTAACGTCCCACGTGACGGAGCCTGATTACCAAATCCATGTGGCTGCTTCTCACTAAAGTTTGCTTGGGACTTATTGTAACCCAGAATCCTCACAGAGACCCTTTGAGAGTGAGTGAGTGGGTGAGTGGGTATGTTTTGTTTCGTTTTTTTACTGCTTTTAGCAATATTCTGGGGACAATAGAATTCAACTTCATACATTATACCCATGTGGGGAATTGCTTTAACCATGATTTTGGAAGTAAACTTCAATGTACGAAGTAGGAAGACATGAAAGACTTCAATCTGTCCATGCAGTTGAGATTGTATATATTCTTGCAACTCTCTTCAGTCTCGCTCTTTTGTCATTTATCATACATCAGCATAGCAAGATCCTTATTACATCAAGGAAGATCCATCAAGCTGACATGTCCCCTCACCAACTTTCATACAGAAATATTAATAGCTTGTTGAGAAGGCTTCCGGAAACAGACCCAACCATCAATTGATTCATAATCTTCCTTAGATAGTTGGAAATGATAACAGTGAAAAAACAAATTACACAATCTTCAAAAGTAAAGACAGTGCCACAAGCCTAGGTTGATGTGTTCAAGGTGCTGAAAGTAAAGCAAGTGCCACAACCCTAGGTTGATGTGTTCAAGGTGCTGAAAGTAAAGCCAGTGCCACAACCCTAGGTTGATGTGTTCAAGGTGCTGAAAGTAAAGCAAGTGCCACAACCCTAGGTTGATGTGTTCAAGGTGCTGAAAGTAAAGACAGTGCCACAACCCTAGGTTGATGTGTTCAAGGTGTTGAAAGTAAAGCCAGTGCCACAACCCTAGGTTGATGTGTTCAAGGTGCTGAAAGTAAAGCCAGTGCCACAACCCTAGGTTGATGTGTTCAAGGTGCTGAAAGTAAAGCTTGTGCCACAACCCAAGGTTGATGTGTTCAAGGTGCTGAAAGTAAAGCTTGTGCCACAACCCAAGGTTGATGTGTTCAAGGCGTTGAAAGTAAAGCTTGTGCCACAACCCTAGGTTGATGTGTTCAAGGTGCTGAAAGTAAAGCCAGTGCCACAACCCTAGGTTGATGTGTTCAAGGTGCTGAAAGTATAGCCAGTGCCACAACCCAAGGTTGATGTGTTCAAGGTGCTGAAAGTAAAGCTTGTGCCATAACCCTAGGTTGATGTGTTAAAGGTGCTGAAAGTAAAGCCAGTGCCACAACCCTAGGTTGATGTGTTCAAGGTGCTGAAAGTAAAGCCAGTGCCACAACCCTAGGTTGATGTGTTCAAGGTGCTGAAAGTAAAGCCAGTGCCACAACCCTAGGTTGATGTGTTAAAGGTGCTGAAAGTAAAGACAGTGCCACAAGCCAAGGTTGATGTGTTCAAGGTGCTGAAAGTAAAGCTTGTGCCACAACCCAAGGTTGATGTGTTAAAGGTGCTGAAAGTAAAGACAGTGCCACAAGCCAAGGTTGATGTGTTCAAGGTGCTGAAAGTAAAGCTTGTGCCACAACCCTAGGTTGATGTGTTCAAGTTGTTGAAAGTAAAGACAGTGCCACAACCCTAGGTTGATGTGTTCAAGGTGCTGAAAGTAAAGACAGTGCCACAACCCTAGGTTGATGTGTTCAAGGTGCTGAAAGTAAAGCCAGTGCCACAACCCAAGGTTGATGTGTTCAAGGTGTTGAAAGTAAAGCCAGTGCCACAACCCAAGGTTGATGTGCTCAAGGTGTTGAAAGTAAAGCCAGTGCCACAACCCAAGGTTGATGTGTTCAAGGTGTTCAAGGTGCACACACACACACACACACACACACACACACACACACACACACACACACACACACACACACACACACACACACACACACACACACACACAGAGTCAGACACTGTACTAATGTATGTGAGGGAAAACAAATACAAACAACTTAAATTGTAGAAATAATATTATTCACCCAGATGTGTGAGAGCTCGTCACACAAACAGCACATAAAACACAATGTCGCCCAACAGATAACAATAATGTAGAGAATAGCTGCATCTATATACAAGATTACCATAAATAATAACATGGTACAGTACCCACATGTACAAGTAACTTTCACTGTTTAGTTTCTTAAATCAATTGCAGTGGCATATTGAATTTGATCAATATTAATACAGGTTATGTTCATAACAAGAAAGCAAATTATTTAAAACAATAATCAAACTTATAAGAAGAAAAAAACGCTCACAAAAGATAATCCAGTCCAGTTCCCACTTACAGGCATTAAAGAAATCTGACATTAGGCCAACCAACAGCTGACCATGTTAATATGGGCCTTATGTTCCATGACCTTGTACTTCAATATTTCCCTTATTCCGAGGTCTTGAAATGAAACTGGAGTGTGATCTATTGACACTGACACAATATCTGGTACGTGTGAGGTGTTGTGAGTGATATTAACCTGAAGGTAGCTGTCAGGCTTAACAACTTGGGTGGTTAATTAGCAAAACCTCCAACAGAAGTCGGCCACTGTTAAACAACAGGTCAATTTCTTGTACCTTAGACGATATAAGTCCAATCCCCTGGGACCCGGTTTGGATAAATTGTATTGAGACTTTCTGAATTCAGGGCTATAGACCTCAAAATTGGAAATGGCTGGATTTTTATACCGTTATATTAAGTAACTTTGCAACCTGTGTCTTTCTGATGTGGTAAGGCCCAGCTGACTGGACAGTAAACCAGGGTCCAGAAAATTTAAAATCCCATATAATCCCGTTTAGTCATGCTGTCTACATCACTTCAGCTGTTTTCTTGTGTTTTCTGAGCCAAGGTGAATACCAATGAGCTTATATCTCATCTATAATGTTTCAAACAAATAGACACACACAGTTCTAACATGTACCCACAAGATATGTGGACTCTCATCAAGACATATTGTATGCTGGTATACATTACTCCCACTTGGTCACTATCCCCACAAACATCACCCAGGTGCTGGCAGAACGGCAAAACAACTCAGATATACAAACTTGACAAGTAAACACTTACTCTGATGTGCTGGGCAGCAACCCATCTACCGCACTGCTGGACAGTGGGTAACTTTTAAACGTGAGAGCATGATTGTAGTCTTACCTTATGTTCAGCACTACTATAGCCGCAGTACAGTTAAAATGAAAGTCCTGTTTTCTATGACATGCTTATCCCACAATTGGCCATCCAGCCTCTCATTTTAAAATATTCTTAAGTACTGTCAAAACACAATTTTTTTTAAATTTGTTAAATTTGTCAAATTTTATTCTTGCTCCAGATTTCAACTTTTTGCTCATGCCATTCAAATACACTTAATAACATATCATGCCCCAAATCATTTACTATCATAGATCTGTAACCTACGAAAAAATACAATAGTAAATATGATCTCCCCTCCCTCCCTGGTCAGTTCTGAAAATAATCCTGAGAAACAAGAACTCTCAACTGGTCTCCTTGCAGCAAGTAATAATTTAAATCTTGACCATTCTGGTACAAGCTAAGATCTAGGGAACGATAACACATATTCATGAAGACATGAACATGTATAATTTAAATATAATGGTTTATTTCCTATATTTATCTATGGTTAAAGACAACCCTTGTTTGTACTCGGAAGTAGTATCTACGATGTCTATCCATCAAATTTTCCCTCAAGATTAGATATTTGGTATATCACTATTTTCTGTCACAGGTACTGGGATATAATATATGCAGGTGCGATAGGTGCTCATAGCATACATGCCCTAAGTAGAAGAATAGGATATCAGTGCTAGCATGTTACATACTCTCCCAAACAAAACATATCACTATTATATGCATTATGTAATAATCTTGTTTTATGAACATTGTGCTTATATAACAATACCTCAAAAAAAGTTTAGCAACAAACAATAGTATACTGTAAATGTAATGGCAAAAACATTTTCAACTCCTGCAATGGGACCACCAGATCCAAGGTCGGACACCTTCTCCACATGGCCAAAGAGGTAAACCCCATCAGCAGTGAATGTTTCCATAAGAGTTATGAAGGCCAGTCAACTTCTGAGTGAGTCCATGTGGCAAAAGTCTGATATCACAAACACATGGAATTTGCAATAAAAATTGTCAAGTTGAAGTTATAAAGGAGGTTGTGATCAGCAACTGATCCTAATGTGAAGACACTGGTTGTCCTGCTGGTCATGGAGGAGACCATGCTGCTGCTGCTGCTGCTGTGCCACTGTTACAGACTCTAGATGTGGACCAGGAACCTGTGGAGAGAAGACATCATCATCAGACACCAGTCAATACAGAGGCTGTCAACTGAACCTGGGGACACAGAACTCCACCAGTAGCAGAATGCACAAATTGTTGCAAAGTTACATCTCAAATGATAAACTGTACCCCTGTTCTTATTCCAGGTAAGAAAAAGGTCCCTGGCACCTCAAGCCTGTTGTACCAGCTGACTCTATGGGTATTGGGTGGTCAGACTGTGTTACGTGTCTGACTGCATGTCATCATGACCCCAAGGTATGGAATGTTGATGATGCCATCAGTTACTGATGTATAAAACGGGGCTTGGATGTTCAGGATCAGTGACTTGACTGACTGCATGTCATCATGCCCTTGTAGCAAAGAATGTTGATCATGCCCTAACTTACTGATTATTATAAGTAGCACGATACAGCAGGAATGCTGCTGCCTGCACCAAACAAATACAAACAAGGTAAAGATACAGTGTACAGCTTCAACAGAACCCTCCAATATTTGTTGATGAAACAACCTAGTTCACAACCAAGTCAGTAGATATTCCTTGATAACAACAAATGCTTGTATTTTCATCAAGAAAGAGCAAAAGACCATGTTTTTAACACTTTCTTTCTTTCCCTAAGGAAACTCAAGATGCCTTGCCTGGCGATGAGCAAGCATGTGCACACACACACACACACACACACAAGTGATGAGCACGCCGGCAGGCTGGTACAACACCGGCATGTAGATACGAGGTGATGTGAACTATGTTCCCACCATTACCAAATCAGCTTCTAACAGGGATACATGCTCTAAACAAACATCTAAAGGTCATCAAGATCTTGCCATTAACCAAGCAAGTCAGGAAAGATGGTCTACAGCAGAATGTTTTCTCACCTAATTCTTCAGTGACCTGGGTGGCATGGTTAGATTGGGTATCGGCTTCCAAATGCCACCAAGCTACATCCCAACACACTACTTCCCATGGATTCCTTTCATATGTCAAGACTACATGCTATTTTGTCCAATGCAGATGTGTAGGGGCTACAGTCTAACAGTGTTGTAACATTAACATGGGTAGTGGTGCCTCAGAGTTTATAGCCCATAATAGCGATACTCATAACTGTTTGATTGGCATTATAGAAGTTGGTGAGTAAGTAAGAAAACTTTATGGATAACAGCTTCTGGTTTATTGCATATACCGACATTTCGATGTAGATACTGATGTAGCCATACTTATATATAGTAAGATTCCTATATGATACATAAATGAAGTGGGGTGGGTGGATTTTGAGTGACTGACGAGTGAGTGAGTGTGTTTTATGCCGCTTTTAGCAATATTCCAGCAATATCACGCCGGGGGACACCAGAAATGGGCTTCACACATTGTACCAATGTCAGGAATCGAACCCGGGTCTTTGGCGTGACGAGTGATCGCTTTAACCACTAGGCTACCCGACCACCCCCTGACGAGGATATGCTTGAGTGTTTTTTGGTGTTTGTTTTTTTAGCTACTAATTCTAACTAAATTTGCATATGATGGTGGCCTGTAAATAACTTGTTCTGGTCCAAACTGGTTCATATTCCCGGCCATACGCTGATTGTCATCGAAAATATCAACTGTAGAAATGGAAAAATGTCCCATCAAAGTTGATAAAAATCAGGACAAAATCCTGGTGCCATTTGTCTCCAGCAAAATCACTGAGTACATAAATGCCCCAAGGTCCCCATGGTTGGTGTTTCCTTGCTGGGGAGCATGCACTGGTATGAGTGATAAGTGAGAAACGAGTGTATCATATCTCTTCTTCCTTTATCTCCTTGGCTATCTCACAACAAGCATCTGAGACATAAATATCTCCCTCACAAATTAAACAACACGATTTCAGTACAGCATGCTCTTGAACAAAAATAGACAGGAACGTTTCAGTTAATACCTGCTTTATCCCCATACAAAAATGCTACGATCCTTCCACCTGTCACCGACAGTCCTACATTCACCTGGTAAGACGAGGGACATGCATTTCACCTGTACACTACAATCCTCTTATCTCTTTACTCACACAAACTAATTAATGCCACATTTTCCATGTGTAACAGTACAGATATCCTTAGGAAAGGCACAAAGCATGGATATTTGAGTCTGTTTTCAATTTATGAAAAAAAATATATTTAAACAGTTCTAAACAGAAACATCTGTCCCTAAAACAAATATGATATTATCTTGCAGTAGATTTATCCCCTGTGTTGTGTAAATATTGTTGATGCCTGTTAGGAGAGGTTGTACCCCACACATGCAGACAGTCAAAATACCTCAATCTGGGCGCTCTGTGCATGCTGACAAAGACGGTCGGGCATGTAGACAGGCGAGCAGCATCTACCGTAGTAAGTAAGGATGGGAGTACCGGTTCAGTTTGGTGTATTCCACTCCCAGCTACTACAGTAACAGCAGCCTCTCCCCCTGCCCCCACCCCTAACAAAGTGGAGGAGATGTAAATTCCTGCAGAAAGCTGTATGAGTTACATGCTTGGAACAACTGATGAAATAAGACCAGATGGAGATGTTTGTTCAGGGTAACACATGCACCGCCCTGCCCTGCCCCTCAGTGGGGTTCAGGGGATGTAGACAGAGAAAGGGTGTTGATGTGAGGGAGAGGCACACATACACCCCACCCATGCCCTTTCTAAATACCCCTTTCAGTTTGACTTGCTGACAGACTCACACCTCACTTGGAAGGGTTTCTTGGTCATGTTTATATTTTTCTTTCACAATAACTGTTGCAAGACAGTTTGCCGCTGGTGCATACTCTAAAATAATTCCTACTGAAGTAAACTTAAAATGCACACTCCAGGATATTTGTCCATAATGTTTACTCCAGTATGTTTGTCTATAATACTTACTCCAGTATGTTTGTTTATAATACTTACTCCAGTATGTTTGTCTATAATGCTTACTCCAGTTTGTTTGTCTATAATGCTTACTCCAGTTTGTTTGTCTATAATACTTACTCCAGTATGTTTGTCTAAAATACTTCAGTATGTTTGTCTATAATACTTACTTCAGTATGTTTGTCTATAATACTTACTCCAGTATGTTTGTCAATAATACTTACTCCAGTATGTTTGTCTATAATGCTTACTCCAGTTTGTTGTCTGTAATACTTACTCCAGTATAATGTATATAATATAATGTATAATGTTTAATACTCCAGTATGTTTGTCTATAATACTTACTCTAGTATGTTTGCCTATAATACTCCAGTATGTTTGTCTATAATACTTACTCCAGTATGTTTGTCTATAAACTCCAGTATGTTTGTCTAAAATACTTACTCCAGTATGTTTGTCTATAATACTTACTCCAGTATGTTTCTCTAAAATACTTACTCCAGTATGTTTGTCTATAATGCTTACTCCAGTTTGTTTGTCTATAATGCTTACTCCAGTTTGTTTGTCTATAATACTTACTCCAGTATGTTTGTCTAAAATACTTCAGTATGTTTGTCTATAATACTTACTCCAGTATGTTTGTCTATAATACTTACTCCAGTATGTTTGTCTATAATACTTACTCCAGTATGTTTGTCTATAATGCTTACTCTAGTATGTTTGCCTATAATACTCCAGTTTGTTTGTCTATAATACTTACTCCAGTATGTTTGCCTATAAACTCCAGTATGTTTGTCTAAAATACTTACTCCAGTATGTTTGTCTACAATGTTACAATACTCCTGTATGTTTGTCTACAATGTTACATTACTCCAGTATGTTTCTCTAAAATACTTACTCCTGTATGTTTGTCTAAAATACTTACTCCAGTATGGCTGTCTATGATGTTATAATACTCCAGCATGTTTGTCTATAATACTTACTCCAGTATGTTTGCCTATGACACTCCTGTATGTTTGTCTGAAATACTTACTCCAGTATGTTTGTCTACAATGTTACAATACTCCTGTATGTTTGTCTACAATGTTACAATACTCCAGTATGTTTGTCTAAAATACTTACTCCAGTATGGCTGTCTATGATGTTATAATACTCCAGTATGTTTGCCTATAACACTCCTGTATGTTTGTCTAAAATACTTACTCCAGTATGTTTTCTAAAATACTTACTCCAGTATGTTTGTCTACAATGTTACAATACTCCCGTATGTTTGTCTACAATGTTACAATACTCCTGTATGTTTGTCTAAAATACTTACTCCAGTATGTTTTCTAAAATACTTACTCCAGTATGTTTGTCTACAATGTTACAATACTCCCGTATGTTTGTCTACAATGTTACAATACTCCAGTATGTTTGTCTATAATACTTACTCCAGTATGTTTGCCTATGACCCTCCAGTATGTTTGTCTAAAATACTTACTCCAGTATGTTTTCTAAAATACTTACTCCAGTATGTTTGTCTACAATGTTACAATACTCCCGTATGTTTGTCTACAATGTTACAATACTCCAGTATGTTTGTCTATAATACTTACTCCAGTATGTTTGCCTATGACCCTCCAGTATGTTTGTCTAAAATACTTACTCCTTACTAGCTATTACTGTCACAGGAAGCTTGTCTTTAAAGCTTACTCTGGCATAATACTCTCGCCAGTATAATACTCACTCCAGTAAGTAACATTCTGTGTTACCCTACCCCTCTCCCCAAGAAACCCTCCTACTAAACTATAATGGTGTCATAATACACGGTTACATCCCACCATAGTGTTGTCTTCCAACCTTCCACTGGTGCTGCTCCTGCTGAGACAATCACTGCTAATGTACAGGTAATGGCTCCATGGTTCTCCTTGCTACCTCATTCTTCCTCTACTCTATTACTCCCTCACGCCCTCCTTAAATCACTATCATTCTCCTTTCACACATTCATCATCCTCAACATGATATATTTTTGGACACTAATTTATCTCTTCTTTCAATCTTTAAATCATTTTTTCCATCAACCCAAGTTTGTTTTTTTACTGGATCATTCCAAGATAACTTTCTTCAGGTTTCCACATTTTCTAACAAAGTGAAAAAACTCCCTTTCCCGTTTCCCTCCCTCAATTTGTCTCATTCTTTCCTTCAGTTTTTCTTTTAAAATCCTGCCTCCATTCTATCACTGACAATGCTTGGCCATGCATACAGCTGCTTTTCTTCTCTGTACCCTAATTTATCTGTCACTTTGTACTGGCTACAAAGAGAGAAGGATTTGAGTTAATTTTTTAAAAATATACAAAATATTCAAATCAAACTGTAATTTGATTGCGTTGAAATTTAATAAAAGAAAGATACAGAGTTGTATATCTCTTTGAAATGATATGATCCAGGTCCTTACTCTTGCATCCTAGGCTGCCCCATTAAATAAGTCACAAAATAAACTTATTTCTTTAGACACAAATTTCTAGTCAGAGTTCTCAATGTAAAACAAAAGCATTGCAGCCTATTCAGCATTGTGATGTTTTGCCTGCTCCATGCTACAGAGTGTTTGTATCCTTTCCCCACGTGAGATGCTGGGCCTCCCCATCACATATCAATGTCAGCCCCAGGCACTCCAGCTCCCTCCACCCATCACCTGGCCCCGGCACTACAGCACCCTGGGGACACTTCTCACAACACACAACATTCCAGTCTGCAGTAATACCTACACTAGGGGTACATTAGATACACTCTGACATTTTTATCTCATTCCATTCATGCTGGGTCAGGTCCTAAAGGGTACATCTCCCATTTCACCATCTTACATCCCCCCAACACCCTCACCCTCCTTTCCTATCATCTCCCCCACCATCCTCAACAAGTCATAAATCCTTTATCTCAAACTGCAACTCCAGTACCCAAACAAAACTCCAACCCAACTCCCAACCTCCTCTATCATTCGTCATTTCATCATTCCCCTACCTTCATGACCCCTCCCAAATCATCTACATCCTCCATCCCCACCCCTTCTCAATCCCCTCATTGATCAAACCTCCATCCCCCTCTCCATCCTCCTACCTCCCCATCTCCCTATTTGCCTCCATTCCCCTTTCCCCCACCTACTCTCCTCTTCCCATTCACCTTCCACCACCATTATCCCACACCCTCTCCATCCCCACTCTCCATCTCCCCATTCACCTCAAACTTCCATTCCACCACCCCTCTCCACATTTACCTCCTACCTCCATTCCCCCACCCCACCTCCATTCTCCAACCTTTCTCTATTCACCCTCCCTATCCCCCCATTCACCTCCCACCTCCATTCACCCTCTCCATCCCCCATTCACCTCCCACCTCCATTCCCACACCCAACCTCCATTCCCCCACCTCTCTCCATTCACCCTCTCCATCACCCCATTCACCTCCCACCTCCATTCACCCTCTCCATCCCACCCCCATTCACCTCCATTCCCACACCCCACCTCCATTCCCACACCCCTCTCCATCCCCCATTCACCTCCCACCTCCATTCACCCTCTCCATCACCCCATTCACCTCCTACCTCCATTCCCCCACCCCACCTCCATTCCCACACCCCACCTCTATTCCCCCACCCCTCTCCATCCCCCATTCACCTCCCACCTCCATTCCCACACCCCACCTCCATTCCCCCACCCCTCTCTATTCAACCTCTCCATCTCCCATTCACCTCCCACCTCCATTCACCCTCTCCATCCCCCATTCACCTCCCACCTCTCTCCATCCCCCTTTCCATCTTCCCATTGATACACAATGACATCAAGGTGTGGTCCATCCTGGGATAACACACTGGTATAAGCATAAATGCCAGAAATGCTGACATATATATGTTACAGATACATTAGACAGTCCTGCTGACAACAGATAATCTACGCAGATGACAGTCCAGCTGACACATCTGACAGCAACACTGACACCAACAGATAATCTAGCTCCACTATAAACTGACTGGCAACTAGGAATATTGAGATTGAGAGCATCATGAAATTCTGCTGTTTTTCAATTCTGACATACTGCCATGATGACCTTGTCTGACACATGACTGGTTGCCATTTTTGCTGAATGATTTGGGCATGGACACAATAAATCAGTCAAAAATAAATAATCAAAATAGGAGATTTAACAAACAGACAAAGAATACGTCAAAATTTAAAATAAAATTACATTTTGCAAATTTTCTTTCCCTTCATTTCAAATGTTGTATTTGAAAGGAAATACGCTAATTTTTATCTTACTTTCGCTTTAAATTTTCCCTCCAATTTTATACCAAGAATTGTTCTCAGGTAATTTCCCTCAAATCAACCATGACATATCTTTCTGAATTGTCTGCATGTAAAATGTATAAAGAAAGCAGGAAATCGACTGGTCTGGCCTGGGAACATCTTGACTGTTGTGTAACTGGAGAATAACCAACAAACTAGGAGGATTTATGTATTATCTGTCCCGGGTGAATGAATGGTGTTAATCCCTAAGCCTTTTGCGAGGGGTTTACAACATTCCTTCACGGGGGCAGATAACTTGTAATTTTGAGTTTCGAGTAGATTATTCTGTATATTACTTTTTGAAATTATGAGAGAGAAAGTGAAGAAGATGTCATGTAATCAATCTGTGATGTCATGAACAATGGATGATGTCATGTAATTAATCTGTGATGTCATTAACAATGGATGATGTCATGTAATTAATCTGTGATGTCATGAACAATGAATGATGTCATCGCATATTTTTATCAACAATAAAGCACGGTGACATATTTTGGCTTCAATGGACCAATCAGCATCGACAATCAATAAAATACATGCAAATATCGGAAAGTTTTTATACAATATCCTCTGCACGTCAAAGAGGAGTTCAAATGCAATTGGCTACCATAATGCATTAGGGGATGCATTGCGCCTCTTGGAACCCATACCATATTTTAAAGATATATGCAAAGCTCTTGGAAATGTAAATTTGACAGTATCTCTACAATTAATAACAGCAACCAAAATAATGACTTTATAGTAGGGCTGTTACGATTCACTCGTGTATTTGAAGAATCAAACCGTATCCATTCATCAATTGAATTTGTTATTCATGGCCACTAGAATCGAATATTTACATAAAAATACCCATAAGAACATATTATATGCATAAATTTGTTTAAAAAACAACACTCTTATTTATCCTATTTAATTTGACAGTATTGTGGTAACTGGTCATTGTCGCATTTGAGCAGATTCTAGTACCTGGACAAGTGCAGTATATAAATGTATAATATATTAATAATTAACAAACCATGTCAAATAATTTACGCTGTTATTGTTTCACTGAATATAACAAATAATACATCAGCTGCTGACTTGTTATTGTATTTGTGAATTGATATTCGTATTCGTTACCCTATATTCGTGATATGAACCGTATTCGCCTCATAGTGTATTCGTTGCAGCCCTACTTTATAGCCATTTAAATTTTTCACATTTTTTGGTGATTGTTAACTGTCTGTCAGTAGCCCCTTATACTTCAAGACCAATGTCGAAAACCCCTAACAGTATGTTTAATATCTGTGGAAAGAGCAGACCATTTGCAATAATCTCAATACAGAGAAATATATTCTACTTTTATGGGAAATATTAAACAAATATACAATAATACACTGATATTCATATATTCTTTTCATTATAAAGCATAAGATAATATTTATAGGCCTTCCATTAGTAACAGTTGCAATATACAACATAGATGAATGCCAAAATAATATTACAAACCACCTACCGGTACTCAGAAATGATATTTTGAATATGGAATACCATCAACCTGATTCCACTATGAGAACTTATTGAAGTGGAATATCATTTTCACGATTTACTTTAATCATGACATAAAACCTCCAAAAGAGATCTGAGACAAAATAAATATTTTCAGTTTTACCCTGTACATTTTGGGATAATTGTCAACACAGCACGCCGGCTATGTGTGAGATGAACATCAATAATGTGTAATAAACTGTTATTCATATTCCCTTTCATCTACAGATAAGATATTATTTATTACCTGAACCTCCATTTAGAAAAACAAAACAATAATACAAACTGATACACAAATAATACAAATATACAAAATGTTGCTAAAATTGGCCCACAGATGTTCGCAAGATGATATCCGAATATATGAATAATGTTGTATACCAGGTAGTATGTATATGTGGTTATAGTACGACTGATCTAATCTGGAAGAGGTCACACAAAACTTGATATTATACAGTATATAATGAGGGTACATCACATTGAACACATGCAGTGTACACAGATTATTATTTTTTATCAATTTGGAATTTATTTGAATTATTTTAATGTCATATTGAAACATGTCGGTAGGATAAATTTGTTGTAGTAGGATCCCTCGGGGTACATGGGGTTTTATCTGTCCCTCTGTAGGTTTTATACCACTCCGGCTTGTAGTATAAAACCTAACACGGGAAGCATAAAACCCGATGTACCCCTCCTGATCCTGCTACAACTTATATAAGTGCGTGATTGAGAAGAGGTCCACAGTTATCAGCAACATCCAATAATACACACATATAACATGCAGGGGAGGGACTGAATGTTGTCTTACTCCGTGGTCAGCAATTTTCTATATTGTTGCCTGCACCACACTCACGGAGGTCATACATTGTGACCCTGTGATCCTGATGTAAGTCAATTTCTACACCCAACATACCGGTAGGGTACTGAGGACCTATTCTGGCCACCAGGGGACAAGCATGGGGTACTGAGGACCTATTCTGGCCACCAGGTGACAAGCATGGGGAACTGAGGACCTATTCTGACCATCAGGGGACAAGCATGGGGTACTGAGGACCTATTCTGGCCATCAGGGGACAAGCATGGGGTACTGAAGACCTATTCTGACCACATGTGACAAGCATGGGGTACTGAGGACCTATTCTGGCCACCAGGTGACAAGCATGGGGTACTGAGGACCTATTCTGACCACCAGGTGACAAGCATGGGGTACTGAAGACCTATTCTGACCACACGTGACAAGCATGGGGTACTGAGGACCTATTCTGGCCACCAGGTGACAAGCATGGGGAACTGAGGACCTATTCTGACCATCAGGGGACAAGCATGGGGTACTGAGGACCTATTCTGGCCACCAGGTGACAAGCATGGGGTACTGAGGACCTATTCTGACCACCAGGTGACAAGCATGGGGTACTGAAGACCTATTCTGACCACACGTGACAAGCATGGGGTACTGAGGACCTATTCTGGCCACCAGGTGACAAGCATGGGGAACTGAGGACCTATTCTGACCATCAGGGGACAAGCATGGGGTACTGAGGACCTATTCTGGCCACCAGGTGACAAGCATGGGGTACTGAGGACCTATTCTGACCACCAGGTGACAAGCATGGGGTACTGAAGACCTATTCTGACCACGAAGTGACAAGCATGGGGTACTAAGGACCTATTCTGACCACTAGGTGACAAGCATGGGGAACCGAGGACCTATTCTGACCACTAAGTGACAAGCATGGGGTACTGAGGACCTATTCTGACCACTAAGTGACAAGCATGGGGTACTGAGGACCTATTCTGATCACTAGGTGACAAGCATGGGGAACTGAGGACGTATTCTGATCACTAGGTGACAAGCATGGGGAACTGAGGACGTATTCTGATCACTAGGTGACAAGCATGGGGTACTGACGACGTATTCTGACCACCAGGTGACAAGCATGGGGTACTGAGGACCTATTCTGACCACTAGGTGAGAAGCATGGGGCACTGAGGACCTATTCTGACCACACGTGACAAGCATGGGGTACTGAGGACCTATTCTGACCACTAGGTGACAAGCATGGGGAAGCTTACCTTGATAAATAGTCAAGCCATTAAACTTGCTGTCAGGGCTGATATTTAAGTATTTGATTTATAAATGCTTTTTCAATATGGCTACTGTGGTGGCCATATTGAACATCAGATATGCACCACTTGAACAAATTCATAATGTGAAGTTTCAGCTTCATTGGTCCAGTAGTTTGTGTGAAGAAAATGCTTCCTAACGCTGCTGACTCTGCTGGTGCCAACGACGTTGCCAGACGAGCTAAACTTGACATGCATAAACTCACTTGACTTTCCATCATAAATGCAAAAATATTACAAAAATAGTTTGAGATCACTTAGTTGCTTGTCGTCAAGTACAAACTCTCTCGGATCAAGTCTTTTTAGAATGTGTTTGCCTTGCTGAATTGGTTTTAAAACAAAACAAAACAATTACACATATATTTCAAATTTAAAAGCACTCACAACCACATTACCAAAATGTCAAGGGAACACATGACAATTCTACAAAATATTTCCAAATGTCACTCATCATCACATAATGCCACTCTAATGTTTTTGTTTTTGTTACCGGGATGTTCTTATGAACGTCAGACGATGATTCAATTAAACCATTGAAATAACTTTAGTACACAGGGAAACATGATGCCTCGAGAGTTATAACAGTAACAACATAAAACCATAATAAATTGTCTTGCAGGTGATATAAGAAGTAAGCCAAAGTTTTTCTTCTTTCGCTATTATTCCCAAGGGTTAAACAGAATTCAGAATAGCCTTCGACTTGTCATGCCTGTGACAGAGCCATTATGAAAAAATATTCCCCTGGTATTAAGTCATCATATGCAATTTTTGTGTGCCACCAGTCAAGACAAGCACAGACGGTTTTGCCCTCTTCCGTAAACTGATAGGTCTATAAGAAAACATGTCTCAGAGTTGTTAAACTGATAAACATGGCGGGATGCTTCACGGCTTGTCAGTGCCCTAGAACACTATCATAAAAAATATCACAAAGCAGCTCAAAAGCTGCCTGAAAATGCCATTGAAATGTGATGACTAACTTATTTTCTGTTGGGTTAACTCGTCAAAATATATTCTTTGGAATTTAGTTGAAGGTCAATACACTATTTTGCCATTCAAACATATAAAACCATACAAATGCAAGCAGGGTAATTTTTCTGCTTATTTTGAGTTTTATCGCCCTATGTTTCAAATAGTGAGGCTGTCATGTGCGGCTTTATTAGTAGCATCAAACAAACATAGTGGATAGGTGTACGGTATAATACATGTGTACCATATATGAATATTTTCAGAAGGCATACCCATTTGTCTCTTCAAGTAAGGAGTATTTTGGATGAAAATGGGAAAGAAAATGGCAAACAATATCTTATTTTTTGTTATGTCAATCAATACTGCTTTTTGTGCCGACATCGATATTAACCGTTAACTTTTCTTTTGACATATCCGCAATATGAATGATAATGTTACACCCCTAGTAGACTTTAGCCATGGCACACTGACACATGAGGTCACTTGATGTATTGATTATGGTAGTCAACCAGGATTATATACAAACTTGTGTTCCCACTACTCATATCACACACTATAGATGAGGTCACTTGATGCACTGACTATGGTAGTCAACCAGGATCATATACTACTTGTGTTCCCACTACTCATATCATACACTTATAGATGAGGTCACCTGATGCACTGACTACAGTAGTCAACAAGGATTATATACTACTTGTGTTCCCACTACTCATATCACACACTTTGGATGAGGTCACTTGATGCACTGACTACGGTAGTCAACCAGGATCATATACTACTTGTGTTCCCACTACTCATATCACTTAGCATAGCATTCTCTTCTCACAAAATATAACTGTAAATGATCATTTTTCAAGACTGGCATGTCAAAATGTTATTGCCATGGACAGATGATCCATCAGGTTTACAACCAGCAATCTTATTCACATTTACACCTGAAAAATCAATAGAAATTGTGGAAGGAATTCCGCGTAGAAGCGACTGGCAAAAACCCTGAATCTATTTCAGTGGTGACTGCAGGGTTTTGAGTTATAACCCAACAATGTCTACCTCTCCCCCGAGACAGCTGTATGCTGATAATCTGATAATATGCAGCTACAATTTCAAGTTCAAATTCCACACATCAGAATTAAATATTTCAAGCACCCTTTTTGCACAGACTGACAACAGCTGCATCGTGTTGGCAAAATGGGGCAAATATAGTGGTAAACATCTTAAAGCTGGTGCAAAGAAAAGAATATGTCTCGGCAGATAAGATCGTGTGTTTTTTAAACTCTGTGAAGACAAAAATAATTACCTGTGTTGTATGAAAACACTTCCAGTTATTGTATGAAAACACTTCCAGTTTTCTTGTTAAAGTTTCCTGAACGTTCAGTAGAAGTATCATTATTGAGGACATTACATTCAGCAATAGCACAATTACTTTTGAACTTACCAACATTCCACCAAAGAAAGCTATCTAAGCATTTACAGCAAAAACTATACGAACCATTTGTTTTTAATCGAAAACAGATGCTCTACATATTTGTCCTCAAAGGAGCATAACTGGTGCCACATTTTCAAATTATCACTTTTTTTAAATAGAATGTTGTTTATTGTAAACATTAAGCGAAAAAGCAACCAACGCAAAACATCAAGGTGAAAGAACAACGGTATTCTGTTAATACATTAGCACATGCAGGTAATTTGTCAAAGACAAAAAAATGTCCATGGAACACCTACATAAGTACCAGTAACAGGTCATCAATTTAAACATCCATGAAATGTAACCATGGTAACACAAAATTAAAATTGATATGGCAGTTACAAGAAATATTATTACCTATGTAATGGGGAAATCATGAGAATGTTGATTCTGGAAGTAGAAGCAATGAGCTCAGGTTGTGGGGGGAGGGGGGGAGTGGAGGGGGAGGGGGGCTTTATAGTGCTATCCCTCTGAGATACCATGCCACAGTTTAACATGAATACTATACTCAGACACAGTATACTGACTCTGAGCCGGCCAGTCCTTGTTTTAGCCCCTTAATGCCGAGCAAACTTCTTTTTGTAAGACACAGCCGAGGATCAAACCCATGACCTTCTGCCCTCCGGGCAGACACTCTATCCACTAGACATCGAACCCATGACCTTCCGCTCTCCGTACAGACACTCTATCCACTAGACATCGAACCCATGACCTTCCGCTCTCCGGGCAGACATTCTATCCACTAGACATCGAACCCATGACCTTCCACTCTCCGGGCAGACATTCTATCCATTAGACATTGAACCCATGACCTTCCACTCTCACTGGTCAGACACTCTATCCACTAGACATTGAACCCATGACATTCCACTCTCCAGGCAGACACTCTATCCACTAGACATCGAACCCATGACCTTCCACTCTCCGGGCAGACATTCTATCCATTAGACATTGAACCCATGACCTTCCACTCTCACTGGTCAGACACTCTATCCACTAGACATTGAACCCATGACATTCCACTCTCCAGGCAGACACTCTATCCACTAGACATTGAACCCATGACATTCCACTCTCCAGGCAGACACTCTATCCACTAGACATCGAACCCATGACATTCCACTCTCCCGGCAGACTCTCTATCCAATAGACATCGAACCCATGACCTTCCACTCTCACTGGTCAGACACTCTATCCACTAGACATTGAACCCATGACATTCCACTCTCCAGGCAGACACTCTATCCACTAGACATCGAACCCATGACCTTCCACTCTCATCGGTCAGACTCCCTATCTACTAGACATTGAACCCATGACATTCCACTCTCCAGGCAGACACTCTATCCACTAGACATCGAACCCATGACCTTCCACTCTCACTGGTCAGACTCCCTATCCACTAGACATTGAACCCATGACCTTCCACTCTCCAGGCAGACTCTCTATCCACTGGACATCGAACCCATGACCTTCCTCTCTCCGGGCAGACACTCTATCCACTTGACATTGAACCCATGACCTTCCACTCTCCGGGCAGACACTCTATCCACTGGACATCGAACCCATGACCTTCCACTCTCCGGGCAGACACTCTATCCACTGGACATCGAACCCATGACCTTCCACTCTCCGGGCAGACTCTCTATCCACTGGACATCGAACCCATGACCTTCCACTCTCCGGGCAGACACTCTATCCACTAGACATTGAACCCATGACCTTCCACTCTCCAGGCAGACTCTCTATCCACTGGACATCGAACCCATGATCTCCACTCTCCGGGCAGACACTCTATCCACTTGACATCGAACCCATGACCTTCCACTCTCACTGGTCAGACGCTCTATCCACTAGACATCGAACCCATGACCTTCCACTCTCCGGGCAGACACTCTATCCACTTGACATCGAACCCATGACCTTCCACTCTCCAGGCAGACACTCTATCCATTAGACCACAGAGGCAGTCTCTCAACGTAATAACTTATACCTGGTGTAAACACCGTGTCATGATATGATTGCTAGGTACCAGGTCAACGGTCACCCTTTGTTGCTTTTGTGATCATCATTAACCGTTCTGGGTTAACACCATCAGGTAAAGATAAAGTAAGACATGACATACATTGTACGACCTGCACATGAGAGTCTGCCACATTTACATAATCTCAATCATCAAGCCTGTCCCTGGCATCATGTTGTTGCTACTCTGACAGCTGAATCATGCTAATGTTGTAACAAAGGATATGGTGTCATCCTGCAGCACACAGCAGGCCAAGGATTCACCTAAGTCTACCTACAGTAAACTATGTTTACAACGAACACGCTTATAACGAACCAACAGATATATGTTTTGGTCCCAGCCATTTGCTGTATATATGCTGTATATATACTCAAACGAACAAGGGTTGTAATGAGTGATTGAGTGATTGAGTGAGTGAGTGAGTGAGTATGGTTTTACGCCGCTTTTAGCAGTATTCCAGCAATATCACGGCAGGGAACACCAGAAATGGGCTTCACACATTGTACCCATGTCGGGAATCGAACCCGGGTCTTCGGCGTGATGAGCGAACGCTTTAACCACTAGGCTACCTGACCGCCCACGGGTTATAATGAACAAATAGTAGTGGTCCCGTTGAGTTAGTTATAACCGTAGTTACTGTTTCTTGGGACTTTCAGTAACTTCTTTTAGGGGATCCTTGGCATGAAACAAGGGCCCAAGGGTGACCACAATACCAACAACAAAGAAAATATAAAGTATCGAGAAAGTGAGCATGGTTATATGCCGCTTTCAGCATCATTCCAGCAATACCATGGCGGCGAATACAATAATAGGCATCACACATTGTACCTATGTGGGGAAACCCTGGTCTTCGGCGTGACAAGTGAATGCTTTTTAACCACTGGGCTACCTCACCACCCCTATAAGGTATCAATAAACCTGTATGATTATTATGGGGATTGCCTTATTTGAACTAAAACTTAGTGATTGATTTAAGACAAACTGAAGATTGATGGTGATTGTTAAGGTTACCAGATTAACCAGTGATTGATATTTGTCCCATGCCATCAGGGTACGATGACACACCAAGTCATCTAGCCAGGCAACCCAATACATTCAGTGAGCGAGTATGGTTTAATGCCACTTTTAGCAATAAGACGGGATCGGGATCGGGTGGTCAGGCTCGCTGACTTGGTTGATGCATGTCATCGATCCTAATTTCGTGGATTGATGCTCATTATATCAACAACTGGATTGTCTGGTCCAGACTCGAATATTTGAAGACCGCTTTCATATAGCTGGAATATTGGTGAGTGTGGCGTTAAACAACAAACAAACAAACAATATTCAAGCATTATCACGGCGGGGGACACCAGAAAAGGGCTTCATACATTGTATTCATGTGGGTAATTGAACTTGGCGTGCCGAGTGAACGCTGTTGGGGACATATTCTGACCAGGTATCCCCACAGGGGAGTCGTCAACATCTGTACATAATACTCTTTGTAATGAAGGTAGGATCATGGAGCCTACTGACAGCGCCATGTGAAAAGATGACTGTCATTATCAGCAGGATTAGTCTTTTTGCAGAAAGTTGTTTCTAAATACAACATCATGATGATCATGAGGACGAGCAACATAAACAAGTTTCTTCTGAAATGGTGTAAGACAAGAACCTCACCACATATCCTGCTCTTACAAAAGCACAAAAACGTCCACATCCATCAACAAAGGTTCGAGTTACAGCCATTCAAAAACATACCAGCAACATAAATACCAAGATGCTCAGCCCTCAAGTATACCTACATTGATAAGCAAGAGGCGTGAGGGATGGATTTGTTGGGTGCATGTTGTCCCAATCAACTGATCAACTCGGAGCTTCCATTACTATCAGCTAAGTACTGCCTGAGAGAGTCATGAGGGGGCAGACACTACAAATAGTTCACTGGTTAATCATCACATGAAAACTTAAAGGGGCACTCCGTCCAGGCAAATTGGCAGCCCGAGCAAGTTTTAATCACGCCATTCAAACACCACTCTGTATGTCTATCAAATTTTACAATGAATATCAATCAAACAGTTAAATATTCCCTCATAGTCTCAACATATCAGGTATTCTGAAAATGGGCACAGACCAATCGCCATAATTCCTCTTTCTATTATGCTGATACACCATTCCTAACATCTGGATGTAAGTTTTATAAACACACTTGACCTATGTTATGGAAAATAATACTGTTGAAATATGACAATGAAGTAGATTGGCCCTTTAATTGGCTACCTCTGAAAGACATTATGGGACCCCCTTATAGATTATTCAGGCAGGCAACCTCATTTGTTTTCTCCATCATCAACCTGATGAGAAAGCCCTTCTTTCGCCATCCTTTTATGACATGCATGGTTATTACCTATAATGTTTTTTTTCTTTATTACGCGGGTTATAGATCCACTGACCCACAAAATCTAGCCCAATCATTTTTTTCCTTCCAGTGGTGATTAACACATTTCAGTAATAAGACGATGAAATGACTGTCGGTGTCCTTCTAGGTATCCACTAAGCAACTGATGCACAGAAAGACATTAAGATGTCTGAGTCAAGGGTAAAACATGGCCGCTACCAAAACCCAACCCACTTTTATGTCGTGCTATGACAGACATGCAATTCTTACATATTTTCCGCGAAGAGCTTCGCGATGTACTCTGTATGATGTGGTACAACAACAAAACACTGTTTAACAAGGATCAACAGTTACATAGTCAGACTGGTATGTCTATTTTGGTGAAATTGGCCAAGAATCTCCCACTTACTCTACCCCTACTGTCAGTATGTCTCATTCTAACAAAACCATGTTCCCTATAATAAGGGACCTGGGAGGCCAAGGGAGAGACAAATACTAATTCAGATGGGGTGGGGGTGGGTGCAGGGTAGATGAGATTATGTTTGAAATAGAATATTTTGGGGCCACTGCATCAAAACATAAATCTTTTTTTTAAAGACTACAACACCCATTTCTTCATGACATCCTGCATATCCAGCAAATAACTTCACCTTTTTTTTAAAACTTAAGCCAAATTATTATTTTCATCATTTTCTGAAATGAATTCTTATTTCCCAATAGTTCAGTTTTCAATTTTGGGAGGTGACGCTTTTTTTCATTTAGGCAAAATAATACGAGTATTGGAGTAAAAAAGTACTTTCACAATGAAATGTTTTGAAGGCAAGAATACTGTTGTATCACAATACAAAACTGTTACGTGAAAAAGTTTATCTCCGTGAGTTTGTTAAAAGCGTGTTCGTTATGCAGTTTACTGTATAGATTTTTGTTTCACTGCCTATCCACTTATCTTGCATATATTGCTAATGCAGTCAGTCAGTCAGTCAGTCAGTCAGTCAAACTTTCTTAGTGTCATAGCATGATCAATGAACATTGATAAATTTCTCATAGTTTCTGTACAATCACATGTCTTTAATTTACCAAATTTGTTACGGTAGAATAGTTATTTAGATATTTTGCTCTTTAATCATTATATACATAAAAAGTGATATTCATCTTCAACACAATGAGTTTTACAAATCCTACAAAGTCTATGTTCTATTGCAATACCTTCATATCTGCCTGTTTCAATATCCTATCTTCTGACGCAATCATATTTAACAAATGCATCTAAAATCTGCAGCTACAGTTTAAACAGTTACCATGGTAAGATAACATCATAATCAGAACACACACTTAACTCTGAAAATTACAATCCAGAAAGCAGATGTTGCCAAGAAAATTATTAATATAAAAGTAATTTCAAGTATGGGTAATAGTATCCAGAAGATCAGCCGCAAGGCTCAAACTATCCCTGTTTGACATTCAGCTGCTCACATGTCATACTGAAGATGAAAAATAAACCAGTACGATTATGGCTCTAGGTCTATCATGGCATCATGTCAGGCTCATAGAAAATTAATGCTGAAACATCCCCGAGTACAATCCTCCATGGAGACCACACAGCTGCCAGTAGCCTCAGTGTGTAGATACCCAAATACATGGGCAGAAGAAAGAAATGTTTACTAGTTTATAATCTAAAGGTGTTATCTAGTTATCTATTCTTACAAAAGTTTGCATATCGGTTTTTCGATTCATACCTCAATGAACCGAAAAAAACACACAGCCAATGCTTATAATTAAATTCGACAGCGTAAAACATTTTTAACTACAATAGTTTAACCAAAAACAGTTGCATATATCAAAACAGACAAAAATGACGAGATTGATAAACATTCCAGGTGTAGGAATACATACTGTGGCGAGACATGAATCAGGTGATTGTTTAATTTATGCACATAACTTGACACGCCTACACAGTCAGTAGCCAATCAACAGAGACTAGGATCAAATCAATGTTCATTGGACCTGTCAATTAAGGCAATAGGCGAAAAGAACTGCAACAGTCAGGCTGTAACAAACCGGAAGAAATAGGTCCGGGAGAAGGCGGCTGTTTCAAATAACATGGTCAGTTACCGCCAGATTCAAACATTACTTCCCTGATTACAGTAAAACACAGTTGGAAAAATGCTAGTTAGAAATGAAACCCGAAAACATGAAAGTCGAACCGAGGCGAGCGGGGAAAAAACAGGCAGCGAGCCTGCACGTTTGCTGTTTCATTCATTCTCAGCCTTCGGTTTCAAAGGGTAGTTTGGACAATGAATATGCACGAAAGTCGCTAAATGTCCTGTGCATGACGATACACGTGAACAGAAAGGGAATTCCCCGACTGTAATATTGGGATTCCCCGACATTCCGCAGTAATAAAAGTAGTATGCCTCGGTGGGCGTGGCTTAATTTTTTACATTCATTGGGAAATGAATGCAATAACACGTGACCAATTCAACTAATCAGAATGCAGAAATTTCAATGAACACAATGAAAATTTAATTATTTCAGTATAAAGGCCACAGGCCCAAGTACAATATAGATACATGTATTATATACAAAGTGGTGTACAATATCAAGAGGTACAGAGTGCAATTAAAGTACCAATTAGAATTATAATAATGAAGAACGTAAAGATAGGGCATCTTTAATGTATTTAGCACATAAGGTTTCAATGTTAAAAGTTTGTTGTAAAGTTCTGAGGGAGTACTCATTTTTTAAGTTATTGTTGGGCAAATATGAGGGTCTCAAAATATCATAAGTTGGGCTTACTAACAAAAAATGTAACATATTGCCATTGGTTTCCATCCACTGTAGCTCAGGCAACTGGGTGTGGAGTGCATAAAACATAAGTAGATACTTTCTCTACTTTCCATTCACACAGAATAAAGTAGTGTGTTTATCGCAGCAGAAACACAATCCCGGCTTCCCCGGGCACAATTATCTCTCAACAATGTCATCCTGAACCTCAAACACAGAAAAACTAGTGGCTGCACATGTTAAAGCAATCAACATAACAGTATCGCGATCTGACACACGCCACAATGTTTGTAAATAACACTCCAGACACACCAACACGATATGCACATCAAATTAACATCGACTACATCATAATCATACCCATGCCGACCAGCGAGTGTTGTGAAATCACTTCCCCTATCTCCATAGTAATGACAAGTCTGGGGCACTTCTCATTCCAGTTAAACACATCAGTATAAATATATCTGTAGTGTATTTTGGCAGGCTATTACTGATAGGCATGTGCACTACAGCACAACACATGCTCACGTTGCTTGCATTTGTTGCCGTCTGCTTCAATTTCTGCATGGCCGCCAACGACAAAAACTTTGGAAGTGATTAGAGGAGATCTTCTTACAGAAACAGATCTTTGAGTGTGGCTTGCACCAAGTCGGGGAGCTGGTGCACACACGCTTACAATATTCATGACTTAAATTTTTCATTACAAAAAATACTAAACTTCTGCTTTACTACAGAATACAACTGGCGGTAAAACTGTCATGGTGGAGACAAAATGGGAGCAGCAGAAGACTGTAACATACCGTATTCGACCCAATAAGCTCCCAGGGCGCTTAAAATAAAGACAGAAGGGTTGGGCGCTTATTGGGACCAATTCAGAGTCAAAGTGGCGTAAATTCATCAGTAAGCCTATCGATATTCTTCTGTTGCTGGGGGGCTAGAGATAAACTGTTACTTACGTTTTACTGGTGAACATCTCCTCATTAACCGACTACAAAAGATTCTTGACCTTAGGAAAAAACAGGTGAGTAAATCTTACTTTGGCATCCGGAAAAAGGGGGGGGGGGCACTTTTTGGGACATGGGCGATTATTGGGTCGAATACGGTACTTTCAACCGAGACTGTTTCCCTGCAGGTCTACATGCTTGCACAGACAGAATCCATATTAATCACAACGGTCTCATTGGCCCTCCATAAACTGCCATGTTTGTTAGACATGCTAGGGAAGGCAAAAATCCATCAAAAACATCAAAAGTCATGCAAGTTTCATATTTGGCTTCAAAGTTTATTTCTTGATGGAGACTTTTTTAACCATCTAACAACCTTAACATCATCTGACGTTCATGAATCATAAATTTATGTCAGTTAAAGGCACATCTTAAAATCAGCAAAAATACTTCCCTGTAGAAGATTGTGTTTGACGTCTTCTTACTCCCTCGATGGTACTATAAGTAATTACCTACAGTAATCTCTAACTGACAATCTGGAGAACAGTTGGAAGCAGACATTTCATTTGTCTTTTCATCTGACGTTACAGAGAAATGTTCAAACAGTGTTATTATTTGTCAAGAGAATTAATGGCTTAGTTTGGAAATTTACATTTTTGGACAACTTAATCATGTTTTTGCATGGACTTCATTCTGACACAAATATCCTGCAATAAAATGTTTGGAACTCACATCAACAAAGCAGCCAGACAAGAAAGCCGATTGTTACAGCTACAATGTCATGTCAGCCTCAAGTACAATCTGGAGTTCGTAGGGATTCAAATAAACATGTTTTCTTAAGTCAAACCAATAACAATTATAATTTCCTTGCCCAAAAAGATTTTTTACAAAAAAATATAGTTAAGCAACACTTGTTTCATTTGAACAAGAAGGAAGACGAAATAAATTTGGTTTGCGATAGAAATGTAATGTGTTGTCATTTATTGTTTTTATCAAGAATAACATCTTTTGGCCTTATGTCTTTTCTGACATGTTTGCCTCTTTGTATTATACTGTCGCACTGTATTTACAATGATATCACTAACTAGTCTTGAATATTTTGTTGATAAGGTCATTTCAATTCTGTTTGTTGTATTCAAGGCCATTGGCTGACAAACAAACGTACGTAATTTTAAAACTGGCATTTCTAAAAAAAAAACACATGGGTACAATGTGCGAAGCCCATTTTTGGTGTCCCCTTTGCCGTGGTATTGCTGGACTTTTGCATAAGCAGCGCCAAACCATACTCACTCACTCACTCACTTCTAAAAAGACTTAGCACAACACTTGTTATTTGATGATACTTTCATAATTACTCATCAAGACATCAAGTGAGCGAGTTGGATTTTATGCCACCTTTTCCAGCAATATCACATGGATGGACACCAGAAATTGGTCTCACACACTGTACCCATGTGTGGAACCAAACCCCTGCATTCAGCGTGATAAACGAACAGTGTCACCACTCGGCTACCCCACGACGCTCTTAACATCAAACTGTCATGACTGCAACATATCTTTTCATCAATGATGACTTGAGTTCACCCGTATTGAAATAGGGACTGTATTGTTAAAGTTGAAAAACAACTAACATTTCAGGTTTCTCAAGTAGCTGCCATGGTTCAAGTGTCCACACAAAGATCCTTTCGTCTATGAATGAGTGATCTGGGTGTGGCCCTGTCTGCAGTATTCAGACATACCATGGCAGCTGATCATGAGAGGGAGGTACACTTGGATGCTATTCTAGGTGCTTACCAACTTAATGAAATACATGCACAGTTTGGTGGACCAATTCTGCAACTGAACCTCCATTTGGTTTGCGAGGCTTTATAATGCTACTTTTACCCGAGTCAGCAATATTCCAGCTATAGCATGGTGACTTGTAAATAATCACATCAAAACAGTGGTTGAGATTATCCCTTCTGAGTCAGTTCGGAGAATCTTACAGCATTCATCGACATGGACAGATAATATGTAATCAGAGTGAGTGAGTGAGTATGGTTTTACGCCACTTTTAGCAATATTCCAGCAATATCAAAGCCAGGGATACCACAAATGGTCTTCACACATTGTACCCATGTCGGAATCGAAATCGGGTCTTCGACGTGACAAACGAACACTTTAACCACTAGGCTACCCGACCGCCCCATATGTAAGTTATAAACTTTTGACCATTTATGAGGGCAATATCATGTTTTGTTATGTTATTGGACCCAAGAAACTGATATTGACCAAGAAACTGATATTGACCAAGACCAGCACCAGACCTGCTAGAAAACAAGTTGGAATCTGGTACAACATTTCCTGGTGTACAGCTTAGTTAATGTAATGAAACAGGGGAGAATTTAAAAGGCTTCATAAACTTTAAAGTGAATTTCGGTGTAACAAAACGAATAATTACTCTTGACGAAAACAAGGACCTGGTCGGATAAGACCGAGGCCACATATAATATTTCCCGCATTGTGGTAAATAATTATTTTATTACATAAAATAAAAAACCCACAATATTTCAATTTGCGTTTTTAATAACCAACAAATGTAACAACATTTGAATCATACCAGATGTCTGGATGTCATACCAGGAGTGAGTGAGTATGGTTTTACGCTGCTTTTAGCAATATTCGAGCAATATCACTGCGGGGGACACCAGAAATGGGCTTCACACATTGTACCCATGTCGGGAATCAGACCCGGGTCTTGGGCATGACGAGCCAACGCTTTAACCACTAGGCTATCTGACCGCCCCGTCATACCAGGAAGTGACCGGAGATGCTGCCTCACATTATGCTCTCACTGATTGGCTAACATATTTCTCTCCTTTGAAGTCCATTGGCTTAATCATGCAGGGCAATACCACTTTTGGTTGCTGCGCGACAGGGTGGGTCTCCGCGCAATTCCATTTCAAAGAAAGTCATTTGACCATTTGTCAACCAATGAAAAGACGGATATAATTTGTAAATGTAATAATATTCCTTAGATTACTCAGAGTTAACTTAAAAAAGAAATGAAGAAAAATTTATGAAATGCCAACCATGAAAAAAACTTCACTGAAGTCAACCCCTTCTTCTGATAACATGTAATGAATTAATGGTGCATAGCTTCAACTGGCCAATGTCCTCATATGTTGACCTCAACACAACACATCACAATGAAATCTTTGGAAGATGACCTCAACACATCACAATGAAATCCTTGGAAGATGACCTCAACACAACACAATGAAATGTTTATATGTTGACCTCAACACAAAACAACACAATGAAATGTTTGTATGTTGACCTCAACACAACACAACACAACACAATGAAATGTTTGTATGTTGACCTCAACACAACACATTGAAATGTTTGTATGTTGACCTCAACACAACACAACACTATGAAATGTTTGTATGTTGACCTCAACACAACACAACACAATGAAATGTTTGTATGTTGACCTCAACACAACACAATGAAATGTTTGTAGACCTCAACACAACACAATGAAATGTTTGTAGAACTCAACACAACACAATGAAATGTTTGTAGACCTCAACACAACACAATGAAATGTTTGTAGACCTCAACACAACACAACAGAACACAATGAAATGTTTGAAGACCTCAACACAACACAACACAACACAACACAACACAACACAACACAATGAAATGACTGTAGACCTCAACACAACACCACACAACACAATGAAATGTTTGTATGCATCTTCCCAAGACAAGGGAGTTAACTAACTGTTAAAGTCCAGTTTCCACCCTTGCCGAACTAGGCTGGAATTACAGAGTTATATTTTGGCTGGACTAACGAGTCTAGTCCAATCAAAATCATGTAACGAAATCGATATTCGGTTCATAAACAACATGGATTTCAACGTGCAGATTTCAAAGTGCCTGCGTGACTTGATGCACTTGATGCAAGACCCATTTTATTACAATACAGATCTTCATCATCGATCAGATCATCTTCACATTTTGTTTGAAGCAAATGCAAGTGATATGAGTGTAGGAATCTGATTGGTCAATAGGAGGGGCATAGGAGATGCAGGAGGGATATAACTTGTAATATGGTGGCACAACCATCAAGCCAAGAAATTCCAGCATAGTTTGGCAAGGGTAGAAATTGGACTTTTACAGTCAGTGAACCCTCTTGCCTCAGGAAGATGGTTTGTATGATGGCCTCAGTACATTACATTACAATGACAGTGTGTATGTTGACCTTAGCACAACACAATACAACCAAAATTTGTACATTGACCTCAGCACAACACAATGCATGAAACTGCTTTATATTGACCTCAACATACCACAATGCAATAAGAAAAGATGTATGATGACCTCAACACAACCAAACGCATGACAATCTAAAGCATTTCATTGGCCGTTCAAACACCAGAAATACTCACAGACTCACAGTAAATTATTAGAGCTGTCCGTGAAACTCACCATGTTCCAGACTTCTGAGAATTTACTTCTATCCGCCAGTTCATGTTAACTCATGTGTATTGTTACATTAGGTTTCTTGTAACAGGATTATCACATTCGATTCAACATGATGTGCCAGACTGTATGGCAAAGCTAGCTCTTATTGTTGAGCACAATAGGATATAGTCCTGAAGCCAATCTGACGCCCCCATCACCCACCACACATATAATACATGACCAGACCCCGAGAACAAACGAATTGGTTTTCTTGTTTTCATTTATAAATGTCTGCAGCAGAAAAGGTCAAAAATACATAACAATGTTAGGGTTGATTTGAAAATAATGTCCCAAAACTAATTCTTGGAAATAAAAGCTAAGATCATGATACAAACATAAAAATGAACATATTTTCTTCAAAAATATATTTTTCATTTTCAATTTTCAAACTTTATGCAGCATAAACATAAAAATGACATATACAGTCTGGACTAATTAGGTAATCTTTAACAATAACATACTTGTTACCATAATTACAGAGGATCCGAAAGCTTGATAACGAATTTTAATCATATAATTTATGCAATGCTTTTGTTCATGTTTTTTCCTGCTATGCTCATCAGTCCACCCTGTTTTTCCAACCTTTGCGGCAGTCTTATTCAACTGGACACTGATGGTTATCACAGACGACAACATCAGACAAATGTAATGTTTTGGTCTCCTGTAAAGGGCAGAGCACTCCCACCCATCAGTATGTCACGGAGATGATGGGTTTGGTTTGCTATCTCTAATCAGTTGATGGGTTGAGATGAGTAGATGTGGGAACGTTATGTCAACACAATGTCTCACAATAGAGCATTGGTACTTTACACAGTTGAAGGGGGGTAACTCTTGTCAGTTCATGTGTACTTTTAAAATGGCAGACTGAAATCGGTACAAGGTGAAACCATTAAGAGAATCATTATGCATTTGCTATTTTTTTGGTGAAATCATTGTTTGAAAGATGTATCAGACAATACATTTGCAATAAACTCCTGAAAAGTACAAATAACTTGTTCTTAAACAGAAAAGTGTGTGCACGGATGGAAGGATATCATTGTTATGTTACTGTTTTTCTCTAAACAGAGATGTTTAAAAAGGAATGAGAAAATGCAAATGTACAACAGTTTCCTATATCGTAATAACAATTGCTCTACTTACTAGATCCCAGAGAGTCTCATCAAGTTAACTGAGTAAACATATTATAATTGGTGATGTTTTCACCTGCTCAGTTCACATGTTAGCCATCACTGCCTTAGGACACACCCAGTAGGCATGGCAAGAATCTGTATACATGTCACAGACTGACAAGATATCACTAGAGCCAACACAAGTAACCGACAAACACCACTAGACTCGGCATTGCTCAGTGTTCAATGCTTAGTGCTGTTTCACATGTAGATGTTATCACTAGAGCCAACACAAGTAACCGACAAACACCACTAGACCGGCATTGCTCAGTGTTCAATGCTTAGTGCTGTTTCACATGTAGATGTTATCACTAGAGCCAACACAATTTAGTAACCGACAAACACCACTAGGCTCAGCATTCCTCAGTGTTCAATGTTTAGTGCTGTTTCACATGTAGATGTTATCACTAGAGCCAACACAAGTTACTGACAAACACTACTAGGCTCGGCATTGCTCAGTGTTCAATGCTTAGTGCTGTTTCACATGTAGATGTTATCACTAGAGCCAACACAAGTTACTGACAAACACTACTAGGCTCGGCATTGCTCAGTGTTCAATGCTTAGTGCTGTTTCACATGTAGATGTTATCACTAGAGCCAACACAAGTAACTGACAAACACCACTAGACTCGGCATTGCTCAGTGTTCAATGCTTAGTGCTGTTTCCCATGTAGATGTTATCACTAGAACCAACACAAGTAACCGACAAACACCACTAGACCGGCATTGCTCAGTGTTCAATGCTTAGTGCTGTTTCACATGTAGATGTTATCACTAGAGAAAACACAAGTAACTGACAAACACTACTAGGCTCAGCATTGCTCAGTGTTCAATGTTTAGTGCTGTTTCACATGTAGATGTTATCACTAGAGCCAACACAAGTAACCGACAAACACCACTAGGCTCAGCATTGCTCAGTGTTCAATGCTTAGTGCTGTTTCACATGTAGATGTTATCACTAGAGCCAACACAAGTAACCGACAAATACCACTAGGCTCAGCATTTCTCAGTGTTCAATGCTTAGTGCTGTTTCCCATGTAGATCTTATCACTAGAGCCAACACAAGTAACCGACAAACACTACTAGGCTCAGTATTCCTCAGTGTTCAATGCTTAGTGCTGTTTCACATGTAGATCTTATCACTAGAGCCAACACAAGTAACCGACAAACACTACTAGGCTCGGCATTGCTCAGTGTTCAATGCTTAGTGCTGTTTCACATGTAGATGTAATCACTAGAGTCAACACAAGTAACCGACAACCACCACTAGGCTCAGCATTGCTCAGTGTTCAATGCTTAGTGCTGTTTCATATGTAGATGTTATCACTAGAGCCAACACAAGTAACTGACAAACACCACTAGACTCAGCATTGCTCAGTGTTCAATGCTTAGTGCTGTTTCACATGTAGATGTTATCACTAGAGCCAACACAAGTAACTGACAAACACTACTAGGCTCAGCATTGCTCAGTGTTCAATGTTTAGTGCTGTTTCACATGGAGATGGCGTTTTCTTTTAAGACTGAGCATGCGCCTATTCTATTGTGAAAAACCAAGTAATCACCTGTACATGTGTTATGTCTGAAAGCATTTCCTTCCAGTGTATATCTGTTTTACCAGAAGTTTCAGTCCTGTTCTTCAGAGGGGACTATGCCCCTTTCAGCCTTAGTCTAATTAGAACGCCTCTGCTGTCTAGTGGATGGAGCATCTGCTTAGACATCTTCACGAGGCAAGGGAGTTTACTGACTGTAAAAGTTCAGTTTCCACCTTTGCTAAACTTAGCTGGTATTTCTGGGCTCGATCGTAGTGCCACCAGTGGCTATTACAAGTCATGTCCCTTTGCAAATCCTGCAATCGGCCAATCTCATTAAAATCAGATCTTGGTTCTCGATATCGCTAAACAAAGATCTGAGCACATCCCATTACGTGTCACGTCAGACCGACCTTGTGCGAACTTTGACCAACCAATGGAAGGACTGACAAGAAGTCGACATAAGCCAATCAGAGGGCAGCTTTCTCGTGCTTTAGGGCACTGATTTCAAATTGGCGACTACGCTTCGAACCATATTTTGACAAATTCTCGATTGAAAAATTGAAACATGAACAACAGAACATTCTGGAATGGCTGATAGATGGTCTAGATTGTACGGATTCAGTTGTTAAACCCACAACTATCGATCGTAATACCACATGTTAAAGTTTTCGAGGCTGCATGATTAGAAATCACATTCCAACTGTCACTTTCATGATCTGGTAAGCGACGCTCTGACTGGTCGAATGAAAGGTCATTTTGACGTGACCCCTAATGGGATGTCCTCAGATCTTTGTTTAGCGGTAGTGAGAACTAAGATCTGATTTTAATGAGATAGGCAATCGACCGAAATCTGCACGGCAGTTGATGAACCCGTTGTCGATTTTGTTAAGCGATTTTGATTGGACTATGCATAAACTCATAGTCCAGCCTATTTCAGCAAGGGTGGAAACTGGACTTTCATAGTCAGTTAACTCCCTTGCCTTGGGAAGATGCTGCTGGGACAGTGGAAGGTCAGTGGTTCAATTCCCGACCACATCATACCAAAAGACATTAGAATATGGTACTTGTTGTTACCCTGCCTTGGCCTCAGCATCAAATGGATAAAACAAGGATTGGTTGGAGCAGAATGAGTATATGAATGTGTCTGAGTAGGGCATTCATGTTAACCTGAGTTTATTGAGTTCAACATAATTAAGTCGTGTCAGGAAATGTAGCATCAGTGAAGACATAGTTGTCATGGATTTCACATTTTCTATAATTTAAATGTGAGATATTTGTGCCAGTACATTCATAAACTTATCACTTGCTGGCAAAGGTACCAGACCCTTACAACCCTCACAAGCCCTCACAAACCCTCACAAAAAACAATAAAGAAGTTTAAATCCACCAGTCAGCGCTCTTTTTAAACGTAGTTCAAGTTTGCAAGATCTCACTGTAATTAAATGACTATATGTTTTTCCACTTGACAGTAAATTTTAACTGACAACTTGAAAATTAATAATAAACATTGCAAAAATTTTGGTCTTTCTTTAGAGTAATCACAGATCCTTAGGGCTTTTGATAAGCACTGATTAGGTCATCCAAATTCACACCTTCACAAAACTTGGAGACGTTTGGGCCTACATGTGAGAAGTGGAACAAAACAGTTGATGAGACTCACCCTGATCACTTGTCCTGGAGCTTGGAGAAGAATCGGGAACCCATGCTGCCCAGTTTGTCATAGAGGGAGCTGCTAAGATCAGTCTGTGACGCTGACTTCGGCAACACAGCCTCCACTGCCAATGTCAGCGACTGATTGCCTGAGTCTAGTCCCTGTAAAAAAGAGCCGAGGGATTAGGGCGTTGTGATGCGCGACATCATTTGATCATCCATAATGGAACAATGTCCATCAGACAAGAAAGACACAGTTTTTATGGATAACAACTTCTTTAATACTTTAATCCCAGTATTAAAGAAGTTGTTATCCATAGAAATTGTGTCTATCTTGTCATCCGTCAACTTCTAAGCAATGCCTATCAAACAAAATGTCAATCAGGCATACCATTCTCTGTTTATGGGGGCATTGAAGACATTGTGACACTTCACTTGTCTGTGGGCATTGTCTGTGAGGGGACATAACTCTACATAGAGCACCTGCTCTGTTCTAGATGACTTTCAGGACACTGTGACACATAACTTACCCTGGTGATTGTCTGTGAGGGGACATAACTCTGCAGGGAACACCTGCTCTGTTCTAGATGACTTTCAGGACACTGTGACACATCACTTACCCTGGTGATTGTCTGTGAGGGGACATAACTCTGCATAGAGCACCTGCTCTGTTCTAGATGACTTTCAGGACACTGTGACACATCACTTACCCTTGTGATTGTCGGTGAGGGGACATAACTCTGCATAGAGCACCTGCTCTGTTCTAGATGACTTTCAGGAGACTGTGACACATCACTTACCCTTGTGATTGTCTGTGAGGGGACATAACTCTGCATAGAGCACCTGCTCTGTTCTAGATGACTTTCAGGACACTGTGACACATCACTTACCCTTGTGATTGTCTGTGAGGGGACATAACTCTGCATAGAGCACCTGCTCTGTTCTAGATGACTTTCAGGAGACTGTGACACATCACTTACCCTGGTGATTGTCTGTGAGGGGACATAACTCTGCATAGAGCACCTGCTCTGTTCTAGATGACTTTCAGGACACTGTGACACATAACTTACCCTGGTGATTGTCTGTGAGGGGACATAACTCTGCATAGAGCACCTGCTCTGTTCTAGATGACTTTCAGGACACTGTGACACATCACTTACCCTGGTGATTGTCTGTGAGGGGACATAACTCTGCATGGAGGACCTGCTCTGCTGTGTGCTGAGTGGCAGGAGGGGGAACCTGCTGTTACAGGAGGATAAAGGCAGGACATTGTGCTGCTCGTGCTGCCCAGCTGCAGGTGCCCTCCCGGTGGACACAACACTCTGCTTGTCCAGGGCCGCCAGGGAACCAAATATCACCTGCAAGTACAACATATCTTATAGAAGCAGTTACTGACATAACCATAAAATATCAAATGCGGTATCTGCTTCAAAACCTGTACAAAAC
Organism: Haliotis rufescens; assembly: GCF_023055435.1. NCBI lineage: Eukaryota > Metazoa > Mollusca > Gastropoda > Lepetellida > Haliotidae > Haliotis > Haliotis rufescens. The sequence goes on along the minus strand of NW_025963779.1, from coordinate 68,080,661 downwards.
TGATGAAGATAAGATGTTCCTGTCTGCTAAGATTGAAGATTGAAACAAAACTCTTATCACAACTTGAGAAACTTCTTACTCTAGACCAAGAGAATTCTTTATGGTGTTTGAAAGAAGAAAGAATAATTACTTTACAGACAGCCAGTTTTGGATACAATCCTTGATGATTGTCAAATACTTCATTACTATGAAATTTCATAAAAAATTAGGGCTAAGGGATCTGTAGTTTACTTGGCTCAAACTGTATTTGTATATTGAGAAAGTAAGATGAATTTCTATTACAGACAATAACCATTCCAGTCGAGATTATTGGTGGAACATTTCGTAAGTTGGTTTCATAAAGTAGATCTTGCATTCATGTCACCCAGTCAGATTTCAGTTAACACGCTTAAAAGTTAACTGGATTTTTAAACACTTAGACAACACATACCATGACCCAACATCCTAAAATTTCAAACTCATCCCCGCTGCTGATTTGGGGAAGTCAATTCTATGTCAGACAGGCTACCAACTGCACAGAAACAGACACACATGGCCGTAACATTTCTGCAAAGTTTCCACAGCAGCAGATGTTACTAAAGTGAAAAGATGACAGACAACTTCCAACAGCATGAGTGAGTGAGTGAGTGAGTGAGTATGGTTTTAAGCCACTTTTAGCAATATTCCAGCAATATCACGGTTGGGGACACCAGAAATGGGCTTCACTCATTGTACCTATGTGGGGAATCGAACCCGGGCCTTCTTCGTGACAAGCAAACGTTTTAACCACTAGGCTATCCCACTACCCCCAAACAACATAAGCCCTCTGAGGCAGATCCAGAGTAATGGGCAGACTATAGTTCTCACGAAGTGAACAAAGCACATGGAGTGACTGACGACATAGGATCACACGTGTGACATGCCTTAATGAGCTATTATGGCCGTATCTGTACTCACAGCAGTCCTCTGGCTTTGTCTGTGCAGGTTGACCTGCATGTAAGGACTGAACACGTCCAGGTCGAAGGGGTCAACCACCTCTTCCAGGGACTCACAGATAGACTGAGCTTTCTTCTGGTATGTCTTACTGGTCTGGAGGAACAAAAACATTCAGATATACTTTTGGATTGGAAACATTATCCACAGGCAAATATGATTATACATCTAAACATTATGGTTATAAATGAAAATAAATCCTAGGAATAGTCATTTATGGATACTTTTATGTATACAGAATTACAGATGTATCAAGGTTTCCAAACTAAGTACACTTGTCAGGCAATTTGGGATGTGTTGGTGTTGGTATTTTGCCCAAAATTGGGATTGTTCCAAGGTTCTTATTTTCTTAGGTTCAGATGCAGGTTTACATTGAACTGAATACAACAAGGTAATAACAAACATCACAGGTAGCCTCTTCTTACTTATTGGTCAGTGAATACACGTCACTTGTACAAAGCCATAACATTTAATAGTTATAACTACATTAAAATGATGAACGTGGGAAATTCTTAATCCAATTTAGGAAATTTAGGACATTTCCTGCAGATCAGGGGACGAATATTGGCCTCTAGAAAAATCCCTGCATAGAGATTTATTAAATGGGGTTTTAAAACAGGGCTTGTAAAATTACTGCAACATCCCAGTCTGGTAACATTCCCAACTCTTGTACAAACATGGCATACGCAATACCTTTACCCTAATAATATCAATGGGTAGATGTTTTGTGTACACATGAGCATTCTAAAACACGCTATGCTGTTCTCTTCTCCAACTTTCCCTGAGTTACATACCTTTGTGTCATCCTTCCTTGGAATAATCTGAAGGAGGTATCTGATATCAAACAGGGACTGCAGTGCTTGCTGTTGGGTCAAAGGGAGGCCACTCTTCCTCACACGCCGCTTACCTCCCTTTACAAAGTCTTGATACACATTGACAATCCCATCTGTCATTTTGTGTAACAAGTCTTGTACAACTGACCTGAAAATCCAACAATAGGAATGTCAAATGTGAAAAGTCATTTTATTTTAAAAGACATTTCACAAAAGTGTTACTAGTTCCAATTATGTTAAGAATCAATGTAAGGCCATGGACCTAAAGAAAGCTGATTCATGGACTTTTACACTTTGATCAGCAGTACAGCTCCATCATGGGGAACCCTGGCCAGTGGTCAGTTGTGCAGTATATCTGTTATCACTCTCCTGTACAGTGTTGACTTAGTATTACATCACTGCTTCAAGCTAACTTGCACATCATGTGACCAAACTTATTCTTGTTTGTAAACAAATGCGATTATTCTAAAATCATAGCAGTCCTCAACTTACAGATTGTTTTGCACACTTATTAAGATATGCTACTACAAAGACATGACAATATACATATAGATCTCAAAATAGCTGTATCCCCAGTAGAGCTTCGGTGTCTGTGTAAGCGAGGATTCTATTCTACCTAAATATTATCCCGAGGGAAATTTTACTCTAGAGTATAGAATCCTACCTTAGTGCCACACTGGTATGGGTTCAAATTCACTAGGGAGAATCATCCTGACACAAGAGAATTTCATCCCCGGGATAAAAACTAGGGTAGGATAATATTCACTCTTACATCTGCACGTGGAACCGTACAGCTATTGTACACAAAGAATATATACACAAAGGGAAACAGGTTTTACATATTTTAGGATATTTTTTTCAATGAAAGCTAACCATTTCATGACATATATTTCTCTAAATGTCTGCCCTCTAAGTAGCGACAATTTTGGTGGCCAAATGCGGCTTAAATCTTTGACTGGCGACCTACATTTATCTACTGCTCGCCACTTGGCTACAGGAAGGTAAACATTACTGGCGACAATATCTGTTTAAGATATCTGTGGGCTTCTAAAAACTTACGTTTGGCTGCTAAAATATTCATGTTAGGAGCCGCTTGGCTCCCACACAAAAAGATGATCTGAGAGGGCTGTAATGTGTAGACTTTTTAAAAATGAAACAGATGAAAAACATATGTAATTTGCTGAAAGGATGAGTAAGATGTGATGAATCCAAGCGACATGATGAGAACCTACCTGGGCAGCGCCTGTCCCCCGACCTTGTTCAGGTCCTGGCACAGCTTGAACAACAGTGAGTGGAGGTACCAGGACGGCTGGGGAGAGAAGGACAACCACATTATAGCGTGTGTACACAGGCAGGACAGGGGGGTAACAAGGTGTGTTTACTATTGCAGAAGTATTCAGATAAGGTCCTTTGTCGTCCTACAATGTACATTTGCTTGCATTACTCAACATGATGACAAGTTTAACGCCCAAGTCCAAGATGTGTATAGTGCCGGAGAAGCTGATAGGGAGTTGAGATAGCACTGATTATTGACTGATGGCAATGTTTTCATCATGTCTCTTTAAGCAAGGTGTATTTTGGATCAAAACGAAGGGAAAAGTCAGTGAGTGATAATATTTTTTCATGTTATATGTTGGTTGATACCATCAATTGAGTAGCTCAGCATCAATGTCAACTATAAGGGTAACACTATTTTTCAGGGCATTAATTATCATTTGCAGAAGCCAGAGGTCTTCCATTAACTGCCCGACGAAGGAGGGACGTTGAAAAGACCAAGGGCTTCTACAAATGATAATGCCCTGAAAAATAGCGTTACCGTTATTATAGCTAAAATGGATAGAATTTGTTCTAAAAAAAAAAATAAACAACAATATCTGTTTTGGAACATTTACTGCAAGCAACACACAATGAATGTCACTGACCCATTTTTACAAATATGGAAACGTCATAGAACAAAACAGATGACGTCACTATTGAAGATCAATATGACGCAAAGAACGTGATAATGGCCTCTCTAATATGGCCTCTCTAATATGAGGGCATTATCAAGTTACAGTGGCCCACTCATTTCTGATAACATGCGGGCGGTTTAATGATAATTCTATCCATTTTAGCTATGATATATTTTAAATCGTATTGCCAGAGGTTATGACCAATTGTGATGCATCAGTCATTCCATCTATCGTTACACCTCAACACAAATAGGTGATGATTCTAACACTACATCTGAGTGACGGTGCACTGTCCACATGTCACAGCTCGGGGATGTAAGTAAGCTCACCTGCATGGGGACCATGATCTTGGAGCTGTGTTTCTTCCCCTCCTCAGTCTCCTCCTGAATGTCCACCTCATCCCATCTCTACAACACACAACACAGCTGACTTCACCATGTACCCTGAATGTCCACCTCATCCCATCTCTACAACACACAACACAGCTGACTTCACCATGCACTCATAATGTCCACCTCATCCCATCCCTACAACACACAACACAGCTGACTTCACCATGCACTAATAATGTCCACCTCATCCCATCTCTACAACACACAACACAGCTGACTTCACCATGCACTCATAATGTCCACCTCATCCCATCTCTACAACACACAACACAGCTGACTTCACTATGTACCCATAATGTCCACCTCACCCAATCTCTACACAGCTGACTTCACTATGAACCCATAATGTCCACCTCACCCCATCTCTACACAGCTGACTTCATTATGTACCCATAATGTCCACCTCTTCCCATCTCTACACAGCTGACTTCCCCATGCACCCTTCATGTCCACCTCACCCCATCTCTACATAGCTGACTTCCCCATGCACTCTTCATGTCCACCTCACCCCATCTCTACATAGCTGACTTCCCCATGTACCCATAATGTCCACCTCATCCCTTCTCTACACAGCTGACTTCCCCATGTACCCTTAATGTCCACCTCTCCCCATCTCTACACAGCTGACTTCCCCATGCACCCTTAATGTCCACCTCACCCCATCTCTAAACAGCTGACTTCACTATGTACCATTAGTGTCCACCTCACCCCATCTCTACACAGCTGACTTCATTATGTACCCATAATGTCCACTCACCCCATCTCTACATAGCTGACTTCACTATGTAGCCTTAATGTCCACCTCACCCCATCTCTACACAGCTGACTTCCCCATCCACCCTTAATGTCCACCTCACCCCATCTCTACAAAACTGACTTCCCCATCCACCCTTAATGTCCACCTCATCCCATCTCTACACAGCTGACTTCCCCATCCACCCTTAATGTCCACCTCACCCCATCTCTACACAGCTGACTTCCCCATCCACCCTTAATGTCCACCTCACCCCATCTCTACAAAACTGACTTCCCCATTTACCCACCTCACCTCATCTCTACACAGCTGACTTCACTATGTACCCATAATGTCCACCTCACCCCATCTCTACACAGCTGACTTCATTATGTACCCTTAATGTCCACCTCACCCCATCTCTACACAGCTGACTTCACTATGTACCCTTAATGTCCACCTCATCCCATCTCTACACAGCTGATTTCACTTTGTACCCTTAATGTCCACCTCACCCCATCTCTACATATCTGACTTCACCATGCACCCTTAATGTCCACCTCACCCCATCTCTACATATCTGACTTCACCATGCACCCTTAATGTCCACCTCACCCCATCTCTACACAGCTGACTTCACCATGCACCCTTAATGTCCACCTCACCCCATCTCTACACAGCTGATTTCACTTTGTACCCTTAATGTCCACCTCACCCCATCTCTACACAGCTGACTTCACTATGTACCCTTAATGTCCACCTCACCCCATCTCTACACAGCTGACTTCACCATGCACCCTTAATGTCCACCTCACCCCATCTCTACACAGCTGACTTCACTATGTACCCTTAATGTCCACCTCACCCCATCTCTACACAGCTGACTTCACTATGTACCCTTAATGTCCACCTCACCCCATCTCTACATATCTGACTTCACCATGCACCCTTAATGTCCACCTCACCCCATCTCTACACAGCTGACTTCACCATGTACCCACCTCACCTCATCTCTACACAGCTGACTTCACTATGTACCCTTACTGTCTGCCTCACCCCATCTCTACATAGCTGACTTCACTATGTACCCATAATGTCCACCTCATCCCATCTCTACATAGCTGACTTCACCATGCACTCATAATGTCCACCTCACCCCATCTCTACACAGCTGACTTCCCCATGCACCCTTAATGTCCACCTCACCCCATCTCTACACAGCTGACTTCACTATGTACCCTTAATGTCCACCTCACCCCATCTCTACACAGCTGACTTCCCCATGCACCCTTAATGTCCACCTCACCCCATCTCTACACAGCTGACTTCCCCATGCACCCTAAATGTCCACCTCACCCAATCTCTACACAGCTGACTTCACTATGTACCCTTAATGTCAGCCTCACCCCTTCTCTACATAGCTGACTTCACCATGCACTCATAATGTCCACCTCACCCCATCTCTACACAGCTGACTTCACTATGTACCCATAATGTCCACCTCACCCCATCTCTACATAGCTGACTTCACCATGCACTCATAATGTCCACCTCACCCCATCTCTACATAGCTGATTTCACCATGCACTCATAATGTCCACCTCACCCCATCTCTACACAGCTGACTTCACTATGTACCCATAATGTCCACCTCACCCCATCTCTACATAGCTGACTTCACCATGCACTCATAATGTCCACCTCACCCCATCTCTACATAGCTGACTTCACTATGTACCCATAATGTCCACCTCACCCCATCTCTACATAGCTGACTTCACCATGCACTCATAATGTCCACCTCACCCCATCTCTACACAGCTGACTTCACCATGCACTCATAATGTCCACCTCACCCCATCTCTACACAGCTGACTTCACCATGCACTCATAATGTCCACCTCACCCCATCTCTACACAGCTGACTTCTCCATGCACTCATAATGTCCACCTCACCCCATCTCTACACAGCTGACTTCTCCATGCACTCATAATGTCCACCTCACCCCATCTCTACATAGCTGACTTCACCATGCACTCATAATGTCCACCTCACCCCATCTCTACACAGCTGACTTCTCCATGCACCCTTAATGTCCACCTCACCCCATCTCTACATAGCTATATCATCGACTGTGTCTTTTCAAAAAGGTTTGTTTTTTGTTGATCATTCACATATAAAGTGAAATCCTGTCAGTGTGGACAATTACATAATAATGTTGGTCCTTAATTATTATTTGGACAATTTCAACTGTATTCAAAGATCAGTTAGTGTGTAATTCTAATTCTAGAATATTGCTAATAAATAAATATTTATTTGATAATGTGTCAATGAAACTGTTAGTACAACAGGGAAACTTTCTTCTTTCTGTATTTTTTGACAATATAATATACCAAGCATCTATTATATGCACATAGTCTCATGATACTAAATTATCACTAACAATATTATTGTCCTATATGGCTATCTACACACAATTTGCAGCATTTTTTCAGAATATCAAAATAGATGTATTTATCGAATGGTGAGTTAAGTGAACGCAATAGACAACAACTTTTGTCAACTTCACACTATAGAGGCCCACACAGGTCTACCTATATTTCAGTATATAGCACTCTGTCACTAGGAATATTTACCGTGGCATGTTCGACAACAGAACTGAGGTTCTCCGCATGTAAGGCTTTAGAAAACTCAGACACTGACACCTTTGTTATGTGGTCAACCCAGAATCTGAAATGTGACAATTTCTTCTTTATATAAGCTTGATTATAGTTAAAACATTGTGATAAGGGTATCTAATACAAGCGTAAGTAAATCACTTGGGAATTTATCCCGAACCATTGGTCATTACCACAGTTAACAAATCTGTCATCCATCATAATTGGTTGCTATTCTTCCCTGTATTTTCGAGAAACGATGTTAAAGAACTAAGGCCTGTTTAAACCAGGATCTCATTTTGGGGGAATATTTTTCCATAAATGAAAATACTTGATTGGTTGAATAGTGATGACAAAAATGTTGCATACCAAAGAAATCACATAATACTTTTTATGATTATTTTTACATAATAGATTATGGACATATTGTTCATCACTGCATCTGAATAGGGAAACCGACCTATCATCGACAACAATCAGCACGACCTAATACAAAGAATTCCATCAATACAAGGATGTTGCAGCTGCTAGGACTGCGAACACTGATTACGTGTAACAGATACCATAACAGCAGTACCATATGATCACTGTCTCCACTGTAGTTTGGTTGCAATGATATTGCACTGATTGGTCAAGTGCCCATCGCCTGTAAATATGAGGCTAGATTAAAGAAATAGATGTCCACAGAAGTGGTCCATGTATTTCAGGGACCAATGGACCAACATTGCTAAGACACAGGTCGTCATGTATGTTTCAGGGGCCAATGGACCCACATTGCTGAGACACAGGTCATCATGTATGTTTCAGGGGCCAATGGACCCACATTGCTCAGACACAGGTCGTCATGTATGTTTCAGGGGCCAATGGACCCACATTGCTCAGACACAGGTCATCATGTATGTTTCAGGGACCAATGGACCCTAATTGCTCAGACACAGGTCGTCATGTATGTTTCAGGGGCCAATGGACCCACATTGCTCAGACACAGGTCATCATGTATGTTTCAGGGACCAATGGACCCACATTGCTCAGACACAGGTCATCATGTATGTTTCAGGGGCCAATGGACCCACATTGCTCAGACACAAGTCGTCATGTATGTTTCAGGGGCTAATGGACCCACATTGCTCAGACACAGGTTGTCATGTATGTTTCAGGGGCCAATGGACCCACATTGCTCAGATACAGGTCATCATGTATGTTTCAGGGGCCAATGGACCCACATTGCTCAGACACAGGTCGTCATGTATGTTTCAGGGGCCAATGGACCCACATTGCTCAGACACAGGTCATCATGTATGTTTCAGGGGCCAATGGACCCACATTGCTCAGACACAAGTCGTCATGTATGTTTCAGGGGCTAATGGACCCACATTGCTCAGACACAGGTCGTCATGTATGTTTCAGGGGCCAATGGACCCACATTGCTCAGACACAGGTCATCATGTATGTTTCAGGGGCCAATGGACCCACATTGCTCAGACACAAGTCGTCATGTATGTTTCAGGGGCTAATGGACCCACATTGCTCAGACACAGGTCGTCATGTATGTTTCAGGGGCCAATGGACCCACATTGCTCAGATACAGGTCATCATGTATGTTTCAGGGGCCAATGGACCCACATTGCTCAGACACAGGTCGTCATGTATGTTTCAGGGACCAATGGACCCACATTGCTCAGACACAGGTCATCATGTATGTTTCAGGGGCCAATGGACCAACATTGCTCAGACACAGGTCATCATGTATGTTTCAGAGGCCAATGGACCCACATTGCTCAGAAACAGGTCATCATGTATGTTTCAGGGGCCAATGGACCCACATTGCTCAGACACAGGTCATCATGTATGTTTCAGGGGCCAATGGACCCACATTGCTCAGACACAGGTCATCATGTATGTTTCAGGGACCAATGGACCCACATTGCTGAGACACAGGTCATCATGTATGTTTCAGGGGCCAATGGACCCACATTGCTCAGACACAGGTCGTCATGTATGTTTCAGGGGCCAATGGACCCACATTGCTCAGACACAGGTCATCATGTATGTTTCAGGGGCCAATGGACCCACATTGCTCAGACACAGGTCGTCATGTATGTTTCAGGGGCCAATGGACCCACATTGCTCAGACACAGGTCATCATGTATGTTTCAGGGGCCAATGGACCAACATTGCTAAGACACAGGTCATCATGTATGTTTCAGGGGCCAATGGACCCACATTGCTCAGACACAAGTCGTCATGTATGTTTCAGGGGCCAATGGACCCACATTGCTCAGACACAGGTCATCATGTATGTTTCAGGGGCCAATGGACCCACATTGCTCAGACACAGGTCATCATGTATGTTTCAGGGGCCAATGGACCCACATTGCTAAGACACAGGTCATCATGTATGTTTCAGGGGCCAATGGACCCACATTGCTAAGACACAGGTCATCATGTATGTTTCAGGGGCCAATGGACCCACATTGCTCAGACACAAGTCGTCATGTATGTTTCAGGGGCCAATGGACCCACATTGCTCAGACACAGGTCATCATGTATGTTTCAGGGGCCAATGGACCCACATTGCTCAGACACAGGTCGTCATGTATGTTTCAGGGGCCAATGACCCCATTTTGCTCAGACACAGATGCTGGTATTTGTTTTCTGGGACCAGGGACCCTGGGTTCTGGCAATCTGAAGTACTGGTCTATAGGCCAGTAACTAAGGCAACAGTGAAATGAGGTTCCCTACATATATGTGTACTTACTTATAGGCCTTGAGCTTACACTCGTCTAGTTTTGTTCTGACACTTGCCCACTCGGGATGTTCCGTTTGTTTGGAAGACTTGCTGACCTTCTTCACAGACCTGGAGGGGGAACATGTCAAACACATATAGCCAGATATCAACAACAGCTTCTTCTATATATATCTAAACATCAGTCGTACTACAAAACTAGAGACTGGGCCAGACTTTAGACAATTGTATATTAATGTATTAGTATCTGAAAAGAAACCTTGCATTGAAAGAGTGTGAGTATGTTTTTCCACCGCTTTTAGCAATATTCCAGCAATATCACGGCGGGGAACCGGAAAATGGCCTTCACACATTGTACCCATGTGTGGAATCGAACCCGGGCCTTCGACGTGACGATGTCACAAGCCAACGTTTGACATCTAGGCTACCCGACTGCCTATGCATTGAAAGAACAACAAAGAAGTTGAAATCCATGGGTTAAACCTGCCTTGCTACTACAGCTTCAAATGCCACTTACAGTTTTCATGTTCTGACCACAAACTCATTAGTTATGCTGTCTTCTTCAAGCAAAGCCCTTTCAAAGACCTAAATCAGCTGAATCACACTGTCCTGCAGTTTAAACAAACTGGAGTGAGTGAGTATTTGCTTTTATGCCACTTTTAGCAAAATTCCAGCGATATTATGGTGCCGAACACAAGAAATGGGCTTCACACATTGTAGCCATGTGTGGAATCGAACCGAAGCTTCTTGCATGACGTGTCAACAGTTTAGCCACTAGGCTACCTACCGCCCTAGAACAAACTGGACCAGATAAATCAGTATAGCGTCGGTATTACCTGACTGTGTCGGACTTCTGCCACACCACAGGCCCCAGAATGCACTGCTGCAGGTGGGGGGCCAACTCGGCCAACGCTGAACACAGCCTTCCGACCAGAAGAATTCTGAAATTGAATGTGCATATTTTTTAATCGAAGTGACCGTGAAGGGCATGTTTACTGTTGCAGCAGTATCACAATTCATTACCCCAACAGCTTCCATCGGAGATATTACTGAGATCAAGCGCTATCGCCTTGGTAATATTGCTGAAATGAAATTGCATCAAAATTCGCCGTAGACAATTGTGATTTCATTGCTTATGTGAAAGTTTTCTGAATTTAGCAATGTATGCTTCAGAATAAAACATATAGAAAAGTTGATAAACAGTATTCTTATTTATTGTTTTACATCAATTCAGTCGATAGTGTAGTGTGACATCCATGTTAACTGTTAATATTTTAACTTGTCATCGATGAATTGCCATCAGGTCAAAGGTAGTTGTGATGCTTTGTTAGTTACACAGAGCTCCAGATAAGCTTTTGGTATTGTGGGTATTTTACCCATGCATTTTAAAATCATTGGGTATCAGTAATTCTATCTGCGTATTCAAATTTCTGTTACCCACTAGTTTTTACACATGTGGGTATTTAAGTTAAATATTTAAAAACACTATTCATCTAGTCCCTGCAAACTGGTGTCGTGTGGGTTCGAGAGCTTTATAGGACTCAAAAATACAACGATACTTCCACAAGAAAGTGTGATGGCAAATGATCATGATGTAACTGTCATCGTGGAGTTTGGCAAGGTTGACGGAATGCCCGTTTATAATTTCAAAATAAGTTGCTGATTTGCTAATCGAATACGCAGGGTTACTTCACAATATTTTGATAATACGCACAAGTTTTATTTTTGTAGCGTATCTGTAATGTTCGTTGCGTATTTGATACGCTTGGATTATATTTTACTGTGTATTTCTGCATTTCTGATGCGTATTTCACGCAGATACGCAGCTTATCTGGAGCTCTCGTTACACTATTCTGGGAGCAAGGAACTGTAGCAGAGAAAGGTTACTCTGTGGGCTGTCCGTCCCTGTGTACAAGTCAAACTTACTTGTTCTCCGTGCTGAAGTTTGTCGTTGGATCAGGAATTTCAAATGATTTCTGCCACAGTTTTAACTGCTCTGTGAGATAATTCAAGACACTGTGAAGAAACACAAACAGCTACAGACACACACTGAGAATGTCACTGAAGATAAAAATAATACTTCAATCACAACCATTCCTGTGATAAAACAAACTAGCCCCCTATCTGATATTAAAAAAATCTGTAAGAAATAATCAATGATCATGCATGAATATATACACACCATATGAAAATAATTTCAGTCTGTACAAACATTTTACTAAAAGTTTAGAATAATAATTATCCTACAATTATCCTTGGATAAATGAAAGCTGCAGGCTGATCACTGGTCAAGTGAATTACCTCTTTGTCCTTAAGAGTTGTCTCCCTTAGATGATACATCCGCCACCCGCCCATCAACTCACAACCATTCATCCGCCCACTGACCCATACCCATCCAACCCACCACCAGCCCACACCCATCCACACACCCACCCATCGAAGTATTGATGATGGGTTACACAAAGAAGAACTTTTTGCCTTATTATCATGTACTAAGCATACTTGTTACATGTTGTTGAAATCGTGTAACATTGGATGCCTACTCACTCCTGGACAGCCGTGGTGCTGGCGGACTGGACGTAGGTCAGTATCAACATGCTGTCTCCATACTTATCAAAGGGGCCTGGAGTGTCCAGGGTCTTCTTGACCCCTGACACCGCCCCTTCCTCCTCCTCCCCTGCCTGAAGGTAGGGTCTGTTGTCCTCGAGAAGATTCTTCAGCTTGTCGTCTATGTGCCGACATAAGCTGAAATATTCGACATAACGTCACTACATGGAATAATAATGAACATGAACAACCTAAAGGCCTGCTTTTTCTTAGAATCAACATTGGTCACTCAAAGCTTTGAAACTGAGTTGGAACAGCTAGAACATGCAGGTATGTCATTATGAAATGCCTAAACATAAATGTAAACTGTACCAGTAGAACTGTACCAACCTCTGTACCAGTAGAACTGTACCTACCTCTGTACCAGTAGAACAGTACCTACCTCTGTACCAGTAGAACAGTACCTACCTCTGTACCAGGAGAACAGTACCTACGTCTGTACCGGTAAAACAGTACCTACCTCTGTACAAGCAGAACAGAACCAGTAGATCTGTACCAGTAGAACTGTAACCACCCCAGTACCAGTAGATCTGTACGTACCCCAGTACCAGTAGATATGTACGTACCCCAGTACCAGTAGATCTGTACCTACCCCAGTACCAGTAGAACTGTACCTACCCCAGTACCAGTAGATCTGTACCAGTAGAACTGTAACCACCCCAGTACCAGTAGATCTGTACGTACCCCAGTACCAGTAGATCTGTACGTACCCCAGTACCAGTAGATATGTACGTACCCCAGTACCAGTAGATCTGTACCTACCCCAGTACCAGTAGAACTGTACCTACCCCAGTACCAGTATATCTGTACCAGTAGAATTGTAACCACCCCAGTACCAGTAGATCTGTACGTACCCCAGTACCAGTAGATCTGTACCTACCCCAGTACCAGTAGATCTGTACCTACCCCAGTACCAGTAGAACTGTGCCTACCCCAGTACCAGTAGAACTGTACCTACCCAAGTACCAGAAGATCTGTACCAGTGGAACTGTAACCATCCCAGTACCAGTAGAACTGTACCTACCCCAGTACCAGTAGAACTGTACCTACCCCAGTACCAGTAAATCTGTACATGTAGAGCTGTACCTACCCCAGTACCAGTAGATCTGTACATGTAGATCTGTACCTACCCCAGTACCAGTAGATCTGTACATGTAGATCTGTACCTACCCCAGTACCAGTAGATCTGTACCTACCCCGGTACCAGTAGATCTGTACATGTAGAGCTGTACCTACCCCAGTACCAGTAGATCTGTGCTTGTAGAAATGTATCTACCCCGGTACCAGTAGATCTGTACCAGTAGATCTTTACCTAACGGGGACCAGTAGATCTGTACTTGTAGAGCTGTACCTACCCCAGTACCAGTAGATCTGTGCTTGTAGAGCTGTACCTACCCCAGTACCAGTAGATCTGTGCTTGTAGAGCTGTACCTACCCTAGTACCAGTAGATCTGTACATGTAGAGCTGTACCCACCCCAGTACCAGTAGATCTGTACTTGTAGAGCTGTACCCACCCCAGTACCAGTAGATCTGTACATGTAGAGCTGTACCTACCCCAGTACCATTAGCTCTGTACATGTAGAGCTGTACCCACCCCGGTACCAGTAGATCTGTACATGTAGAGCTGTACCCACCTCTGTACCAGTACATCTGTACATGTAGAGCTGTACCCACCCCAGTACCAGCAGCACTGTACATGTAGAGCTGTACCCACCTCTGTACCAGTAGCACTGTACATGTAGATCTGTATTGTAGAGCTGTACCCACCTCTGTACCAGTAGCACTGTACATGTAGATCTGTATTGTAGAGCTGTACCCACCTCTGTACCAGTAGCACTTTACATGTAGAGCTATACCCACCTCTGTACCAGTAGCACTGTACATGTATATCTGTATTGTAGAGCTGTACCCACCTCTGTACCAGTAGATCTGTACATGTAGAGCTGTACCCACCTCTGTACCAGTAGCACTGTACATGTAGAGCTGTACCCACCTCTGTACCAGTAGCACTGTACATGTAGAGCTGTACCCACCCCAGTACCTGTAGCACTGTACTTGTAGAGCTGTACCCACCCCAGTACCAGTAGCACTGTACATGTAGAGCTGTACCCACCTCTGTACCAGTAGCACTGTACTTGTAGAGCTGTACCCACCCCAGTACCAGCAGCACTGTACATGTAGAGCTGTACCCACCCCAGTACCTGTAGCACTGTACTTGTAGAGCTGTACCCACCCCAGTACCAGTAGATCTCTACCTACCCCAGTACCAGCAGATCTGTACCTACCCCAGTACCAGTAGCACTGTGCTTGTAGAGCTGTACCCACCTCTGTACCAGTACATCTGTACATATAGAACTGTACCCACCCCAGTACCAGTAGATCTGTACATGTAGAGCTGTACCCACCCCAGTACCAGTAGATCTGTACATGTAGAGCTGTACCCACCTCTGTACCAGTACATCTGTACATGTAGAGCTGTACCCACCTCTGTACCAGTAGATCTGTACATGTAGAGCTGTACCCACCCCAGTACCAGTAGATCTGTACATGTAGAGCTCTACCTACCCCAGTACCAGTACATCTGTACATGTAGAGCTGTACCCACCTCTGTACCAGTTGAACTGTACATGTAGAGCTGTACCCACCCCAGTACCAGTACATCTGTACATGTAGAGCTGTACCCACCTCTGTACCAGTACATCTGTACATGTAGAGCTGTACCCACCTCTGTACCTGTAGCACTGTGCTTGTAGAGCTGTACCCACCCCAGTACCTGTAGCACTGTACATGTAGAGCTGTACCCACCTCTGTACCAGTACATCTGTACAAGTAGTGCTGTACCCACCTCTGTACCTGTAGCACTGTGCTTGTAGAGCTGTACCCACCCCAGTACCTGTAGCACTGTACATGTAGAGCTGTACCCACCTCTGTACTGCCGGTGTAAAGGCCCGGGCCTTGAGGATGAGGCCCCCACCATCAGCCAGACTCTTGTTGGAGGGGGTCCACACCGAGCTGGCAGCAATGTCTCCGCTCGACTCAGTCCACAGATAGCTGGCCAGGTTCGTTTCATGCTGCAGCGAGCTGGACAATATGAAGGGAAGGTCATCAAAACACATTATTCTCTATAAATTCGAAATATATGTTTAGTGGTACACTCTTGCCATCGCCATATAGCAGGAAACTGACCAATATCTTCCACAGGGCAACATCATGTTCCTTTATCTGACACATATCTCAGATGGATATTTCACGACGCATCATTTTTATCAAAGTTACCATTTATTATAACTGTTTATTGCATATTGTTATGGTCATGATGATTATAGCGTTTTATCATCAAAGACTGGATGTCCACAGGGGATATCACTTGTGTGAGATCAATAATGAAATTTCATCGCAATGCTTTGCGGATCATTGGGACGTCATGGGTTACCATGAAGTCACAATTATATGAAATCACTCATTTCTCTCCCACTGAAGGGGCGGTCGGGTAGTCTAGTGGTTAAAGCGTTTGCTCGTCACGCCGAAGACCAGGGTTCGATGTGTGAAGCCCATTTCTGGTGTCCCCCGCCATGATATTGCTGGAATATTGCTAAAAGCGGCGTAAAACCATACTCACTCACTCTCCCACTGAAGTATGTTAGCTGTAGTTTTTCACACTCAAGACCCTGGTTATTACTGTTTACAAACTGTTATCAATAAGTGTTAAAATATTTGATATGAAAAGCCAAAGCGGTTGAGATTTTCTAATTTTTGAAGTACAGAATTGATGAGATAACATTGAAAGTTTACTTGTATTCATAAATGTGAAAGAAAATTATCAGGATTATCAGAAATGAAATCAGATGCCAATGTGTCTTGTGTGTTCATGTAAGTACAATTATGGTGTATATATTTTCATATATGATGACAACATTTCTGTCGCAAGAGGCATTTTATTCAGGCAGGGCTCCATGACGTGCAGTGTCCATGACAGCAAATGAGTGAGTTGGGTTTAATACCACTTTAAGCACATGTTTCCGAGGCAAGTGAGTTAACTGACTATAAAAGTCTAGTTTCCACCTTGCTGAACTAGGCTGGTATTATGGCGTTACATTTTGGCTGGAGTAACGAGTCTATGCATAGTCCAATCACAATCGTGCAACGAAATCGAAATCGGCAAGGGTGGAACTGGACTTTTAAAGTCATAAACTGTCAATCAGATTTCGGTTGATTGCAAGATTTGCAAAGCATGCGCACCGCCAACTCATTGTCAACAGATATTTTCCAAATCTTTTCATGTTTTTAATCAAGGTGCTCACATGATTTGATGCACTTGGCGATGTAAGACCTGTTCTATCACAATATAGATCTTGATTATCAATTGACCAGGCGCCGCCATTTTGTTTGAAGCAAATGCAAGTGATACGAGAGGTGGAATCTGATTGGTCCATAGGAGTGGCATAGAAGGGACATAACTCATAATAGCCACTGGTGGCGCTACGATCGAGCCAAGGAATTCCAGGCTAGTTCGGCAAGGGAGGAAACTGGACTTTTAAAGTCAGTTAACTCTCTTGCCTCGGGAAGATGCTTCAAGCATGGCACCTACCTGTCATTGGTGTCGGGGGTGAGTTCGATCATCACCTTGGACACATTCCGCTTGGTGTGTTCCGCTGCTGTGTCAAGCTGATACTGGATCAGTTGCTACAAACAACATGGAGAAAACACCATTACTACCTCATGGAATCTCATAACTAAAACTACATGCCGAAAAATATACTAACCTAGACTGCAAGCAGCACCTGTTTCCAAGCTATTTTTTTTTTTTAAACATCCCAAAAGGACGGCTTTTTCCTTGTTACTGGTGTGTTCCAAGTGTAAGAAAAATAGTAGGAAATATTTTTGAAATAACTAAGTCACATTATCCACTTTTGTTGACTTTTGTTTAATTAAAAAATAAAATGAGGCATACTTTGTATAATATAATAATAAAATGGCTGCTCCAATCTGTACTGTTCTTTGATCAGGTGTAGAACTATTTCTACAATAATTATTTAATCTGAAATGAAAGATTTCAGAACAAATACTCCCCAAAAGCCCTGCCTGCCTGGGTTGTTACTACAGAGTCTCAAGGAAAGTAGTCTTGAGGACATCGGAACTGACCTTGACCCTGTCCACAAAGAGTGGTTGCAGGAAGTCCCCCCAGACACGCAGTGTTTTGTTGACGACTCTCCGGCAGATCAAATCCCACTGACTCTCATCCCCATCCTGCAAACACAAAACACTGGGAGTTGATCACATGCATATACGTCATGGCTGGAATTACACAGAGAAGGAAGTGACATGTAAGATTTTGTTATACTTGGAGTTGTATGGAAGAAAACTATACCTGAGTGAGGAGCTCCCACAGTGAGTCTCGGATGTCCGCCAGGCGCTTCACGGTGTTGACAAATCCCAGCAGTTTCCCCACCCCAGACTTAATGTCATTGATGCAGCTGGGGACACACAGACATTTAGGCATCAGGACAACCTCCGCACAATGAATCAAACATTCCTTAACAATCATCAAAATAAATTATGGATTCTTGTGTTGATAATAATATACATGTACCGTATTCGACGTAATAAGCGCCCCGCTCTAATAAGCGCCCACAGCGATTTTTGCTAATATATTGGCTTGTGAACAAGCCCAATTTGCACCCCTTCCAATTGATCAATGTACACTTATTTATTCGTGTTATTATTTATTCATATGCACGCTTTATTATGGTTAAATAAATTCTGAAAAATATATCTGTCATGTATAATACGCACATACTTTTCTTTTTTGTCATTTCAGGCTGTCAGCATAAACCACGAAATTTAAAATCTTTCAACTCTGGTTTTTTTCTCACTAAAATTATATTCTAATAAGAGCCCCCTATTTCTAACTTTGAGAGCACCCTGGGCGCTTATTACGTCGAATACGGTATTATTGAAACAACTTACGTGTTGATCCACTGTTGGCAGTTGTCCTGGATGTGTTGGGAGGATATTGTGGACCCTGCACTTCTCAGCACAGGACGGAAATCTGTCAGGGGGAAACGAGTATACAATCTATTATCTGAATGGAGAATAATACATCATTTGATGATGTTGTTTGTTGCTGAACTCAGTAATGTTTTAGCTATATGATGGCAGCTTGGAAGCAATTGATTTTGGGTCAGTGACTGATATTATGAGCAACAATCCACACAATCGTGGTACCCTAACTCAACCCTAATCCCCAAGTCTCCGAGTCTGACCGCCATTAATTCACCTCTATCGACCAGCATAGATAGCTAGGATCTGTTCAATCTCTGAACCCCCATAGGGTTGGTTTGGCAATGAGTATACAATCCATGCAAATATGTTCAATAATTATATACCTAACTTTCATTATGTCAATGAAAATATTAAACTGTTTGTTATCTTGTTTGATAGGCATTTAGAAGTTGGAGTACTAAGTAAGGATAAGAAATTTATGGATGAACAACTTCTTTATTACAATCAAGAGCGACGTTTCGGTGTAGGTTCTAACACCGTTATCAAGCAAGTGATTATACAGAGTGCAGTAAGTAAGTATATATACACGTAGGAGGCAATGTACACACAAGGGCAGTGATGATAACCATCGGTGAAGTCAGTGCCATGAAACCAAGGGATGAAGCCAGTAATGTAAACAACGGGATTATGGCTGATTGGGGTCATCAAAGACCCCAAAGACCCCAATCAGCCATAATCCCGTTGTTTACATTACTGGCTTCATCCCTTGGTTTCATGGCACTGACTTCACCGATGGTTATCATCACTGCCCTTGTGTGTACACAACAGGCTTCTCTACCCCAGTATAACAATATCTACCCTACTGTATAAACATTGCCTCCTACTTGTATATATACTTGCTTACTGCACTCTCAAAATCAGAAATTAAAAGTGTAAACAAGCAAAAAATCACCAAAAAATGGCATAACCTATATCTAAACTCAAATAGCCAAATCAAAAAAGTGCTCAGCAAACCACTTACCAAACCAAAAATTCTCCATCCATCCAGAAAAATCGACAGAGTAATCACTAAACTCCAAACAGGACACACCAACCTAAATAACCACCTAAAAAAATTTAAAAAACACACTACAGGTAACTGCCCACACTGCAAACAACCAGAAACCCCAGAACACGCACTCATCCACTGCACACACTACCTAACACATCGAACCGCATTACAAACCACCCTCAATCTAAACAAGGCTCTAACTCTAGAAGCAATACTAAACCCACAAAATAAACTAGAAAACTTCAAGGCCTTAGGCGTATTCTTAATCAAAACGGAACTAATAAAACGCATCTAAAAACACAATAACTCACCAAATCAAAATCACATAAACAAACAAACATCCACCATACCCAGCTCCCTTAGTTCTCCTCCCCAATCCCATCGGCATCTATTCCAAATCTCAAAATTCCCAAATTCTATATAAGCAACCCCTAAAACCCCCCTCTTGGGTTGCACAGACCACCTTCGCCCCTTTCGGAAACACATTAAATGGCCTGGCCGGGCCCGTGTGCGAAATACGCATCAGTCGGAAAGCGCACGTTAAATCTCCAAAGTAAGTAAGTAAGTAACTCTGTATAATCACTTGCTTGATAACGGTGTTAGAACCTACACAGAAACGTCGCTCTTAATTGTAATAAAGAAGTTGTTCATCCATAAATTTCTTATCCTTACTGTTTGGTTTTCTTGTTGTTTAACACCACACTCAGCAATATTCCAGCTGTATGAGGGCGTTCTAAATAATCAATCCTGGACCAGACAATCCAGTGACTCACATCATTAGAATCAATGAAATTGAGAAAAGATTATATGACTAACCATCCATTTAGTCACCTCTGGGCACCTATATTTTTACCAGAAATCCCCACAGGCGTACAAACTAACATACATGTGTCGTTTACGTTTTCCGTGATTCTATCAGCAACATGACACCACAGCCGTCAGTTATTATAAACTTAATCACCATTACTACAAGTACAGCGTATTCAACCACACAAATGTCATAACAAAAATGAACGTTTTACAAAGTGTCAAATTAAAACAGAAAACCTCCAGTAAAATATGGCTTAAAAAAAACGAGACATTATTCAAATAATTTTATCTGTTAGTCATTATCAAAATAAAAAATAGCATGTTTTATACTTAACACAAGAAAGTGTTCTGATTGGGAAATTACGTACCTTTGACAGATTTTGGCAGACATTTGGCTGATATTGATCCCTGCAGGCTCAGCAAACCCCCAGCTGTCAATGTATCAATCAATATTTCAGCTAGCTGGGCAATATGCATATATACAGTAGCCTAGGTCAAGTCCGATTGTTGCCAAAGAAACACAAAACATATTTTCTTCAGAAATAACAAAACACCAAAAGGCACCAGTTCAGCATGTGTTTAATACATATGTAAAGTTTCATAATAAAATATCAAACAGTTTCCGAGTTAAGCCCAGGAAAGGAACCATACATGTGTCCAGTTGTTGATATGGAACACAAAAAATATTTTTTTAGAAATACCAAAACACCAAAAGGAACCAGTTCACCTGGTGCTTTTGTAATAAAATATTAAACGGTTTCTGAGTTATGCTCCGGAAACAAAACATGATGAACGGACAGAAGGACAGCACCCATTCCGATATAATAATCACATATCCATAATCTAAAAATAATCACACAAATTGACTGGCCAAACCTGTAGTCAATAATATGTCTTCCTACTCAACCAACAAACCCAAACACATCATGCCAAATAAAACACAAAAAATAATAATTTAAATTTAAAATAATGTGCAACGATCCATGAACCATGAACAAAAACAGGTCAGGACTTCTTTGTCATCTAGAATCTGCCCCAGAATCAACCAAGGAAAACAATTCACTTCTAAATCATGTAGATAGCATAAAGTACACGACATCCTACCTTCCTGGGACTTGTTGAGCACCTGCTCCAGGATCTCCGACAGCAGATTGCACTGCCCTGCAACAAACAGGACCATCTCACTCATCATGCTCACATCACTTGGAATAACCAACACTATTCCTACAAGTGTTTTAATGAGCAGGACTCTTTCTCACGACCAAGGATTTTACCGATAATATGCCAGGGTGATTAACTGATGACATGCAAGCATGTTTTACTGATTTCAAGTCAAGCTGTTTTACTGATGACATGCCAGGGTGTTTTACTGATAACATGACAGCATGTTTTACTGATTTTCAAGTCAAGCTGTTTCACTGATGACATGCCAGGATGTTTTACTGATAACATACCAGTGTGCTTTACAGATAACATGTCAGCATGTTTTACTGATTACAAGTCAGACTGTTTTACTGATGACATGCCAGGGTGTTTTACTGAGGCAGGCAGTGCCTGAGAGAGACACTTAGACTTAGGGGTACAGATATCATCATCCAATTCATTCAGACAGAGTAACAGACCACTATTAATGAAAGTCGACAAACTGACAGTGGCCATCTGGGAGTGAGTCCCACTACGCAAGTCACAGCATCAAGAAACATTCATCACCTCCTTTTTCCTTCTCCCCTGCAATGGCGGTGTTGTAGAAGACGGCGTGGATCTGGTGAACGGTGTTGATGAGGAGGCGAACCACCGAGGACACCTGGTCTTTGATGTTCCCATGCAGGCTAGTGTGGAGGGCTTGCTGCAGGGCTTTCTAGGAGACAAATGGGCGGTGCCATTGTGGCATTACTAACATCATATATCTACCACCCTTTCTGGGAGACAAACGGGCAGTGCCATTGTGGCATTACCAATATCATATATCTCCCACCCTTTCTGGGAGACAAACAGGCGGTGCCATTGTGGCATTACTAACATCATATATCTACCACCCTTTCTGGGAGACAGACGGGCAGTGTTATTGTGGCATTACCAATATCATATATCTACCACCCTTTCTGAGAGACAAACGGGCAGTGCCATTGTGGCATTACCAATATCATATATCTACCACCCTTTCTAGGAAACAAACAGGTGGTGCCATTGTGGCATTACCAATATCATATATCTACCACCCTTTCTAGGAGACTAACAGGCGCTGCTATTGTGGCATTACCAATATCATATATCTACCACCCTTTCTAGGAAACAAACGGGCAGTGCCATTGTGGCATTACCAATATCATATATCTACCACCCTTTCTAGGAAACAAACGGGCAGTGCCATTGTGGCATTACCAAGATCATATATCTACCACCCTTTCTGGGAGACAAACGGCCGGTGCCATTGTGGCATTACCAATATCATATATCTACCACCCTTTCTAGGAAACAAACGGGCAGTGCCATTGTGGCATTACCAATATCATATATCTACCACCCTTTCTGGGAGACAAACAGGTGGTGCCATTCTGGCATTACCATATTATCTACCAACCTTTTTGCGAGCATGTATATAAAGGCAATGCCATTGTGACCTTATCCTTACCATATTATGTATCTATCACCCTTTTCAATCAACTGTTCATCTGTTTCATTAAGAAAACTTTAATAATCAACCAAAGTTGGCACATGAGGGTGTTACTTTGGAGATGTCATGCTGTCAGTGTAACCATGGTAACTACTCACAGTCCTGGCAAGAAGGAACTCATTGAAGACTTGTCTGGGGGTGCTGTCTTCCAACAGTAGGATCGAACACAGGAACTCAGCTATTTGCTGGCAAGAACACATTTTTAAAAATATATAGCCATTGACATCATCAGTTTATCAGAGAGAACAAATACAATAGATGGATTAATAATATACAACATCAATGCTAGAAAATAACTTGATTAACCGAAACAAATTCCCTTTGGCAGAAAAGGGAAAATAGCTGTGAAATTAATATGAAAGGATTACTGAAAATCGGTAATGACACCCATGTTTGCAAACAAGGTATGCATGTCCTTAATCCTCTTCATGTGACTGTGTAATTGTGATCAATATCAGTGTAGTCATCAAGAAAAAAATAATTTGTTTTTTATGAAACATCAATAATTCACCTTCTTAGCGACATTCTTCACATCTGTTAAGTGAGACACAAGTACTTTTCTAAAGCCTCAGATGCTTGGGAGTGAGGGCCCACTACTTATAATAAGATTGCAGCTACTGACTCCAACTCTACCAGTCCTTGTTTTAGCCCCTCAATGCACCAGGCAGGGTAACAACTACTATCTTTAACGTTGATTGGTACGACGTGGCTGTGGATTGAACCACCACTGACCTTCACCTCTCTGGGCAGACGCTCTACCACTAGCCCACAGAGGCGGTCCTCATCGGATAACTTCATAACAATGTCTAACTGCTCCTTCTCATATATATTGTCCTTCGGTTTCATCATCACAGCTATTCAAACAAACACCTGTGTAAACAATCATACACCAGCACAACAAAGCACAGCTAGAATAGAGAAGCCTGTGTATTACTGTGTTAATAAAGTTCTCAAAAACAGTCAACATCTACACCACAGTGATGCCTTGTAACAGTCCTCGAATTACCAGCTACAACTATGGACAAAGCAAGCAGCACTTCAGAGTGGGGAGCCACTATTAAGACGTTCACCGAAAAAGCTCTAATGCCATAAAAATGCAATAAAGTTAATTGGTCAATTTACCCAAACCTTATAAAAGCTAGTAGTACTACCTGTACGTGCTAAGGTATTAGAAATAGTTGGAGTATTTTTGTTTTTGTTTTGGTTTGCCTGTTACTGAGACCTAGTTATACAGTCTGTAAATGGTTCCTTCAACAGGTGATGTCCCTTCATAGGAAATGGGAACTAATACGACACCATAGAAAAATTCATATCAGGTGGAGGCCATGAATCATGGAGAAATGGTCAAAACTGCAGTTGACCTGATCAATCATTACTTTTATTTAATAGATTAAACTTGTGCCAAGGCTGAATTGATTCGACAAGTCTCATGAATGTTTTGAGATATTCATCTTTAATCTGTGCCATGGACTACACGTTAACACCACGTTTCACCTGTGTATTGGCAGTACACACTACACAATCATGTTTTCAACCATGTTTCTAAGTGAGTGAGTGAGTATGGTTTTATGCCGCCTTTAGCAATATTCCAGCAATATCATGGCAGGGGACACCAGCAATGGGCTTTACACATTGTGGGGAATCGAACCTGTGTCTTCGGCGTGACGAGTGAACACTTTAGCCACAAGGCTACTGCACCGCTTTCATGTTTCTAAGACACCACAACTCTTCATGTAGTTTTGTTCATAGCATGATAAATGAACATAGATACATTTCTTATACTGGTAGTCTGTCCAATCACGTCACTAATTTACCAATTTGTTAACATTTGGATTGTAGTAGAAATAGTTATTTAGATATTTTGTTCTTACATCACTGTACAATGTGTACTGGATATACACATACACAGTTATATTCATCTTCGATACAACTATTTTCACAAATTCTACAAAGTCTATGTTTTATTAAAAAACCTTAGATATATGCCTGTTTCAATAAATAAATCATGTGAACGACAACGGAATCGAGAAAAAGAGCTATTCTAAACTTAGTCTTATTAACTTTGGAGTTTACTAGCCCGAAGAAGGCTCTAAGCATCATTTTTAATAGTCTTTAGTATCACTAGATAGACGGTTATTAGCTGAGCTTACCAAACAGACATTTACTGGACACAGGCTTCCAACTTGTGGCTCAAGTCACAGACTGAACCTAGGTAAATTAACATTTATAAGATAACGTTCTGCTATTAGTCATGCCCTGCTGAAAGACAGAAGGGTCCCCATGATGGAGATTTACCTTATCTGTGTAGGTTCCCTCCATGTCCTTCAGAGAGCTGCGACATCCCTGGAACCAGACGTACAGGTTGCAGCACACGAAAGTATGCATCCATAGGCACAAATTTGGATGGGTAAAAATGAATTTGAAATGATATCAGTATTTCAGTTCTGTTCCTTGATTTGGTTTGTTTGTTGTTTAACGCTGCACTCAGCAATATTCCAGCTACATGACAGTGGTCTGTAAATAACCTAGTCTGGACCAAACAAACCAGTGATTGATGCATTGAGCATCGATCCACGCAATTTGGATATGATGACATGCATCAACCAAGTCAGCAAGCCTGACCACCGATCTTAGTCGCCTCTTACGACAAGTAGAGTCGCCTTTTACAGCAAGCATGGGTTGCTGAAGATCAATTCTACCCCAGATCTTCACAGGTTGATGTTCCTTGAACCAACTAAAGCTTGGATGTGGTTTGAATCACAGCTTAAATACAAAAATCAAAATGTCTTTCACATACACAATGGTTTCAAAATGAGCATGCATGAAAAAGTGTCCTTCAACACTAAAGTCAAAATCTAATGATGAATGCGTCACCGATGTAGAAATGGTCTGACCTGCAGGATGGTGTTCTTGAAGTGGCTGATGGCGGCCCACTGCCGGGTGAGCACCGGGAACCAGGACAGGATGTTGGCAGAGCGCTGGGAGTTGAGCTGCAGACTGGTGTTGACGTGACGAGCCAGGAGGTACAACTGGGTGGCGGTCAGGTAGTCACGGCTATCGTTGCTGCTCCAGATCTACACACAGGGGACAGTTGTAGGCCACTTATATAGCTCTAAACTATGTATAGTGCATGGCACTATTAGCCAGGTCAACACACTATCTCTACATCTGCAGTATGTTTCCTTGAGAGTATGCCACAGCACTATGTAAGTATCGCAAGTAAATGCATAAACAGTGCAGTGTTTCCACTGACCAGTAATTTGCCAGCTGACTGAACCACATACTGAAACAATTTAACCCAACCGGTCCAAACTATTGAATGTACACATATTTTTTGGCACTGCAGGTCCAGTGAGCCAGTAATCCTATATCTGAATAGAAACTGGTTGGTTGGTTTCATTCTTTAACGCCGCACTCAGCAATAGTACAGCTTTATGACGGAGGTCTGCAAATAATCAAGTCTGGACCAAACAATCCAGTGATTAATATCATGAGCATCGATCCACGCAATTGGGATCGATGACATGCAGCAACAAAGTTAGCGAGCCTGACCACCCGATCCCGTTAGTCGCCTTTTACGACAAGTAAAGTCGCCTTTTACAGCAAGCATGGGTTGCTGAAGACCTATTCTACCCCGGAATCTTCACAGGTCGAATGGAAACTGAGTAGGCTCAAATAACACCAACAAAAAATTCCCACTGAGTCGATGAACAAGAACACTGTCTTTCTGACAATCATTAGTTGAATCCTCTTGCCCCAGCATCAGTTGTGGAACAAGCACCTGGTTGTTGACAATGTGGTCTCAATGGGATAGCTATAGGACACAGTACACTCATTTCCGTCTCAGCCTCACCTTCTCTGGCATATCCAGCAAGAGCTTAATCTGAGCAGCTACGCCATAAAACTCAGCCTCTTGCTTCTTCCTGCAAACAAACAAACATCTCCTTTTAAACTGTGCTAAGACATCTGTTTGTACACTTGACTTACTTCATTGAAAAATACTACGAGCTGTTGACCTTAATTACCTGATAAACCTCCAAATATGTAACGGAATAAGCATATCTGATCAGGTAAAATAGATTAAATGCCTTCAAAAGTCACCCGTATGGATCTGATTACAATTATATTGCAATTATCCTTTGTGTTAAGGCTGCCCTCGAGGTCCACTGATGACCCCCTGCATTATCAGACACTGGCGTCATTCCTTAATTTGCAACTGACATGATTTATCATTTCAGTTGTTTTTCTTGTTACTCTAGGCATTGTTTTATATGTAAAGATGAAGATTACTATGACTACTTGTCTCGTATACTGAGACGGAAATATCAATCATCTGTATAGAGCTTTTCTCCCTGATCCACTAGTGATTCAGTTAAGAAATTCTCAATAAAGTCATTTAAAGGAATTTTACTGCAATGATTCGGAGAAATGGTATCTGAAATTATCATTGTAGCAGGAATATTATATATAGAATACTAATAATACTAGACTCCTCTCAGTGATCTATCAACTCCACATGCAATGATGTTGAATAAGCCAAGGGATGTTGAGAGCTTTCAATATTTGTTCTAGAAACGTGTTCCGAGGGTACATTAGCACGCGTTTTGGTATTACACAATGTGTAATAAAGCTGTATGTTTATTAAACGGGTGATCTCTTCACGGCCAAGTAATAAATTCTAATATTATGTTATTTTTGTTGCAGTTTTCACTATATATATTTCAAATAATAAAAACCATAAGCATAGCAGTTTGGTATATTGGTGGATATTTTTAACTATGCCACCGAGTCACTGTTAGAGTCTTCCCTTGGTCTTGCTATTTCGCTAGCGGAAACAATATGTTGACTCCCATGCCGCTTCTGACAAATTTGTCCTTTAACAAGTCAAAGTATTGTATTTGTGATACATGTATCATTTCTCTGTCAACTAAGGTTAGTTTCAAGTTGTCAATAGTGGTAATCTGATTGTGGTAGCTGTACATAAAGGTGAGTTTCTCACACGTTTTCGCCAAAATTTATGTAAGCAATACTAAATGAAAATTTGAATAAAATCAATAAAATAGATTACAAATAGAAATCCAGATGTACAATGAACACTTATTATTACCAGATAGTGTAATAACAGGAGTCACTTGTGTAATTCATTATAAGTTTGTTGAAATGCTATTTCCAATGACATGAAGATGTGTGTTTGTGGGAAAATAACGGAACTTACAGAAGCCACTGATTACCCTGCAGTATAACATGGTATAAGAAGAACAGTAACATGAAAGGTGTTACAGCGAGCGAGGCTATATGTTTATACATATTTCTAACACTGCAGCAGTTGACTTACTTGCCCGTGGTGTTGTCGGCCTTGGCCTTTTGGTGGTAGGACACCCCACGCACCATGTAGTTCTGCTTCAGCTGTTTGCACATGTCCTCCATGTGGCCGATAGACTGGGTCACATTCTCCGAACTGGTCTTCATGTCTTTGATGGTGTCGGCTGCCTCGATCAAGTCCCGATACCGCTCTCTGAAGGAGTTCAAGCACCAATAAACATCACTCCCCCTCTGACGGAGTTCAAACACAAGGAGGTCACACAGGATGTGGGGAAAATGGTTTCAGTGAAGATCTACAGACACAGCCAGTAATATTCCAGCCACATCATGGAACCTCCTAAATAAATGAGTCTGGCGCAGGTATATCAGTGTTAAAACATAATTGACATTTCACAAAAGTTTAAAAGGTAATCATGGCAACAGGTATTGTTTTCTATTTGTTGGGTCCTTGTGGAGATGAGTCAGTTCACTGCGATCCACAGAATACCAACATTACAGGAAATATGCATGATTGAATTCCTTGTTTTTATACCTAGTTGTTCGTTTGTGTGTTGTTTAACGCTGCACTCGGCAATATTCCAGCTAAATGAAGGCAGTGTGTAAATATTCGAGTTTGGACCAGACAATCCAGTGATTAACATCATGAGCATTGATCCACGCAATTGGGATACGATGACATGCATCCACCAAGTCAGCGAGCCTGACCACCCGATTCCGTTGGTCGCCTCTAACGACAAGCATATTCGCCTTTTACAGCAAGCATTGGATGCTGAGTGTGAGTGAGTTGGGTTTAACGCCACTTTTAACAGTATTACAGTTATATCGCGGCGTGTCAGCTTAATGTGGGAGGAAAGCCCGAAGTGATGCAGGTCTCAGACGTTTACCACTTCGGTGATACCCACGAGCACGGATATGGTGCCGACAAACCTAGAAACATAATTGGGGCGAACCGGGATTAGAACCCACAATCATAGGTTTCTGGTGTGCCCAAGGGACGCAACTCTGCACAGCGAATCGCGGCGCCTTAGACGACTGGGCCACCCGTGCCCCCCATTGGATGCTGAAGACCTATTCTTCTCCGGATCTTTACCATATTAACAGGTGTCTAACTAGCTGAAATATTTGAGCTTCAATGACATTCAGTGTCCATTCAAACCCTGAGCCAATGCGGGCCCACTCCCCACCTCTCTCCAAACATGTGGGCCATGCAGGAAGAAATGTAGGGCCTGCAAAGTTTTCAAAAGAAATATCATGATCCCCAGAAATATTTTTTATTTTCTATCCCAGATTATCAGAATATGAACAGTTAGCTTGACTGAGTAGTCTGAAACTAGTCTCCCGTCAAACATCATCTTGTTTGCCCCCTTCATTATCAGTATCATTGTCCGGACTGTTCTCAGTACAGCGGTAGAAACTAACATTTTTGGTCCACTAGTCTAGTGCCAATTTCTAACCCTGCAGTACTTGACCACCGATATATTTCTGCTTCTGTCACATTACCATAAGCTTCTTGAAGCTTAGCAAGAAAAGAACATATTCTGGGCTGATGTAGTTTGGCAGACCAGTGTTCCATTACACATGGCATCTTTTAAATTGCACCATTCAATATCATTGGCTGAGTAAATGTCATAGACCAATCACCATCGGCCTTACAGAGTGACTCATCACATTGCTAGCATGGCAGGCAGGGAATTTCAAAGAAACATGTGTAGCTGCCATAAAATTTTTGATTTGAACCACAGACCTTCTGATCTGAGGTTGGACGCCTTGTCCACATGACCAAAGAGGTTAACCCTGTCAGCAAGCTGACATGGTAAGGATGTCATCTGTGGGATGACTCTATTCCCTGCTACACATGTAACAATTAGGTTGGCATTTCATGGCTTGTAAAAAAAGAAACATGTGCCCAACTCACCCAACCATGACTCGTAGATCTTCCTTCTTCTTCTCAATGTCAAGTCTGTGGAGAACACAAAAATACATCAGTAACCATGGTAACTGGTTCTAGTTGCACTCAGATTCAAGCATTCACAGCGAATACAAAAGCATGTACAGAAGAAAAGCAAAGAAACCTCAAATAGTAATTAAAGTTAGTCTGCTAGCCTCTGGTCAGCAACAATCTTAAAGGGCTACAGGTATGCTGGGTTTTTTAACTTTCACAGAAAAAATAAATCTTATCTTCTGAGTGAGGATAATTGCTTGGATACTGTTTCTTGTCCTTCACAACACAATGTACTTAGTGAGTAGAAGACCTTCTAATTCTTGGGTACAAGTTTCAGGAAAAACTGCTATTTCGTATATAATGCACAGTCAAAACCTACATTGTTTCACAACGGAGAACAGACTTAGTCAACATTTTAAAACAAATGGGAACTTTATGATAAACGATTACATGATGAATTTACAACATCAGTTGTATTTCCTGTACACTGGGTATTTTTTTTACATGCAAAAAAATAACATTATCATGTGTAGGCTAACTGTCTTATAAAATATGCAGGAAATGCCAACCTCAACTCCAACTTTCAACACAGGAAAAATCAAATTGTAACAAATAAAGGTATGGAGTGTCACACTTTGACATTTTCAGTTCACACTAGTTATCATGTTTATTGTATGTTTTACCATGTTTTAGATTCCACATTTGTCTGGTCATGTCAGTAGATTCACATTACAGAGTCACATTCCACACGGTCTGGCAGGAGGAGTAACTACCATGTCATGGTGACTCCTACAGTTTCAATTATTCAATGAATGGTTGGTTTTAGTTTCCAACCAAGGAATCGATCATAAAATGTAAAGTGAATGGAATGTGTGCTGCAATCTGATTGGTTGAAAACAATGTTTAACTGTGATTTGAAGTTTGGAAACCTACTGGATTATTCATTGTGCATGAATCATTTTCTGGATAATCAATTTTCTTTCCTCAATCCCAAATTTGGAAAACATCCAATATGGCTTGGAAAAATGGATACCACATTAATTACATGTTAAATTTCATCAAGGACAACTTTGACATATTTCTTGTTTTCCACAATCTGCTCATCTTCCCGAGGCAAGGGAGTTAACTGACTATAAAAGTCCAGTTTCTACCCTTGCTGAGATAGTCTAGGATTATGGTTTCATATTTTGACTGACCTAACAAGTCTATGCATAGTTCAATAAAAATCGCGTAATGAAATCAACATCCGGTTCGTAAACTGCCATGCATATTTCAGTTAATTGAGGGATTTGCAAAGAATGTGTTACCAACAACTTAATTTTTCTACATGCACTTAGTACATGAAGATATAAATATTAGGTTGCATTTTTCAATAATAAGTTGCACTGGTGCATGGTCGATGTAGCTAAATCGAGTCTTGATAATCCAAAATCTGGTCTTACAGATTGTCAAGTTCCCAATATTTCTACAGATATGTTCATATGAGTTTACCTGATTTTCTTTTCAGTGTCACGTATCTCTTCAATCGTCATCTTGTCAAAAAGTGAATTAGTGTCCATCTCGTTTGGCGGTTTGACTGAAACAGACATAAGTCATGTAGCCATCATTAAAACTATCATCCAATGCAAGTAATAGATACAGATATAAAGATAGACAGAGATATACATAGGAAGCACTGAACACTCAAGTTGTTGCTTAATGCCGCACTCAGCAATATTCCAGCTATATGACAGAGGTCTGTAAATAATCAAGTCTGGACCAGATAATCCAGTGATTGATACCATGAGCATCGATCCACGCAATTGATGACATGCATCAATCAAGTTAGCAAGCCTGACCACCCGATCCCAATAGTCGCCTCTTACGACAAGCATTGTTGCCTTTTACAGCAAGCATGGGTTGCTGAAGATCAATTCTAACCCAGATCTTCACGGGTCTAAACACTCAATCATACGTGTGATTAGTATTGCCTTTTTCTGCCACCTCATACATGATTCATGTCAACCAGTTCCAAGTTTCAATGATCTTAAACCATAACGAAGAGGTCAAACTATTATATTGTTTTTGAAGTTGATTCCGAGCCAGGAATTCAACAGCCATTCTGAACCTAATTTACAAGTAAAACTGACGCATCTTCAGGTCATTATGCAAAATTATCGAGAAATTATGTTACAACCATAACATTGTGTCAGTCAGAGAAATCACATGAATCTTTGGTGTGCATTGATTCACTCTAGGGATCAACAGATTCCAGGGATGTATCTAGGATTGCAGACAAAGTGTCCTTGGCAGACAAACTGGGTAAAAAAGCATAACATTGTTCAAAATTTGATTGTTTTAATGTTCTTGTTTTTGTAAATTCTGAAGAAATGGAAACGTTTTAATTCAAATTAGGAATGTTTACAGTCAAGTCTCGTTAATCCAACACACGTTAATCCGACAGTTGGCTTTATCCGACACAAATGATGGGAACGGATTAAATCGGTGCTATTTAGACCCGTTAATCCGACAGTCTCGCACTCCGACTCCGACACACCTAACTTGCAACAAATTGCCGAAATCACTCATTAATCAGTCTCGTTAATCCGACAGAGTGATCAGCGTACTCCGTAGTCATCTGCCCGCGAGTACACAGCCCCATGTTTTGATGCAAGACGAGTCGGCAAGTAGCTGCATATTTAAACGGCTGCAGAGATAAACTTACTAAACAATATTAACAATAAACAATTACTGCTTTTATTAAACAAAACAGGATTAATCACATGCCTAGATTACCTCAATCTCATTAAAATCGGATACAAGTTCTCGCTACCACTGAGGACATCCCATTACAGGTCAAGTCAGAAAGTCAGTTTTGTGTTAAACTTTAGAGGTTGCATGATTAGAAAAGATAGTCCACTAACAATGTAACACAACAATATGAATATTTCATTTTTCATTTTTTTGTTACAACATGTTTGAATCATTAACTATTGTGTAGTTTCCAATTTTCTATCACGAACGTTGATACTACCTAATTTCGTTTATCCAATATCCTTGTTAATCCAACATAATCATATGCAACCAACAATGTCGGAACGGGACTTGACTGTACATTGGGCCAAATATCAGCCTCTGAGCAGGTCTAGATAAATCCTGAGATTCTCATGATTTCACTTTGACATAATGTGGACAGGGTATTACTTGTGTTGTTCTTAGAGTCCTCTTGGAGTCTTATCCATTGCTTATAAGTTTTATACATCAAAGGAAACTGCATGCAATGTTTTTGTTGCCAGTGGCATGCTTATCCTGCAGGTAAAAAAACCAAAAGGGACAATTTAGCCCTTAGGTGA
Source organism: Haliotis rufescens (assembly GCF_023055435.1). Classification (NCBI taxonomy): domain Eukaryota; kingdom Metazoa; phylum Mollusca; class Gastropoda; order Lepetellida; family Haliotidae; genus Haliotis; species Haliotis rufescens. The sequence continues at coordinate 68,046,633 of NW_025963779.1, read as the reverse complement.
ACAACTGTCATTTTCATCATGGCTACACTCCAACATATATAGAAGAATGATCTGGACCAAACACACCAGTAGTCCACAGTAGTTCTTGAGCGATTCATCAAGTAATAATTCAATCTGTATTAAGCGTACAATCAGATAGTTTGTCATGTTTATCAATCTGTTATCTTGTCCAATCATTATAGAAATAAATGACAAGGTGGACAATACTTTTATTTGATGCAAATATTTCGGTAAATATGTAAACTAGGCCCTATCTTATATCAACCTTAAGTCACTTGATAAAGAGTAGAGCACATCAGTGACTCATATACTACTGTAGTAAAATGAGAGCTCCAGATATCAACATCAAAGTTATGAATATTCACAAAGTGAACCACAGACAGTGAAGCTTTAGGATTCTAGATAGATTAATGCATTACTAATGTAGCTCGATTAGTGCTGTACTTCGCATTAACAATTCCAATATCCTCAATGAGCATTTATGCAACTTATGGCAAGGCTGAAGTTAACCACCTGTGGTCCCGTGGTAAAGTGTTGGCTAATTAGATTAGCTAATGAGCTTAGCTTAGCTTAAAGCTGGCAACCCGAGTTCGATCCTCCACACAGCTAATTAAAGTTCGTAAAAGTGTGCCCAGTCAAGTTCAGTACTCCCTAACACGCCAACACAGTCCCTACTTTATTGAAACGCTGACTGATAGTTTTTTTCGATCACTCGGAGTTTTCAAATTGCAAGGTATTTTTTTTATGAACTGTCAGACTTTGACATTTGTGACCAGTTTTTGATTATCATTAAAAACATAACCAAACAGATGTAACAATCATGACGTATGATTGACATGTAAAATGTTACAATAAATTCAACGTCTTGTTTATCGAACATAACACAAAAATCGTAACACAAACATTTTGTGGTTTTATATCACTTGGAAGTGTTCTGCATTGCCTTAGTTCATCATGTCGAGACTTTAGTCTTTACTGTTTACAAACCGGTTCCTGAGCACAACCCTTGACAATAGCGATCGAATACAAAATCAGCGGGAACAATTTGTCATCAGATACGAAATGTCACTCTGCAAATATGAGTAAGCCAGCTTATAGCTTCCCGCAGTTGTTGTTAAACATATGAAATGTGAATTGTGTATATAATTTGTAAGTGCCAACTCACTTCGGTGCGTGTCAGTTGCCATCTTGGAAAGGGCGGAGAACTCTGTCTAAACCAACAAAACACACCGCTTAACTCCCTTCCATAGGCTTGCATAAACATTCTAAATGTACGAAAAGGCTTCCTTGCGTTGTTGCTTTGTAAGCGACCACAAACAACAACAAGAATCTAGTTGTGATGGAGGAATACAAAAGGGAAAGTATATCGCTCGAATCTAAATTTGAGAAGTAAAACGAAAATAGTTTCATTAATTACAAGGCTTGCAGTTATTATATGAAAATATTATCAGGGGTAGAAGCACTTGCAAACACACCTTTCATCCGTGAGTCTAGTTGTGACAAACGACAATAAATATAGTAATACTATAATGTACAATAATAATAATAATAATAATAATAATAATAACGACGACGACGATGACGATGATGATGATGATGATGATAATAATAATAATTTGTGGCTCTTGTGTTGTATTTGCGTTTGGACTTGTCTGTTTACCAGTTTCGCATCGAAGCGAAAGTATGCTGTTAAATAACTCTGGTAAGCCTTACAAAGCAGGGTAACATTTACTAAATGTATTGTTGGCGTTTTTTCCCGGTCCAAGTCCAGGGTTCGATTCCTCAGACAGGTCAATGTTTTGAATCCCATTTCTAGGATCGCCCGCCGTACATATATAGTGCTAAAATATTGCGTAAATATAGGATATTTCATGTGTCGAGTGAAATATCATGTTTCTCTCATCTAGTGACACGGGGAAAGGAGATATTTTCACGAGTGTCACATTCATTCACTCACTCCTATTGAAGGAAAAATTAAACCTCACGTACCACAGTTTAGGTTGTGTCTTGTTAGTTCCTTTGTTGTTTAACACCGCACTCAGCAATATTCCAGTTAAATGACGGCGGCCTGTAAATAGGACAATCCAGTGATTGACATCATGAGCATCGGTCCACGCATGCAGGCTCTTATAAGGCAACCTATATAATCACCTTAAATCTTTTCATGATAATGGTTGCGATCTATTCCCCCATAAACACACCAAGTCGTCACCAGTCAATTGTAAGTCACAAAAACTCGAAACAATTCGAAACTTATGAAAAAGATCAAATGAAAGCTGAATAAAAAGCCGGGCAAAAGAAATTATAAACCCATGTTTGTTGGTGTCTGAAAATGAAACAAAATGGTTATTCGATGGTAATGTATTTGATATGGGTGTCACAGTTACCTTAAGTTTGTAGTGATTGTTTTCAGCCTAATAGTGAGTGAGTAAGTTGGGTTTAACGCCGCTTTTAACATTATTCAAGTTATATCACGGCGTGTCAGCTTAATGTGGGAGGAAAGCCCGAAGTGATGCAGGTCTCAGACGTTTACCACTTCGGTGATACCCACGAGCACGGGTATGGTGCTGACAAACCTAGAAACATAATTGTTGCAAACCGGGATTCGAACCCACAATCATAGGTTTAAATATGACTCCTAATATTTGTTTTTCATTATTTTCGTGTGACATCGCCAGACATGAATTGATCGCAGGACTAGCTTTTAAACTCATTAATCATTATGATCACATCACAATCAGCGCTATGACATGGCATGACGCTTTATTCACAATAAGAGATAATAATCTCAACAGGTATAATGAAAATCCTAATATTATTTGTGCTATACACGTCACGTGATGTCAATATACTCTCATTTACAATGATTTATGCCTCAGCAGATATATATTTGTACTTAGTTAATAACATTTGTCAACGCAAACTGACTTGTTCAATAAAACACGGGAAATTAGTTTGATATGTACACACGGTACTCAATTAATCATCTCCTTTGATCTCCGCCGTAAAACACTACGAGTTTGACTCGCTACTGTTTAACATAGGAAGCAAACATGCTTTTGTCATGTTTATCATTTATGCAAATGCAGCCGAAATGAACATTGTCAAGCAATTAGTGTTCTCAATTACGTTTATACGGATTAATCTAACAATTATTTTGGCGGTCGTTCTCATTGTGTTTTATTCTCATATTTATCTTGTCTGTTTTTTTCCAATCCTGGGGCTCCATACATCTTTTAAATAATTAAAACTACTGAAAATTGTAAATTGCATGTTACATATAACTGCCATTTTTATTCTGGTTACAACTATACTCAAACTTCATTGAAATAAAATTCCTGCATTTTTTTCCATATATACACCGAATGAAGGCGTAATGTTCAAGATAGGCAGGCCTAACGAGCGAAACAGGGAGGCTTAATGTTCGAGATAGGGAGGCCTAATGTTCGAGACAGGGACGCGTAATGTTGGAGACAGGGAGGCCTAATGTGCGAGAAAGGAACGCGTAATGTTCGAGACAGGGACGCGTAATGTTCGAGACAGGGACGCGTAATGTTCGAGACAGGGAGGCCTAATGTTCGAGACAGGGATGCGTAATGTTCGAGACAGATACGCGTAATGTTCGGGACGCGTAATGTTCGAGACAGGGACGCGTAATGTGCGAGACAGGGAGGCCTAATGTGCGAGACAGGGACGCGTAATGTTCGAGACAGGGACGCGTAATGTGCGAGACAGGGACGCGTAATGTGCGAGACAGGGACGCGTAATGTTCGAGACAGGGACGCGTAATGTTCGATACAGGAAGGCCTAATGTTCGAGACAGGGTGGCATTATTTTCGAGACAGGGACGCATAATGTTCGAGACAGGATGGCATTATGTTCGAGACAGGGAGGCCTAATGTGCGAGACAGGGACGCGTAATGTTCGAGACAGGGACGCGTAATGTTCGATACAGGAAGGCCTAATGTGCGAGACAGAAAGGCCTAATGTGCAAGACAGGGACGCGTAATGTTCGATACAGAAAGGCCTAATGTGCAAGACAGGGACGCGTAATGTTCGAGACAGAAAGGCCTAATGTGCGAGACAGAAAGGCCAAATGTGCGAGACAGGGAGGCGTAATGTTCGAGACAGGAAGGCCTAATGTTCGAGACAGAAAGGCCTAATGTTGTGGACAGGGACCCATAATGTTCAGTACCGGGAGATGTAATGTTCAAGAGCGGGAGATGTAATGTTCAGTACCGGGAGATGTAATGTTCAAGAGCGGGAGATGTAATGTTCAGTACCGGGAGATGTAATGTTCAGTACCGGGAGATGTAATGTTCAAGAGCGGGAGATGTAATGTTCAGTACCGGGAGATGTAATGTTCAGTACCGGGAGATGTAATGTTCAGTACCGGGAGATGTAATGTTCAAGAGCGGGAGATGTAATGTTCAGTACCGGGAGATGTAATGTTCAAGAGCGGGAGATGTAATGTTCAGTACCGGGAGATGTAATGTTCAAGAGCGGGAGATGTAATGTTCAGTACCGGGAGATGTAATGTTCAGTACCGGGAGATGTAATGTTCAGTACCGGGAGATGTAATGTTCAGTACCGGTTGATGTAATGTTCAGTACCGGGAGATGTAATGTTCAAGAGCGGGAGATGTAATGTTCAGTACCGGGAGATGTAATGTTCAGTACCGGGAGATGTAATGTTCAGTACCGGGAGATGTAATGTTCAAGAGCGGGAGATGTAATGTTCAGTACCGGGAGATGTAATGTTCAGTACCGGGAGATGTAATGTTCAAGAGCGGGAGATGTAATGTTCAGTACCGGGAGATGTAATGTTCAAGAGCGGGAGATGTAATGTTCAGTACCGGGAGATGTAATGTTCAAGAGCGGGAGATGTAATGTTCAGTACCGGGAGATGTAATGTTCAGTACCGGGAGATGTAATGTTCAGTACCGGGAGATGTAATGTTCAGTACCGGGAGATGTAATGTTCAAGAGCGGGAGATGTAATGTTCAGTACCGGGAGATGTAATGTTCAAGAGCGGGAGATGTAATGTTCAAGAGCGGGAGATGTAATGTTCAGTACCGGGAGATGTAATGTTCAAGAGCGGGAGATGTAATGTTCAAGAGCGGGAGATGTAATGTTCAGTACCGGGAGATGTTATGTTCAAGAGCGGGAGATGTAATGTTCAGTACCGGGAGATGTAATGTTCAAGAGCGGGAGATGTAATGTTCAGTACCGGGAGATGTAATGTTCAGTACCGGGAGATGTAATGTTCAAGAGCGGGAGATGTAATGTTCAGTACCGGGAGATGTAATGTTCAGTACCGGGAGATGTAATGTTCAGTACCGGGAGATGTAATGTTCAGTACCGGGAGATGTAATGTTCAGTACCGGGAGATGTAATGTTCAAGAGCGGGAGATGTAATGTTCAGTACCGGGAGATGTAATGTTCAAGAGTGGGAGATGTAATGTTCAGTACCGGGAGATGTAATGTTCAGTACCGGGAGATGTAATGTTCAAGAGCGGGAGATGTAATGTTCAGTACCGGGAGATGTAATGTTCAAGAGCGGGAGATGTAATGTTCAAGAGCGGGAGATGTAATGTTCAAGAGCGGGAGATGTAATGTTCAAGAGCGGGAGATGTAATGTTCAGTACCGGGAGATGTAATGTTCAAGAGCGGGAGATGTAATGTTCAAGAGCGGGAGATGTAATGTTCAAGAGCGGGAGATGTAATGTTCAGTACCGGGAGATGTAATGTTCAGTACCGGGAGATGTAATGTTCAAGAGCGGGAGATGTAATGTTCAAGAGCGGGAGATGTAATGTTCAAGAGAGGGAGATATAATGTTCAAGAGCGGGAGATGTAATGTTCAGTACCGGGAGATGTAATGTTCAAGAGCGGGAGATGTAATGTTCAGTACCGGGAGATGTAATGTTCAGTACCGGGAGATGTAATGTTCAGTACCGGGAGATGTAATGTTCAAGAGCGGGAGATGTAATGTTCAGTACCGGGAGATGTAATGTTCAAGAGCGGGAGATGTAATGTTCAGTACCGGGAGATGTAATGTTCAAGAGCGGGAGATGTAATGTTCAGTACCGGGAGATGTAATGTTCAAGAGCGGGAGATGTAATGTTCAGTACCGGGAGATGTAATGTTCAAGAGCGGGAGATGTAATGTTCAGTACCGGGAGATGTAATGTTCAAGAGCGGGAGATGTAATGTTCAGTACCGGGAGATGTAATGTTCAGTACCGGGAGATGTAATGTTCAGTACCGGGAGATGTAATGTTCAGTACCGGGAGATGTAATGTTCAAGAGCGGGAGATGTAATGTTCAAGAGCGGGAGATGTAATGTTCAGTACCGGGAGATGTAATGTTCAGTACCGGGAGATGTAATGTTCAGTACCGGGAGATGTAATGTTCAAGAGCGGGAGATGTAATGTTCAGTACCGGGAGATGTAATGTTCAGTACCGGGAGATGTAATGTTCAGTACCGGGAGATGTAATGTTCAAGAGCGGGAGATGTAATGTTCAGTACCGGGAGATGTAATGTTCAGTACCGGGAGATGTAATGTTCAGTACCGGGAGATGTAATGTTCAAGAGCGGGAGATGTAATGTTCAGTACCGGGAGATGTAATGTTCAAGAGCGGGAGATGTAATGTTCAGTACCGGGAGATGTAATGTTCAGTACCGGGAGATGTAATGTTCAGTACCGGGAGATGTAATGTTCAAGAGCGGGAGATGTAATGTTCAAGAGCGGGAGATGTAATGTTCAGTACCGGGAGATGTAATGTTCAGTACCGGGAGATGTAATGTTCAGTACCGGGAGATGTAATGTTCAGTACCAGGAGATGTAATGTTCAGTACCGGGAGATGTAATGTTCAGTACCGGGAGATGTAATGTTCAGTACCGGGAGATGTAATGTTCAGTACCGGGAGATGTAATGTTCAGTACCGGGAGATGTAATGTTCAAGAGCGGGAGATGTAATGTTCAAGAGCGGGAGATGTAATGTTCAGTACCGGGAGATGTAATGTTCAGTACCGGGAGATGTAATGTTCAGTACCGGGAGATGTAATGTTCAGTACCGGGAGATGTAATGTTCAGTACCGGGAGATGTAATGTTCAAGAGCGGGAGATGTAATGTTCAAGAGCGGGAGATGTAATGTTCAAGAGCGGGAGATGTAATGTTCAGTACCGGGAGATGTAATGTTCAGTACCGGGAGATGTAATGTTCAGTACCGGGAGATGTAATGTTCAGTACCGGGAGATGTAATGTTCAAGAGCGGGAGATGTAATGTTCAGTACCGGGAGATGTAATGTTAAGAGCGGGACATGTAATGTTCAGTACCGGGAGATGTAATGTTCAAGAGCGGGAGATGTAATGTTCAGTACCGGGAGATGTAATGTTCAGTACCGGGAGATGTAATGTTCAAGAGCGGGAGATGTAATGTTCAGTACCGGGAGATGTAATGTTCAGTACCGGGAGATGTAATGTTCAAGAGCGGGAGATGTAATGTTCAAGAGCGGGAGATGTAATGTTCAGTACCGGGAGATGTAATGTTCAGTACCGGGAGATGTAATGTTCAGTACCGGGAGATGTAATGTTCAGTACCGGGAGATGTAATGTTCAAGAGCGGGAGATGTAATGTTCAGTACCGGGAGATGTAATGTTCAAGAGCGGGAGATGTAATGTTCAGTACCGGGAGATGTAATGTTCAGTACCGGGAGATGTAATGTTCAGTACCGGGAGATGTAATGTTCAAGAGCGGGAGATGTAATGTTCAGTACCGGGAGATGTAATGTTCAAGAGCGGGAGATGTAATGTTCAGTACCGGGAGATGTAATGTTCAGTACCGGGAGATGTAATGTTCAAGAGCGGGAGATGTAATGTTCAGTACCGGGAGATGTAATGTTCAGTACCGGGAGATGTAATGTTCAGTACCGGGAGATGTAATGTTCAGTACCGGGAGATGTAATGTTCAAGAGCGGGAGATATAATGTTCAAGAGCGGGAGATGTAATGTTCAGTACCGGGAGATGTAATGTTCAGTACCGGGAGATGTAATGTTCAGTACCGGGAGATGTAATGTTCAGTACCGGGAGATGTAATGTTCAGTACCGGGAGATGTAATGTTCAAGGGCGGGAGATGTAATGTTCAAGAGCGGGAGATGTAATGTTCAGTACCGGGAGATGTAATGTTCAAGAGCGGGAGATGTAATGTTCAGTACCGGGAGATGTAATGTTCAGTACCGGGAGATGTAATGTTCAAGAGCGGGAGATGTAATGTTCAGTACCGGGAGATGTAATGTTCAGTACCGGGAGATGTAATGTTCAGTACCGGGAGATGTAATGTTCAAGAGCGGGAGATATAATGTTCAGTACCGGGAGATGTAATGTTCAGTACCGGGAGATGTAATGTTCAGTACCGGGAGATGTAATGTTCAGTACCGGGAGATGTAATGTTCAAGAGCGGGAGATGTAATGTTCAGTACCGGGAGATGTAATGTTCAGTACCGGGAGATGTAATGTTCAGTACCGGGAGATGTAATGTTCAAGAGCGGGAGATGTAATGTTCAGTACCGGGAGATGTAATGTTCAAGAGCGGAAGATGTAATGTTCAGTACCGGGAGATGTAATGTTCAGTACCGGGAGATGTAATGTTCAAGAGCGGGAGATGTAATGTTCAGTACCGGGAGATGTAATGTTCAGTACCGGGAGATGTAATGTTCAGTACCGGGAGATGTAATGTTCAAGAGCGGGAGATGTAATGTTCAGTACCGGGAGATGTAATGTTCAAGAGCGGGAGATGTAATGTTCAGTACCGGGAGATGTAATGTTCAGTACCGGGAGATGTAATGTTCAGTACCGGGAGATGTAATGTTCAGTACCGGGAGATGTAATGTTCAGTACCGGGAGATGTAATGTTCAAGAGCGGGAGATGTAATGTTCAGTACCGGGAGATGTAATGTTCAGTACCGGGAGATGTAATGTTCAGTGCCGGGAGATGTAATGTTCAGTACCGGGAGATGTAATGTTCAAGAGCGGGAGATGTAATGTTCAGTACCGGGAGATGTAATGTTCAGTACCGGGAGATGTAATGTTCAGTACCGGGAGATGTAATGTTCAGTACCGGGAGATGTAATGTTCAAGAGCGGGAGATGTAATGTTCAGTACCGGGAGATGTAATGTTCAAGTGCGGAAGATGTAATGTTCAGTACCGGGAGATGTAATGTTCAGTACCGGGAGATGTAATGTTCAGTACCGGGAGATGTAATGTTCAAGAGCGGGAGATGTAATGTTCAGTACCGGGAGATGTAATGTTCAGTACCGGGAGATGTAATGTTCAAGAGAGGGAGATGTAATGTTCAAGAGCGGGAGATGTAATGTTCAGTACCGGGAGATGTAATGTTCAGTACCGGGAGATGTAATGTTCAAGAGCGGGAGATGTAATGTTCAAGAGCGGGAGATGTAATGTTCAGTACCGGGAGATGTAATGTTCAGTACCGGGAGATGTAATGTTCAGTACCGGGAGATGTAATGTTCAGTACCGGGAGATGTAATGTTCAGTACCGGGAGATGTAATGTTCAGTACCGGGAGATGTAATGTTCAGTACCGGGAGATGAAATGTTCAGTACCGGGAGATGTAATGTTCAGTACCGGGAGATGTAATGTTCAGTACCGGGAGATGTAATGTTCAGTACCGGGAGATGTAATGTTCAGTACCGGGAGATGTAATGTTCAAGAGCGGGAGATGTAATGTTCAGTACCGGGAGATGTAATGTTCAAGAGCGGGAGATGTAATGTTCAGTACCGGGAGATGTAATGTTCAGTACCGGGAGATGTAATGTTCAGTACCGGGAGATGTAATGTTCAAGAGCGGGAGATGTAATGTTCAGTACCGGGAGATGTAATGTTCAGTACCGGGAGATGTAATGTTCAAGAGCGGGAGATGTAATGTTCAGTACCGGGAGATGTAATGTTCAGTACCGGGAGATGTAATGTTCAGTACCGGGAGATGTAATGTTCAGTACCGGGAGATGTAATGTTCAAGAGCGGGAGATGTAATGTTCAGTACCGGGAGATGTAATGTTCAAGTGCGGGAGATGTAATGTTCAGTACCGGGAGATGTAATGTTCAAGAGCGGGAGATGTAATGTTCAAGAGCGGGAGATGTAATGTTCAGTACCGGGAGATGTAATGTTCAGTACCGGGAGATGTAATGTTCAGTACCGGGAGATGTAATGTTCAGTACCGGGAGATGTAATGTTCAAGAGCGGGAGATGTAATGTTCAAGAGCGGGAGATGTAATGTTCAAGAGCGGGAGATGTAATGTTCAGTACCGGGAGATGTAATGTTCAGTACCGGGAGATGTAATGTTCAGTACCGGGAGATGTAATGTTCAGTACCGGGAGATGTAATGTTCAAGAGCGGGAGATGTAATGTTCAGTACCGGGAGATGTAATGTTCAGTACCGGGAGATGTAATGTTCAAGAGCGGGAGATGTAATGTTCAAGAGCGGGAGATGTAATGTTCAGTACCGGGAGATGTAATGTTCAAGAGCGGGAGATATAATGTTCAGTACCGGGAGATGTAATGTTCAAGAGCGGGAGATGTAATGTTCAAGAGCGGGAGATGTAATGTTCAAGAGCGGGAGATGTAATGTTCAAGAGCGGGAGATGTAATGTTCAAGAGCGGGAGATGTAATGTTCAAGAGCGGGAGATGTAATGTTCAGTACCGGGAGATGTAATGTTCAGTACCGGGAGATGTAATGTTCAGTACCGGGAGATGTAATGTTCAAGAGCGGGAGATGTAATGTTCAGTACCGGGAGATGTAATGTTCAGTACCGGGAGATGTAATGTTCAAGAGCGGGAGATGTAATGTTCAGTACCGGGAGATGTAATGTTCAGTACCGGGAGATGTAATGTTCAGTACCGGGAGATGTAATGTTCAGTACCGGGAGATGTAATGTTCAGTACCGGGAGATGTAATGTTCAGTACCGGGAGATGTAATGTTCAAGAGCGGGAGATGTAATGTTCAGTACCGGGAGATGTAATGTTCAAGAGCGGGAGATGTAATGTTCAGTACCGGGAGATGTAATGTTCAAGAGCGGGAGATGTAATGTTCAGTACCGGGAGATGTAATGTTCAGTACCGGGAGATGTAATGTTCAGTACCGGGAGATGTAATGTTCAGTACCGGGAGATGTAATGTTCAAGAGCGGGAGATGTAATGTTCAGTACCGGGAGATGTAATGTTCAGTACCGGGAGATGTAATGTTCAGTACCGGGAGATGTAATGTTCAGTACCGGGAGATGTAATGTTCAAGAGCGGGAGATGTAATGTTCAGTACCGGGAGATGTAATGTTCAAGAGCGGGAGATGTAATGTTCAAGAGCGGGAGATGTAATGTTCAAGAGCGGGAGATGTAATGTTCAGTACCGGGAGATGTAATGTTCAAGAGCGGGAGATGTAATGTTCAAGAGCGGGAGATGTAATGTTCAAGAGCGGGAGATTTAATGTTCAGTACCGGGAGATGTAATGTTCAAGAGCGGGAGATGTAATGTTCAGTACCGGGAGATGTAATGTTCAGTACCGGGAGATATAATGTTCAGTACCGGGAGATGTAATGTTCAAGAGCGGGAGATATAATGTTCAGTACCGGGAGATGTAATGTTCAAGAGCGGGAGATGTAATGTTCAAGAGCGGGAGATGTAATGTTCAGTACCGGGAGATGTAATGTTCAAGAGCGGGAGATGTAATGTTCAAGAGCGGGAGATGTAATGTTCAGTACCGGGAGATGTAATGTTCAGTACCGGGAGATGTAATGTTCAGTACAGGGAGATGTAATGTTCAGTACCGGGAGATGTAATGTTCAAGAGCGGGAGATGTAATGTTCAGTACCGGGAGATGTAATGTTCAAGAGCGGGAGATGTAATGTTCAGTACCGGGAGATGTAATGTTCAAGAGCGGGAGATGTAATGTTCAGTACCGGGAGATGTAATGTTCAGTACCGGGAGATGTAATGTTCAAGAGCGGGAGATGTAATGTTCAGTACCGGGAGATGTAATGTTCAGTACCGGGAGATGTAATGTTCAGTACCGGGAGATGAAATGTTCAGTACCGGGAGATGTAATGTTCAGTACCGGGAGATGTAATGTTCAGTACCGGGAGATGTAATGTTCAGTACCGGGAGATGTAATGTTCAGTACCGGGAGATGTAATGTTCAGTACCGGGAGATGTAATGTTCAAGAGCGGGAGATGTAATGTTCAGTACCGGGAGATGTAATGTTCAGTACCGGGAGATGTAATGTTCAGTACCGGGAGATGTAATGTTCAGTACCGGGAGATGTAATGTTCAGTACCGGGAGATGTAATGTTCAAGAGCGGGAGATGTAATGTTCAAGAGCGGGAGATGTAATGTTCAGTACCGGGAGATGTAATGTTCAAGAGCGGGAGATGTAATGTTCAGTACCGGGAGATGTAATGTTCAAGAGCGGGAGATGTAATGTTCAAGAGCGGGAGATGTAATGTTCAAGAGTGGGAGATGTAATGTTCAGTACCGGGAGATGTAATGTTCAGTACCGGGAGATGTAATGTTCAGTACCGGGAGATGTAATGTTCAAGAGCGGGAGATGTAATGTTCAGTACCGGGAGATGTAATGTTCAGTACCGGGAGATGTAATGTTCAGTACCGGGAGATGTAATGTTCAGTACCGGGAGATGTAATGTTCAGTACCGGGAGATGTAATGTTCAAGAGCGGGAGATGTAATGTTCAAGAGCGGGAGATGTAATGTTCAAGAGCGGGAGATGTAATGTTCAGTACCGGGAGATGTAATGTTCAGTACCGGGAGATGTAATGTTCAAGAGCGGGAGATGTAATGTTCAAGAGCGGGAGATGTAATGTTCAAGAGCGGGAGATGTAATGTTCAGTACCGGGAGATGTAATGTTCAGTACCGGGAGATGTAATGTTCAGTACCGGGAGATGTAATGTTCAAGAGCGGGAGATGTAATGTTCAAGAGCGGGAGATGTAATGTTCAAGAGCGGGAGATGTAATGTTCAGTACCGGGAGATGTAATGTTCAGTACCGGGAGATGTAATGTTCAGTACCGGGAGATGTAATGTTCAAGAGCGGGAGATGTAATGTTCAAGAGCGGGAGATGTAATGTTCAAGAGCAGGAGATGTAATGTTCAAGAGCGGGAGATGTAATGTTCAAGAGCGGGAGATGTAATGTTCAGTACCGGGAGATGTAATGTTCAGTACCGGGAGATGTAATGTTCAGTACCGGGAGATGTAATGTTCAGTACCGGGAGATGTAATGTTCAAGAGCGGGAGATGTAATGTTCAAGAGCGGGAGATGTAATGTTCAAGAGCGGGAGATGTAATGTTCAGTACCGGGAGATGTAATGTTCAGTACCGGGAGATGTAATGTTCAAGAGCGGGAGATGTAATGTTCAGTACCGGGAGATGTAATGTTCAGTACCGGGAGATGTAATGTTCAAGAGCGGGAGATGTAATGTTCAAGAGCGGGAGATGTAATGTTCAGTACCGGGAGATGTAATGTTCAAGAGCGGGAGATATAATGTTCAGTACCGGGAGATGTAATGTTCAAGAGCGGGAGATATAATGTTCAGTACCGGGAGATGTAATGTTCAGTACCGGGAGATGTAATGTTCAAGAGCGGGAGATGTAATGTTCAGTACCGGGAGATGTAATGTTCAAGAGCGGGAGATGTAATGTTCAAGAGCGGGAGATGTAATGTTCAGTACCGGGAGATGTAATGTTCAAGAGCGGGAGATGTAATGTTCAGTACCGGGAGATGTAATGTTCAGTACCGGGAGATGTAATGTTCAGTACCGGGAGATGTAATGTTCAAGAGCGGGAGATGTAATGTTCAGTACCGGGAGATGTAATGTTCAAGAGCGGGAGATGTAATGTTCAGTACCGGGAGATGTAATGTTCAGTACCGGGAGATGTAATGTTCAAGAGCGGGAGATGTAATGTTCAGTACCGGGAGATGTAATGTTCAAGAGCGGGAGATGTAATGTTCAGTACCGGGAGATGTAATGTTCAGTACCGGGAGATGTAATGTTCAGTACCGGGAGATGTAATGTTCAAGAGCGGGAGATGTAATGTTCAAGAGCGGGAGATGTAATGTTCAGTACCGGGAGATGTAATGTTCAGTACCGGGAGATGTAATGTTCAAGAGCGGGAGATGTAATGTTCAGTACCGGGAGATGTAATGTTCAGTACCGGGAGATGTAATGTTAAGTACCGGGAGATGTAATGTTCAGTACCGGGAGATGTAATGTTCAGTACCGGGAGATGTAATGTTCAGTACCGGGAGATGTAATGTTCAAGAGCGGGAGATGTAATGTTCAGTACCGGAAGATGTAATGTTCAAGAGCGGGAGATGTAATGTTCAGTACCGGGAGATGTAATGTTCAAGAGCGGGAGATGTAATGTTCAGTACCGGGAGATGTAATGTTCAGTACCGGGAGATGTAATGTTCAGTACCGGGAGATGTAATGTTCAGTACCGGGAGATGTAATGTTCAGTACCGGGAGATGTAATGTTCAAGAGCGGGAGATGTAATGTTCAGTACCGGGAGATGTAATGTTCAGTACCGGGAGATGTAATGTTCAGTACCGGGAGATGTAATGTTCAAGAGCGGGAGATGTAATGTTCAAGAGCGGGAGATGTAATGTTCAAGAGCGGGAGATGTAATGTTCAAGAGCGGGAGATGTAATGTTCAGTACCGGGAGATGTAATGTTCAAGTGCGGGAGATGTAATGTTCAGTACCGGGAGATGTAATGTTCAGTACCGGGAGATGTAATGTTCAGTACCGGGAGATGTAATGTTCAAGAGCGGGAGATGTAATGTTCAGTACCGGGAGATGTAATGTTCAGTACCGGGAGATGTAATGTTCAGTACCGGGAGATGTAATGTTCAGTACCGGGAGATGTAATGTTCAGTACCGGGAGATGTAATGTTCAAGAGCGGGAGATGTAATGTTCAGTACCGGGAGATGTAATGTTCAGTACCGGGAGATGTAATGTTCAGTACCGGGAGATGTAATGTTCAGTACCGGGAGATGTAATGTTCAGTACCGGGAGATGTAATGTTCAAGAGCGGGAGATGTAATGTTCAGTACCGGGAGATGTAATGTTCAAGAGCGGGAGATGTAATGTTCAAGAGCGGGAGATGTAATGTTCAAGAGCGGGAGATGTAATGTTCAGTACCGGGAGATGTAATGTTCAAGAGCGGGAGATGTAATGTTCAAGAGCGGGAGATGTAATGTTCAAGAGCGGGAGATGTAATGTTCAGTACCGGGAGATGTAATGTTCAAGAGCAGGAGATGTAATGTTCAGTACCGGGAGATGTAATGTTCAAGAGCGGGAGATGTAATGTTCAAGAGCGGGAGATGTAATGTTCAAGAGCGGGAGATGTAATGTTCAGTACCGGGAGATGTAATGTTCAAGAGCGGGAGATATAATGTTCAAGAGCGGGAGGCGTAATGTTCGAGACCGGTACACAGAATGGTCTAGACCGGGAAGCATAATGTTTCAGACCGAGACGCGTAATGTTCAATACCGGGACACATTATGGTCGAGGCCGAGACGCCTGATGTTCTCTGTCCGGTCGCTAACGATGATTTGTTTAGAATAGTAGTCTATACATGATTGTGTCTGCAAGGGTGAGTGAGTGGATCGATAGCCTTATTCCGCAGTTAATAACTGAACTATGCTAGATTAGATCGACAAGTATACATGGCATACATGGGGTTTGTTTTGACCATATATGTCGTCACTCGGTGTGAAGCGACACTGATTCTGTCGAGTTCACGTAGGAACCAGAATGTGCACAGCTCAACAAGAACTAGTATGTCCTACCTATAAAGGTGAAGTGATGTTGTACATGCAGTCCATGGAGGGAGAGTTTGCAATGACGCAGTTGTTGCAATATTGCTAAAAGCGGCGTTAAACCTGACTGGTATATTTCTGTTTTATTCATTTGAATGAAATAGAGGTTGCAACTTCATACAATCTACGCACTTTCCGTTCAAATGCATTTTGTTCTGCACATTAGTGTACCTATGGGGGCGGCCGGGTAGCCTAGTGGTTAAAGCGTTCGCTCGTCACGCCGAAGACCCGTGTTCGATTCCCGACATGGGGACAATGTGTGAAGCACATTTCTGGTGTACAGAGTTGCGTCCCTTTTATACAAGGAACTGGTTCTCGGTTCCCCACGAATGAGCCTTGGTCTGGCAGCAACATACGTGAGCCCGTAGGTTTTACCAAAGTGGCCGACGTCAGTACGACCTGTGTCATCTATGTCTGTCCCTAAACATTTAACTGGAACGCAGTGATATAACTGAGAGACTGTTCAATATGTTATCCGTTAGATCCGTGAAGATCCGGGGTAGAATAGGTCTTCAGCAACCCATGCCTGACGTAAAAGGCGACTATGCTTGTCGTAAGAGGCGACTAACAGGATCGGGTGGTCAGGCTCGATGACTTGGTTGATGCATGTCATCGTATCCCAATTGCGTGGATCGAAACTCATGATGACAATCACTGGACTGTCTGGTCCAGACTCGATCATTTGCAGAAAGCCGTCATATAGCTGAGTGCAATAATATACTATTGCTGAGTGCGGCGTTAAACAACGCAAAAAAACAAGCAAACAAAATCTAAAACAAAATGGTATCACACCAGCACTCTCACTCACTTTAAATCGATGTGCGGGTTTGAGCTGATATTCGTGTCGCTTAGAATATACAAGGGACTAAGCTTGCTTCGTCAACATTAATCTATCACCGTAAAATATCGCATAATATTTACGTTCATCATCCACCACAAAAACATGAGTATGGAGAAGGTTGAAGAAATATATTGAAAAATGGATCCGGTTTACGTCATCTGTGCATGCCACACTTCCGCGACGATCGATGAGTTTCTTTATACTTTATTCCTTAAAACTGTTCTCTTGCATAATTCAACACAGAGATTCTTTGAACACGATTTACAGTTTTGGGCTCTAAGTAATTAAACAAAACGCAATTCTCCATGGAGACAAACATGTATATACTTCATCTTCCCGAGGCAAGCGTGTCCACTAGCCCATATCAAATCATAGTTTCTACTGTGGAAACAAGACTTTGATTAAAAGGCTAGTGGACGCTCTACATACTTAAGAAATAAAGTTGCTCTAACCCCATGTGTTGCCCTGAACTATTATAGTTAAAGCATGAGGACCCTATAATAATTCAGGGCAAAACTGGGTTGTTGTTTTATTTAAAAAGGTTACATAATCCGTTCAGTGATGTGTTATCCATAAGCGGGCGAAGCATTAAGTAGGATTTGTAAATTTAAGCTTTATATTAATTTGCTTCAATTTATTCACATGACTCGAAACATACCACAAAAGCACTTCGGTGCCGAGGTGAGTAATGTAGACACAGCCGAAGTTCGGGGCTGCTGATTATTGTGAGTTGAGATGTTTATGTTTCTGCAGTACACGTTGCAACGTGTTCGAATCTCCAGAAATGACGACCTCGTGGTTTATTCTCCCTGAAGGGCGGTAGGGTAGCCTAGTGGTTAAAGCGTTCGCTCGTCACGCCGAAGACCCGGGTTCGATTCCCGACATGGGTACAATGTGTGAAGCACATGTCCCCAGAATATTGCTGGAACATTGCTAAAAGCGGCGTAAAACCATACTCACTCACTCACTATTCTCCCTGCAGTGTTTTATTGTAGTTTATTTCTTAGATAAAACACCTTTCGGTCTTCATTGTTCTTAGCGATTTATCGCGTAGCTATCTTATATTGCAGGATAAAGTACAGTCGGCGCCTTGTAACAACACGTCTCGTTGTTCAGGAATAAAGGTTTATTACTGGAAGTACAAAATGACCCTGGGGCTCATTTGGGACCTTTTCACTGTGTGCTGCTGGTGATGTTTGCCTTTCTCGGCCTGCCGTCTGTCTGCTGTTTCTGCTATCCACCTCCGTCTTTAAGAGGTAGCAGGACTCTGCTGTTTTGACCTAGTATAGCCACGAGTTTACCTCTTTGGGGACGTAAACGTGGTTATTACTGTAAAGACCTCTCATTTACACCACATGACTCTTGGGTCATTATCCTTATTTGGGCAAACAAGATTGGTTGGTTTGTTGTTTAACGCCTCACTCAGCAATATTCCAGCTATATGACGGCGGTCTGTAAATAATCGATTCTGGACCAGACAATCCAGTGATTGACATCATGAACATCGATCCACGCAAATGGGATCGATGACATACATCAACCAAGTCAGCTAGCCTGACCACCCGATCCTGTTAGTCGCCTTTTACGACAAGCATAGTCGCCTTTTACGGCAAGCATGGGTTGCTGAAGAACTATTCTACCCCGGATCTTCGTGGATTACCCTCTTAGTTTGTGTAATGAACGCTCGTTTCTCGGTTCTCTCATCCCATTTGTCGGACGACCCAATCATCCGACAGACGAGTCTAGTATGACCAATGTAACTGCCTGGTCTTACCTACTAATTAATGAGCTGCTCCCAACTGTGAGCAGAGTAAGCTACTCCAACTCGGTAATGAGTGAGTGAGTGAGTATGGTTTTACGCCGCTTTTAGCAATATTACAGCAATATCACGGCGGGGGACACCAGAAATGGGCTTCACACATTGTACCCATGCCAACTCGGTAATGATACAGATTAACCAGATTATGGTTGTGTTTATAAGTTGCATTTGCGTTTCGGATTGCGTGTATTTTATAAGCAAAGATTTATAGTTATTGTAGTTTTCCCACTGATTCAGAACATAGAAAATTCAGTGAAGATTAATAAACATCCTTTAACCGTTGAGTTTTGTTTTGAAATATTTTTATTACTACAGTTTTACGTAAAAATTGAACTCATTTAGTAGATTAAACTTCTCCATAACCTGAGTATAATCTCATTGTACTATAGGTACCGTACTATATCACATGAAGTCACAGTCAGTGAGGTATCTAATCTGTTTATTCAGTACATGAGTGGGCCAGCGGCCCATAGTACAATTCGGTTCACCAGACATGTATAAAAATACAACTGTGTACACCTAAATACACAACAGCAAGGCATTCATAGATAAAGAATATTACTTCTGCAAAAATGAATTCCTTAACTTAAAAGCGTGGTAAATATAACAAGCCAGACTTCTAATTGTTGACTGATGCAGAGACGACATAAGTATGTAAAATTGTTCTATTGATGGATTTACATAATATTTTTGAGGAATATATGTCACTCGGAGAGCATAATATTTTTCACAAACCAATACAAAATGGTATTCAGACTCAACATAGCCTGTTTTACAAACCATACATAACCTTCGCTGTCTTGGGATACCAAAATATCTCCCGGTTTCTATGTGGAGCGAGTGGGAGCTAGCTCTAAAACGTGCCAGTGCAACGCGAAACTTATTGATTGTAATAGCCGATAAATAAAATTCCCTGCTAAACCTAAATTTATAACAAAGATATGATGAATACTTGGGGCTATTGGTCAAAGCAAAATGCCAATCTTGTTCATAAGAGCATTTTAATCTTTGTATGAACTCATCAATAAATGAAATAGAAATAACAAGATGCTGATTTTCCCATACGTAGCCAAAGCCATAGGCGTACAAAAGTAATTTAACTCTAGAGGCCCAATTAGTCTTACCTGCTATGGCCTGCTGCACAAGCATATTGTAACTTTTTCGTGGATAACGCGAATCGGGCATCTTTAAAATCTTACACCAATAATTCAAGCATCTTTTGAAAGCATAGATAAACAAAGGGTATCTCCCACACTCTCCACGCACAACATGATTGGTATCACCACTGTTGGGGACTTCCTTAAAGATGTCTCGGACCACTCCCATTCCATCTACCCATAAAAGTCCAGTTTCCACCCTTGCCGAACTAGGCTGGAATTGCTTGGCTCGATCGTAGCGCCACCAGTGGCTCTTACGAGTTATGTCCCTTTTATGTTCCTCCTATTGACCATTCAGATGCCCCCTCTGATATCACTTGTATTTGCTTCAAACAAAATGGCGGCGCTCAGTGAACACGATCTGATCGATAATCAAGATCTTTGTTATGAGAAAACGGGTCTTACATTGCGAAGTGCATCAAATCACGTGAGCACCCTGATTAAAAACTTGAAAAGATTTGGAAAATATCTGTTGACAACGAGTTGGCGGTGCACATCCAATCACGTAAGCACCTTGACTTTTATAGTCAGTTAACTCCCTTGCCTCAGGAAGATGCTGCCATCCACATAGAGATCCGATTCATGTCAGGTTTGTCAGTACTTTGAGGAAACGGACTAGGGAAGACACCCGTCCATGCTATCTATAATGCAGAAGTAGGCCGCCAGTCTCCAGAAGACGTTCCACATTTTCCTTCTTTCCACAGCTTGAAGAGTTCCCTCTATCGACCTCGCCGTACAGCAATCCCTGTCCTGCCACAGACAAGAGCTGATGTTCACCTTGAGGGGCTGTGGACCACAACCAGGGATGGCAGAAGATTCCTCCTCCGCGCAGACAGTGAAGAAGACAAGATCCTGATCTTTTCCACTGTTGAGCTGCTAAGGTGTCTTGCTGAAGCTGACACGGTCTACATGAATGGTACGTGTTCCTGCTGTCCTCACCTGTGGAACCAGCTGTACCATATACATGCCCCCAGTGGATACACCATGCACCATGTACCCTCAACCGACAACAGACGACATGCGCCAGCCTCTTCACTTTGCTGAAAATCGAGGTACAGCAGACTGTCAAGCGACCTCTCACCAGCTACCTTACAGAAGGATTTTGTGAGGGCGGCCGAAAGTGAATTCTCTGCAGCAGACATCAAGGGGCGTTTCTTCCACTACACCCAGGCTATATTGAGGAAGACTCAAGACCTTGGCTAAGCTGTCCAGTACAAGGAAGATCCCCAGGTGCAGAGCTGGATATAAAGGACATCATTTCTCTTCCTGAGGTCCAAGAAGCCGCGCTGGAGGCGATGGATGCGACACCTGAGGTGGCAAGGTCCCAAGATTTCAACGATTACATGGTGACGACATGGGTTGACGACGAGGCCCGTTTCCGACTCTCCCTATGCAATTTCTGGTACATACTTCAAAATGTGTGATATCACACATGTATGTTCATTCTGTAAATTTTGTATATAGTGTATTTTTAATGATGCGATAATCTTATGAAAAATGTCTGCTGTATAAGTGTTTACAGTGAAATATGTTCCACATTTAAGTTGAATTAATATATCCTGTAGATAATTCAAAATATGTGATTTCTGGTGAATATTTAAAAATGTGGGATTTCTGGTATGATTTGATGATTAATAGTGGATAAATATATCCTGTAAAATCCTCATGTGTGTTTTCTGACCTGATCTTCGTTAATGAAAGGTAAACAGGTAACTATTGCTTGAATAATCCTGGTATGAGATGTCTGTCAACAGGGCCATCTGACAAATCGGAGGTTACCGCGTGAACAACCACTTGACTGTCGGCCATTATCTCCTTTTGGGCAAACAAGTTGATTAACCCATTCAGTTGTGTAATGAGTGTTCGTTTACACCACTTGACTCTTAAGAGGTCAATATATCCGTTTGTGCAAACAAGGTAATTAACATATTTATGTAGGCCAGTAACCTCATTCGGTATGTGTTCCAGAAGTCATTGTTGACTGACCCTCGGCTGGACAGCCATGTTACACCTTTCTGCGAAGCATCTTAGAATAGCGGATACAGTTCCGGTACATCATTGGCTATCATTTGGAATAATACATAAATTCAAACAAAGAAAGAAAGAATTTGCAACAGAACAATATATTGATGTCAATGAAACATAATTTCATCTTGACGGTGTCAATACATGGGGTCTGTGAACGTCATCTCAGGAACCGCTCCGTTGTCTAGTGGTAGAGTGTTCGCTCGGAGGGCAAAAGGTGTGGGGTTCGAGGCGACTAACGGGATTGGGTGGTCAGGCTCGTTGACTTGGTTTAGGCATGTCATCGATCCCAATTGCGTGGATCGATGTTCATGATGTCAGTCACTGGATTGTCTGGTCCAGACTCGATTATTTACAGACCGCCGTCATGTAGCTGTACTATTGCTGAGTGCGGCGTTAACCAACAAACAACAACAACAACATTATCGGGTATGTCCGTCATTAGCAGTACCACAAACTAGAGAACGTTAACGGTGCCTCACGGAAGACACAATATGGCTGAGGAAGGCTTGTCGAATGTCTTTCCAAATCTGGACCAAGGCCTGTCTCAGCTGGATGATGTCGCCGGTTGGTTTGGTAGTCGGCGTGAACGACGTTTCATCCAAGCACGCGTGTTCGATGGGCGACAGATCTTGGGTAACGGTAGGCCAAGGGATTGTGCACCCGTGAAGATCCGGGGTAGAATAGGTCTTCAGCAACCCATGCTTGCCGTAAAAGGCGACTATGCTTGTCGTAAGAGGCGACTAACGGGATCAGGTGGTCAGGCTCGCTGACTTGGCTGACTGTTGTCCAATGACGTGACAATTACAACGTGAGGACGTGAATTGCCCTGATGTAAAGTGACGTGACGTCCATGGGTCTGAAGGAACGGGAGGGCGGATATTTCACGCTATTATATACTCCTGCCAAATTGCCGTCGATGGCCACTAGAAGGGTCCTGTGATGTTACCCCCTCACAATTACGCTCCCACTGCCAAATGCAGAACTTTGAACAACATACGATTCAGCGTAACGTACCACCCCACGTTAATAACCACGCTGAGGGCTATTACGTGATGAAACGTGGACTCATATCATATGTGAAGTGGACTAACCTCTCAGTCCTGTAACTTGAACGTAAGATTTTCTTGACCACGTCATGTGTTGAATTCGATGCAGCAAAATCTGGACGTAAAGCTTGACATTGTGATCGGATGTTAAACTCACGTAATATAGATTCCTCACAGTCCTTCGCTGAGAAAAAGTCTAGTATTGAATTCTAATAACTTAAGTTAATTAGTAAAAACGGCTAAAAGGTTAGTAAACAGCGAATTGAAACATTTAACCACATTTAACATGTTTAATAAAGTGCTTATCATCAAGCTATAAGTCAAACACGGATGACATGTATAATGTATTTGATTTGTTTGTTTTGCAATATTCCAGCTATATGACGGCGGTCTGTAAATAATCGAGTCTAGACAAGACAATCATGTGATTAACATCATGGGCATCGATCCACGAAATTGGGATACAATAACATGCATAAACCAAGCCAGCGAGTCTGTCCACCCGATCCCGGTAGTCGCCTCTTACAAGCATAGTCACCTTTTACGACAAGCATGGGTTGGTGAAGACCTGTTCTATCTCGGATCTTCACGGGTCACGGGTCTTTGAGAGGCATTTAGAAGTGACACACATAAGGAAGAGAACGTGAAGATGACATCCATATATTCTCTTCCTGACAAGTATAATATGCATGTATCATCTTCCCGAGGCAAGAGAGTTAACTGACTTTAAAAGTCCAGTTTCCACCCTTGCCTAACATGGCAGGAATTACTGGGCTCGATCGTAGCGCCACCAGTGGCTATTACCAGTTATGTCCCTTCTAAGCCTTTCCTATCACTTGCGTTTGTTTCACACAAAATGGTGGCGCCGAGTCAGGACGATCTGATCGATAATCAAGATCTATATTGTGATAAAACAGGTCTTACATCGCGAAATGCACCAAATCACGTGAGCACCTTGATTAAAAACATGAAAAGATTTGGAAAGTATTTGCTGACAACGAGTTGGCGGTGCACATGTTTGCAAATCCTGAAATCGACCGAAATCTGCACGCCAGTTTACGAACCGGATTTCGATTTCGGTGCGCAATTTTGATTGGACTATGCATAGACTCGTTAGTCCAGCCAAAATGTAACTCCATAATACCAGCCTAGTTCGGCAAGGTTGAAAACTGTGGACTTTTATAGTCAGTTAACTCCCTTGCCTCGGGAAGATGGTATATTGAAATGAGATGTTCAACTGAGACTCACAGACACTTGATAACACCTACTCAAAAAGAAATATTAACATAATTGTACACATAAACCAAGATCATGGTGACTTGGAAACCCGTGAAGATCCGGGTTGGAACAGGTCTTCAGCAACCCATGCTTGTCCTATAAGGTGAATATGCTTGTCGTAAGAGGCGACTAATGGGAGCGGGTGGTCAAAGCTTGCTGACTTGGTTGATGCATGTCATCGTATCCCAATTGATTGGATCGATGTTCATGAGGTCAATCACTAGGTTGTCTGGTCCAGATTCGATTCATTACAGAGTGCGGCGTTAAACAACAAACAAACAAACAAACACGGTGACTTGGACAATTGACACTTGTGACGACAACAGTTTCCCGAGCAAAGGTATTAGCGTGACTGACTGTAAATCAAGAGGTTGCAAGTTCGAATCCTACCGAGGTTTAACATTCTTGTGTTCATAAATGTGTTGTTACTGTTTGCCGAACAGTATTTCTTGCCCTTAAGAGGCGACTATACTTGTCGTAATAGGCGACTAACGGGATCAGGTGGTCAGGTTCGCTGACTTGGTTGATGCATGTCATCGTATCCCATGCTCATGATATCAATCACTGGATTGCCTGGTCCAGATTGGAAAATTACAGACCGCCGTCATATAGCTGGAATATTGCTGAGTGCGGTGTTGAACAACAACAAAACTAACAAAGTAGTATTTTTCTCATACAGGAAGCTGACATTGTTAATATCTCTGATACAACTTAACCCGTTTTAGTTAGTGACAATATGCATGCTGCACAAAACACTTCCGCTGGTAAAAATTACGTAAATGTATAACTATTAGTATTCCTTTAACATGTTTTATGCAATGATAGATCTTCATTGCGGTATATTATGTCAAGGCAGCTAGGCCATTCAGAGGAGTGTATTTTTCTTAACTGGCCTGAGTGTTCTATCCATGACAACCGAAACATAAATATTGTCATTGAGTGCGTGTTTCTGTTAAGTCATTTATACATGAAGGATCTAGCAAAACACCACTCAATAAAACTACCCAGAATCAATATGCTTTTAGATGAAACATTTTCCATTACTCTACACCTTTTGCAATGAATAAATATTAAACTCACCATTTCAATCTTTAAGCATATTTTGTTAGCCGTTTCATGTCAAAGCACACGTTTGTTTAGTCATCCCAAGATTCAGAGTAAATGGAATATCCATATGCAGATGTAGAACGCACCTTTTTTCATGTCACGGTGTTTATTCTGTTATTTGAATGTTTGCTGTCGATTTTGCTTAAGGCAAACATGGAAATGGAGTAAGATGTAAGATGATTTCATAAAGAGATAATGAGGCTTCTAACTCGTTCCCGCAGCAGAATACGTAAACGCATGTTTGGACGCGATAGGGTCACTTCAGTCAGTATGTGCGTGTCCGACTCTAATCACTTCAGTGCATATATATATATCGGTATATGGTCTCTGATATAGTCTATGCATGCAGGAAACTTTGTATTAAAAATATTTATTATTCCTCGAGGACGTCGTTGTAGATGTGAGTAGTAGTAGTCGTAGCAGTAGTAGTAGCAATTGTGGTATAAAGTTGTAGTAGCACCAGCACCAGCAGCAGTAATAGTAGTAGTAGTAATAGCAGCAGCCACAACAGTAGTAGTAGCAACAGTAGTACCAACAGTAGTAGTAGTAGTAGTAGTAATAATAGGAGCAGCAGCCACAACAGCAGTATATGCTGAGGCAGTAGTATTAGTAGTAGTAGTAGTAGTAGTGAGTGAATATGGTTTTACGCCGCTTTTAGCAATATTCCAGCAAAATCACGGCGGGGGACACCAGAAATGGGCTTCACACATTGTACCCATGTCGGGAATCGAACCCGGGTCTTCAGCGTGACGAGCGAACGCTTTAACCACTAGGCTACCCGACCGCCCCAGTAGTAGTAGTAGCAGGCGTAGGAGTAGTGGTAGTAGCAGTAGTTAATAGTAGTAGCAGTAGTAGTAGTAGCAGTAGCAGTAGCAGGCGTAGGAGTAGTGGTAGTAGAAGAAGAAGTAGTTAATAGTAGTAGCAGTAGCAGTAGTAGTAGTAACAGAAGTAGTAGTAGTAGTAGTAGTAGTAGTAGTAGTAAAAGCAGCAACAACAGCATTAGTCGTAAAATACGTAGTAGTTGTAGCTGTAGTAGTTGCTGATGAAAAGCCCCAATGATACATGTCTCAGATGTTTACCACGTTGGTGAAACTCATGAGCAAGGGTATGTGTTGACAAACCGAGACGCATAATCGACCATCATGTTTCTGGTACAACTAAGGGACGCAACTCTCCACGGGGACTTACGACGCCTTTATACCCAGGTCACATACACATTTTCTCACGTAAGTAATTCTGCACATATGTAACTATACCTACGTGTGGATATGTAAATTTACTATGCGTTCACATGAACCGATTGACAAAGGTGTGTGGAATAAAGTATGTAAATAATGTACGACATACACATTCATCAGTCTGTTCACGCCTCTCAACATGAAACATGTCGAATGAGAAAAGAGTTACCACACCAATCTTCGCAACATGTGCTTAATTCAATCTGTAAACAACGTCCGCCCAGCTCAGGATGTCTGCATAAAAGTTGGTATTGCTGTATACTAAATAGCGTCAACCGCTGCCACTTTGTTGGTGTTGGCAAATCAACAGATATATAAATTAGATCATCCTCTGGCGTTAGCATAATTGGGTTCACATGACAACATGGCGTATACAGTGCAAATGTGTAAATTTACATTTGCACCTGCTCCAGACATGGTGCAAATTTGCCCCTGGTGTAAAAACATATACACACTTTAGGAAACGCGTTTGTGACAAGTATACTGACGTGTGTATGCAATAATATACACATATAGTGAACAGGTAATATAGGAGACTGGGTCACCCGTGCCTTGTGTGTGCACGGAGTCTCATTTCTCTAATGGCTAGTGAGGTGAGGTGAAATTGGATTAACGTCGCGTCCAAGATTATTGCACTTATATAGCGACGTGCATGCACGGGTATGTGTGTGTGTATGGCTGCTTGTACTAGTCCGGACTGATGCCGATTTATAGTGCTAGCTCACTGAGATACCATGCCGCAGTTTAACATGAATACCTAACTCAGACACAGTATACTGACTCCGAGCCGACCAGTTCTTGTTTTAGCCCCTTAATGCCGAGCGCCAGACAGGGTAACAACAAGTACACTCTTTTAACGTCTTTTGGTATGACGCGGCCAGGGATCGAACCCCGGACTTTCCGCTCTCCGGGCGGACGCTCTACCACAAGACCACGGAGGCGGTCTAATGGCTAGTCCTAATTGGATGCTATAGTAGAAGATGGCATGGTAAACCCCATTAGGTACACATATGCTTTCAGTGCGCGTGTGAAATGTTCGGGGGATACAAGTAGCAAGATCACTCTAGTAAATTGCACTGACGTTAACACGTACTGTATATTAACACAACTTCATGACGTGGCCAGTGTACGCTGTCCCATCGCATCTATATCTAAATGTTTAATAAAAAAGGCTCTGATTGACGAGAAGAAGACAAGCCATTACATATACGGCTGCGTAGACAGATAAACAATGTGGCACTAATTACTTGGCCTAATGACAGGGTGGTGGTCACGAGTGCTGGGACGCTGTATTCATCTTGCTGCGCGATCGAGGCACTCTACCTTTGCCATCAATAATTGCCTAGTGTCCTGGTGGTCCTGGCCCGAGTGACAGAGTGTTAATAACCTGTCAGTCACAACGATGTTTTCCTTATATGGATATGAACAATGCCCTTCCTGAAACACATTGAGCGAGATATTAACCGGTGTCCCCAAGTGCAGAAACGCATCATGTTAATTCGAACAGAAACTTGTCGTTTCCAAAGCGTACACTAACACTGGTGGTTTAAGGGATGAAGATGAGTGTGTTCTTTGGACGTAGTGCGTCAGATCGCGGGGTCCATGATTGCCCGAGTTCACATATAAAGTGCACATATATGGTTCAAAGTACAAACGAATACGCCCCACAATTAACAGAGCAGAGGTAACTAGTTCTTTGTCATGTATGGTGTAAACTGTCATCTAAGTGCAGCCTGGTGTGGAGTCATCAAATAGATGACATCCTTAGCTTTGGCACGTTGACAAGGCGTCGGACCTCAGATAAGAGTGAGTGAGTGAGTTGGGTTTAACGCCACTTTTAACAGTATTCCAGTTATATCACGGCGTGTCAGCTTAATGCGGGAGGAATGCCCGAAGTGATGCAGGTCTCAGACGTTTACCACTTCGGTGAAACCCACGAGCACGGGTATGGTGCTGACAAACCCAGAAACATAGTCGGGGCGAACCGGGATTCGAACCGGGATTCAGCTTGCTGACGGGGATATCCTCTTTGGTTATGTGGACAGTGCGTCCGACCTCAGATCAGAAGGACTGTGGTTCTCATCCAATCACGGATTTTGGACATTTTATGAATGCTTCATAAGGAACACGAACTATTCTGTAAAATATATTCACGGATTTTCTAGACGCACGTCTTCCGTAGTCCGAAGTTCCTACCCGTGAAGATTTGGGTTAGAATAGGTCTTCAGCAACCCATGCTTGTCGTAAGAGGCGACTAACGGGATCGGGTGGTCAGGCTCGCTGACTTGGTTGATGCATGTCATCGTATCACTGGAATGTCTGGTCCAGACTCAATCTCATTAAAATCAGATCTTAGTTCTCTCGGTAACATCACTGCCGTAAGTAAGCGCGGCCATATTACAATAATCTTGAAATTTACCTTTTTGTATTTTTAATCAGATTGGTTCGAGATTGCAGACTAACGGAAAAACACCAAACTTCCAACTTACACTCCTACTAGTATATCAGTTACATGATAGTTGAAATGAAATAGAAATTCAAATTGATAAACAAAGAAAATAATTAAGTTGGTGTGAGAGTATTCGGCGTCACGGCAGTCATCACTTAGTAAACATAACGGTCAGTCGGTTGCGAGTTCAACTCCAAGCATGGTTGTAGCCACCTATCACAGTGGGGAGTTTTGACTGGTTACAGTTTTAAGAGCTCCGCGAATGGGCTATCGCTGTGAGAAGCTTGTTTCCGACGGCCGGATCACTTAGCTCCTGACGTAACATATATTGATGCGCACATTCAAGGAAAACTTGGCAGTTTATGTGCAAGCCTTGCATGAGAAAAGACGTTTTTCCAATTAATTTGACCAAACCAGCTAAATAACAGGAAATTTGTAAACACTGTCAAAATAAACTCCTTAGTGAAAACAATATTGTGGATAATTACTTATTTAATACTCTTCTCGTGTCACGTGAAAGTTTCCCAAGCAACGCGTGTGGAATAACACAACAATGATTGTTGCGTAATATTTATGGGTGGCATATCGGCAGAGTGTCTGACGTCACAAATCGTCAGAGTATCAAATAACACGGTCACATAAAATGTCACCACAATGAGCATATTGACACAACCATTCAGTCTTGTCAAACACTTTCTACGTATACAAGCCTGGTGTAACGTTAGCATGGGGTATATGCAAACATTGGAAGGGAATAAGATGTCACTGTTAGGCTAAGTAAGAATCAAGTCATTTGCAAACACAACTCTAAAGTCAAGAGTTTTCAGCTTATTGTCCACTGAGTGAGTTGGGTTTAATTCTTTATTTCAGTTATATTGCGGCGCGCAAACTTATCGGTTTTATGTTTCTCAACTCCAACCTCAAGGAGCAAGAGAGCGGGCGGGCGAAAGAAACTCCCCAAAACCAACCTGTTTTCTTTTTCATTATTGAGTATATTTTTTAATTTAGAGCACTTGGTAATAGTCTTTAAATAAATGTATGATCTAGATCTAGTCGCTTTGCTTCGAAAACGAATGGTTATTAAATATAGCTCAATAAATATGTTTTTTAATGAATGTGCAATGCTATAGAAGTTTTTTTTATCACACGGGGCACACCGCCTATACTGCGAACTTACATATTTATAATAAAATACGAGGGCTGGCTGAAAAGTTCTAAGCCCAAGTGGGATATCTCAATCGGATTGAAACAAACTTTTGCCACCAACAAGTACAATCATTTAATGAATCATAGACATAAGAACTGCAACTGTAGTGTTATTATTGTCTTTGTACCAGACCATCGTGTGAACCTACCCATTTAAATCACCAGAAATGGACAAAACTGGCTATAGGGTAGTCATCAAGTTCCTGCAACTGAAAGGGCTAACTCCAACACAGATACATGCTGACATGGTCTCCACTTTAGGGGATGATGCCCCTTCCTTTTCCACTGTAAAGAAGTGGGCTGTGGAATTCAAGCGTGGCAGAGAGAGCCTTGGCGATGACTCGCGTCCAGGAAGGCCTTCGACAGCAACCATTCCGGAAAAAACATTACCCGGGTGCATGACATGGTGATGGCTGATCGACGATTGACCACTCGACATATTGCCAGTGTTGTTGGCATATCTCATGAGAGGGTTGAGCACATTATCACCAACGAGTTGGGAATGACAAAAGTTTCTGCAAGATGGGTGCCAAAGCTCTTGACAGCTTATCAGAAACGTGTCAGATTCCTGACGTCCCGTGACAATTTATGCCGTTTCGAAGCAGATCCCGATGATTTTTTTGGCCCGATTTGTAATCATGGATGAGACCTGGATTCATCAATTTCAACCAGAAGCCAAAATTCAGTCTAAACAATGGAAGCATCCGGATTCACCAGCCCCCCCAAAAGCCAAGTCGGTGTCTTCTGCTGGAAAGGTGATGGCTTCAGTCTTTTGGGATTCCAAGGGTATTCTGCTGACTATCTTGAAAAAGGCCAGACTATCAATGGAAGATATTATGCTGACCTACTGAGACAGTTGCGTGAAGCTATCAAAGCTAAGCGACGGGATTGCTGACTAAAGGAGTCCTGTTCCACCAAGACAATGCTCCTGTTCACAAATCGGTGGTTGCCATGTCAGCGATCCATGATTGTGGCTTCGAACTCATTGACCACCCCCCTTATTCACCCGATTTGGACCCATCAGACTTCAACCTGTTTCCCAAAATGAAAAAGGAACTAGCCGGTCGCCATTTTCCTAGTAATGATGACGTCATTTCCGCTGTGAATGACTTTTTTAGGGTGGCTGAGGAAAATTTCTTCTTGACCGGCATCCAGGCCTTGCAGCATCGCTGGCAAAAGTGCGTAAACCTGGAAGGGGACTATGTGGAGAAATAAATGAAAACCATCGACGTGGTAGAGGTCTTTCACAGTTAGGCTTGGAACTTTTCAGCCAGCCCTCGTATGTCTGACGAGACCAGATCATAAAGACTGAGTAACTGGCAAAATATTCAAACAAATTGGTAAAGAACGAAAACAAATCTGCATCTCCTCGGCACTGACTAGATTAGTGTACGAATTCTGTCCTGCGGAATTCTGCGCCATTCTGCTTGTAACGCTTTGGCCAGTTGTGGGGGTGTCTGCGGCGTGTTCTGACGTTGACGTACACGTCGATCGAGTTCATCCCAGATATGTTCGATTGGGTTGAGATCTGGAGATCTCTACGGCCAGGGCAAGGCTTTGATGTGGGTATAATAAAGGTAGTCTACCGTGACGAACTGTGTGCGGTGGAGCGTTGTCCTGTAGAAACAGCTCCCTCTTGCGGTCAATGATTGGAAGAAGGTGAGGTTGAAGAATTTGATTCATGTTTCAATTTGCTGTCAAATTTCCCTGAACCGCAACCAAGTCAGATCTCGTGGTGTAGGACATGGCCCCAGCCACCATGACACTACCGCCACCGAATTTGTCGAATTCACGTACACAATGTGAGCCAAAACGCTCATTTCGACGTAGATAAACACGTTGTCTTCTATCTCACCGTTGAGGATGAAATCGTGGTTCATCGCTAAACCACACTTGTCTCCAGTTTCTCAAATTCCAGGGCTCTAAGGTATGACACCAACGCTAGCGTCGCTGTCGATGGATCTGATGCAAAACAGGGACGATATCTGGTTTTCTGGGTCGGATTCCAGCTTCGCGAAGATGTTTCCTGACAGTCTGGTCCGATATTCTCCTCAAACCAGGGATGCGTCCTGCAGTCTCCGTAGCTGTGGCATTGCGATGACGTAGGTGGAACATTACATTATTTCATTACTGTATCAACAAAAAGCTACATTTATAAAGAACCAGGAACATCGGCCTTTGTTCCATCCATGATTTATAGTGTCGGTGTATATATAGACTATATTTCATTGTGTGCGAGCGCCTATATCCCTGGTGGGGTATTAATGTAGGTCCCACATATCGATTTCCTCTGAATAAGCAAAGTAACACTGTTCTCAGTCTGAAAGATACATGTTTAATTTCCTGTCTCCTGAGATTGTACTTGGGCCCTTAGACTTCCATCACATTCCGTGTCCATTGACATCAGGGAAAGGAATGGTTTAATTATTGTAATGAGTTTACTGATTAGTGACGATGTTAGTTTGGCACACATATGGTAATCAACGACAAACAGAAAACAACAGCGGAATTTTTTGTCACTCCAGAATATATAAATTCTTAACTTTTGAAACCCCACTAGCTCAGATACCCCTCTATTCGCCTGAATTACTGTCCGGGCAAAGCTACGTACTCCTGTTTGGTTAATCTGGACAAGGTTAATCGGGGCGTCCAGGTTAACGAGGTTAAGTAGTCTTCTTTCATACGCAGTGTTAGCATCGTCAACTTTGGTTACAGGGAAAATATTTAAACAGTTTAGAACTATGATTTGATTCGTTCGTATAGAGAAAGTCTCCACGCGGGTGTAGAAATTCAGCTATGTTGGTGTATAGGAAGTCTTCACGCTGGTATAGGATTTCAGCTATATATGTTGGTGTGTAGGAAGTCTTTACGCTGGTGTAGGAATTCAGCGGATATGTTCGGATGAAGGCCGTTTTCACGCTGGTATAAGAATTCATGGGATGTGTCCGTGTGTATAGGAAGTCATTACGCTGGTATAGGAATTCAGCCGATATGTTCGGGTACAGAAAGTCTTCATGCTGGTATAGGAATTCAGGGAAAATGTTCATACATAGGAAGTGTTTACGCTGCCATAGAAATTCAAGGCATGTGTTCGTATGTAGGAAGTCTTCACGCTGGTATAGGAACTCAGGGTATATGTTCGTACATGGGAAGTCTTCACGCTGGTATAGGAATTCAGGGGACATGTTCATACATAGGATGTCTTCACGCTGGTATAGGAATTCAGGAAATATGTTCGTATGTAGGAAGTGTTTTCGCTAGCATAGGAATTCAGCCGATATGTTCGGGTTCAAAAAGTCTTCACGCTGGTAACGATGTGTCTGCCATCTCAAATTTTGAATTATGAATATGAATGTAGCCGTTAATAAAGAAAGTCACGATGAAAATGCCTCAATCTCACACATGACATTGCTTGCAATTTCTTGACCATTGTTGGTAATAAGCGCAAAGTCCCCTTTAATGAAGTAAACGTTGGATCCACTCAATTGGGATACGATGACATGCATCAACCAAGTCAGCGAGTCTGACCACCCGATCCCGATAGTCGCCTCTTACGACAAGCATGGATTGCTGAAGACCTATTCTAACCCGGATCTTCACGGGTATAATATAGTAATCGGCTAGGCAGGACCTCATATATTGTTTTATGCAGTCACTGTGTTTATTTGAGAAAGAATGAGGCATTTGTAACAAAAAGCTTGTCAAATGTCATATTCAATAACGTTATCTACATAAAAGACAAAGTGTCAATAAAGTGTTGAACATGTCATTTATATATTGATTCTAAATCGAAATACGAATTTGGATTTATACAAACAATTTTTTTAGAACGAAAGTTTGTTGGTTGTTCCATCATTACAAAATGCTGTCTCTACGAATCGTTACATTCCTGGTGACCTGTTAAGATCCGGGGTAGAATAGGTCTTCAGCAACCCATGCTTGCCGTAAAAGGCGACTATCCATGTCGTAAGAGACGACGAACGGGATCGGGTGGTCAGGCTCGCTGACTTGGTTGATGCATGTAATCGACCCCAATTGCGTAGGTCGATGCTCATGAGGTGAATCACTGGATTGTCCGGTCCAGACTCGATTATTTTACAGACCAACGTCATATAGCTGGAATACTGATGAATGCGACGTTAAACAATAAACCAACAAACAAACAAACAAAACGTTCCTGATATCAGTTGCGAAAGAAAGTTGGACAATGGGATGCCCATGTCGCTCTTGAAATAGCTAGCGGCCCGCCTTACATGACTGGTTTCATTCACCAACCGTTCCACATCTAATATATTGTTAGGATGTAATTTACAAAGGAACTGTTCATGTTAATTGATCGCTATATGGCGGAAATATTGCCGATGCGATGTAAAATTTATTATGTTTATTGAAGCTGATATATACACCGGAAATGTATAAGAACCACTGTGGTTTGCGGCTATACGGCTCTCAAAGTAATCATGATCCGTGATGAGATGCTGATTCAAAATCGGGACACTAGACGTAGATAACCTCCCCCGCCATCGTGTCACTGGATCCTACAGTCGTCAAGGGCACTCACTACATTCACTGTAGCGCCCGTGATAGCCACGTGCGAGGGTAGACATCCACTGATTCCAGTTTGTGTACGCTTTATTGATTTCCCATCATTTACCTCCGCCAGTTATCACCAACCAAAGGTAATCGTAATATCTAATACCATTTCAGTTGCAAATCACACCAATTTCTAGTTAGCGAAAAGATATAACAGCTATGGTAATATCAACACCGTGTGGCATGCGCGCAGTCGCCCTTGTTAAGTCAGCAGATTAATTATGCTATGCTATGCGTTAATTTCGCCGTGAGTCAAACGGGAAGGCCATTTTGGCCATTCCACAAAGACACTAAGGAATAACGACATTTGACTACATGTGGTTGCAGAAAAAGTATTCTGTTTGTTCAAGAAATGAGGAATAATTGATCTAGACGTCACCCCGGAACCGATCTGTACGGCGGTTGGAATGAATTGTTCGCATCAGTGGATGGGTGTTGGGAAATGTGTTTACCACAAGCTCTGTATCCAAGACTGATGACCATTCGCTACGCAAAACATCTAAAAGCTTTTACAAATTTACTTTCAAATCGATAACGTCAGAGGTAGCTTCGGTAAACACGTAAACCATATCGCGCCACAATGGCCGTCGGCATCGTATTTGTTCCACAGCTATTATTTGCCCTTTTCGGCCAATCAGGGAACCGCTCTCACTGATGAAACAAGAGGCGAAGGTCTACTCATTTACCGTTTCTTGTTCTGTGCGGTGCCAGTAATTACCTGACATGAAATGGCCCACTTTCAATTCTCCGCTTTAAATGCATGCTATACGTGTTGACGGGTTTTTTGTTGCCTCACTGACACATTTAATCCCGCCACTTAATTTGCTGTTATTGTTAATTGCAAAGTGGAATGGAATTGTACACAGCCGTGTAAACTCTGTGATGGTTGCAGGTTTCTCCTGTAAAGCGTGTTCGGTTCCCCTGGGAGGCATTATTACCGCATGACAATTACAAAAACGTATTTTCTCGTTGTGTGAGTGATGAGGCTAAATTGCATAGCAAGGACGAATAAAAAACTAGATTTTAAATTGTTGGGGTTGATTTGAATTATTAGCGGTTGAACAGATTCGTAAAACCTTAAATGTGTTGGGAATAAATGTCCAAATTTAACGCTAGTTTTAAAAATATTCAGGTAAATGATGTGAAGATGAATTGGATTCCGGCTATCTGTTGTACAGGCATATAGTTCAGGGCGACATGGCAGGGAAATATTTTATAGCAATAGCCTCGAGAAATGTCTCAAGATAGAGACTAACATGGGGTACTTTTGGGGTTCACCCTGTACAGGCAACGCACACACACAGAGACGTGCGCATGCAAGTGTACATGAGTACTCTTGGTTGGAAAGACACGACACAGACAGGTAGACGGGCGAAGGAAAGGTACACATATGCAGGCACGAACACAGGTACTGTCCCAGACATGGAGACAGCGAGAAAAAGGTACACGCACGTACGCACAAACCGGTACTGACAAACGTGCGGACATGGAGGGAGCGAGAGACTGATATAAGCCCGTACGCACAAATAGGTACTGTCACGCGTGCGTCATGGAGGGAGCGAGAGACAGATATACGCACGTACGCACAAACAGGTACTGTCACGCGTGCGTCATGGAGGGAGCGAGAGACAGATATACGCACGTACGCACAAACAGGTACTGTCACGCGTGCGTCATGGAGGGAGCGAGAGACAGATATACGTACGTACGCACAAACAGGTACTGTCACGCGTGCGTAATGGAGGGAGCGAGAGACAGATATACGCACGTACGCACAAACAGGTACTGTCACGCGTGCGTCATGGAGGGAGCGAGAGACAGATATACGCACGTACGCACAAACAGGTACTGTCACGCGTGCGTCATGGGGGAGCGAGAGACAGATATACGAACGTACGCACAAACAGGTACTGTCAAACGTGCGGACAGGGAGGGAGCGAGAGACAGATAAACGCACGTACGCACAAACAGGCACTGTCAAACGTGCGGACAGGGAGGGAGCGAGAGACAGATATACGCACGTACGCACAAACAGGCACTGTCAAACGTGCGGACATGGAGTGAGCGAGAGACAGATATACGCACGTACGCAATAACAGGCACTGTCAAACGTGCGGACAGGGAGGGAGCTAGAGACAGATAAACGCACGTACGCACAAACAGGCGCTGTCAAACGTGCGGACATGGAGGGAGCGAGACACAGATATACGCACGTACGCACAGTCACTGTCACGCGTGCATCATGAAGGGAGCGAGAGACAGATATACGCACGTACGCACAAACAGGCACTGTCAAACGTGCGGACAGGTAAATGGACAACGCGGATACACAGGTAAACATACACCCACAAGTAGGCAGGTAAATGGACAACACGGACACACATGTAAAGATACACGCACGAGTAGGAAGGTAAATAGACAAAGCGGACCACTTGTAAACATACAGTAACGAGTAAGCAGGTGAATAGACAACGCGGATACACAGGTAAACATACACCCACGAGTAGGCAGGTAAATAGACAACGCGGATACACAGGTAAACATACACCCACGAGTAGGCAGGTGAATAGACAGCGCAGATACACAGGTAAACATACACGCACGAGTAGGCAGGTTAATAGACAAAGCGGACCACTGGTAAACATACAGTAACGAGTAAGCAGGTGAATAGACAACGCGGATACACAGGTAAACATACACGCACGAGCAGGCAGGTAAATAGACAACGCGGTAAGACAGGTAAACATACACTAACGAGCAGGCAGGTAAACAGACAAAGGGGACCACTGGTAACGTACAGTAACGAGTAAGCAGGTGAATAGACAACGCGGACACACAGGTAAACATTCACGCACGAGCAGGCAGGTAAAAAGACAACGCGGAAACACAGGTAAACATACACCTACGAGCAGGCAGGTAAATAGACAAAGCGGACCACTGGTAAACATACACCCATAAGGAGGCAGGCATTTAGACAACGCGGACACACAGGTAAACATACACTAACGAACAGGCTGGTAAATAGACCACGCGGACCACTGGTAAACATACACCCACAAGTAGGCAGGTATTTAGACAACGCGGACACACAGGTAAACATACACTTACGAGCAGGCTGGTAAATTGACAACGCGGACCACTGGTAAACATACACCCACAAGTAGGCAGGTAAATGGACAACGCGAACCACTGGTAAACATACACCCACAAGTAGGCAGGTATTTAGACAACGCGGACACACAGGTAAACATACATCAACGAGCAGGCAGGTAAATGGACAACGCGGACCACTGGTAAACATACACTAACGAGCAGGCAGGTAAATGTATGTACGTATTCAGGTAAACGTGTACACGGTAGAATAGTAGGTGGTAGATACATAGGTTTGTAAACCGATTTGAGTTAAAGTCATATCCCACCGTAAGCACAATGTCTATATTTCGGTTACAACATACATAGTGCTTATGAAACACAAACAAACCACCTACGATTTTGTCAAAGTAATGCCTGCTCAAGCATACGTTATTCGGTTGGCGGAAATCGGATTAAAGAAAAACGGCACAATGAATACATTAGCTGTGATTCCAGATCTGCAGTTGTAAGTCTCAATGCGACTGCATACAATATTCAGGGTAAATGTGTCCATGATGTGGAACACCCCGAATAGTCTGCGTGGCTCCGTGCCAGGGGTTTCAGTACACCTCGGAAAGGTCGATAGACACTGAGACCATTTGCAAGGTTTTACTGCACGCTGACTCTAGAGATCAATAAAGGGCTGAAACAGCCCTGTTAATAAACTACGTAACACGGGCAAGTTTCTATAGACACCAGAGTAAATAGGCATAGATAAGTGCAGTACGAAGAGCGGAGAAACTTCTCCAGTCTATAAACACATAAAGATGATCCTACCAGAAAGGGTAGACTCAAACTGGCATCACATGTCGTACATTTATTAGGTACACATTGTACACTACCAGGCAAAAGAAAGTTAACATTTAAAAATTGGATTTGAGCAAAAAATTACTAACGTTAGGCTGAAAAAAAACCTGTTTAGCGATACTCATTGATATGATGCGTGTGATATCAACTGATACTCATATCACACTTACCATCGAATAACAATGTCTAGTTTGTTTCACTTTTACCATCTTCCCGAGGCAAGAGCGTTAACTGACTTTACAAATCCAGTTTCCACCCTTGCAGAACTAACCTGAAATTGCTGGGCTCAATCGTAGCGAGTTATGTCCATGCTATGCCTCTCCCATATGGACCAATCAGATTCCACCTCTCGTATCACTTGCATTTGTTTCAAACAAAATGGTGGCGCCCAGTCAAGACGATCTGATCGACCATCAAGATCTATTTTGTGATAAAACGGTTCTTACTTCGCGAAGTACATCAAATCAAGTGAGCACCTTGATTAAAAACATGAAAAGATTTGGAAAATATCTGTTGACAACGAGTTGGCAATGCACATGCTTTGCAAATCCTGCAATCGACCGAACTCTGCATGACTGTTTACGAACCGGATTTCGATTTCGGTGCGTGATTTTGATTGGACTATGCATAGACTCGTTAGTCCAGCCAAAATGTAACTCCATAATCCCAGCCTAGTTCGGCAAGGGTGGAAACTGGACTTTTATAGTCAGTTAACTCTCTTGCCTCGGAGAGATGACTTTTACCCACCATCAAACAAACATGATTGTATACTTTCTTTTGGTCGCAAGTTTATGCGTAGTTATAGTCTACCACAACAACTAACATACTACATACATGGAACCAAGGGTGGCCCAGTGGTCTAAGGTGCCATAATCAGCTCTTTAAGGCTTGCCAGATACGTGGGTTCGA
Source organism: Haliotis rufescens (assembly GCF_023055435.1). Taxonomy (NCBI): domain Eukaryota; kingdom Metazoa; phylum Mollusca; class Gastropoda; order Lepetellida; family Haliotidae; genus Haliotis; species Haliotis rufescens. The sequence continues at coordinate 68,007,104 of NW_025963779.1, read as the reverse complement.
ATCCGGGTCGCCCTGATTATGTTGCCAGCCCTTACACCCATACTCGTGGATTTAAAAAAAAGTGGAAAATGCACATTAAAATCTAAATTCTTTTCTTCCCACGCCAAGCTGACACGTCAGAAATAAATGCCTGGGAAAGTATACACCCATGTTTGATGGTGGCTAAAAATGAAACAAACAGTGGTGACGGGTATCATGGTGCTTGTTTTGGAACTTAAGTTTGTAGTGTTTCGGCGATTTTTTCAAGCCTAGTAACGTTTTGATAACGTTTGTAATGTTTTGGTCAAATGCAATTTTCAAGTGTATGCTTTCTTTTGTTAAGGGTTGGAACTAACAGGTCTGGACCAACGTTGTTCGAACTAAAGGGTCTGGAATAACGGAGTTGGAACTAGCGGGTCGGGACTAACGTGGTTCGAACTAAAGGGTTTTGACTAACGGAGTTGGAACTAGCGGGTCAGACCTAACGTGGTTCGAACTAAAGGGTTTTGACTAACAGAGTTGGAACTAGCGGGTCAGACATAACGTGGTTCGAACTAAAGGGTCTGGACTAGGGGTTCGAACAAGCGGGTCTGGACTAACGGGGTTAGAATTAACGAAGCTAGGTTGTATGTATTGATACAAGAAGCAAAGAATATTTAACATGAGGTGCGTGAGTAAGGCTTTAAGACACAATTCAAACAGTATCGTAGCAACACCCGTTATTGCCATATGGGATGTTGATCTTTCACGGCTTGGCGCTACCATTCGTTTACTTCGAATTCAATATGGAGACTAGATCACATCATGCATGTGTTTCTAGATGTGTTATACCCACTCCGACTCGACGCGTCCTCTGTGCAGACCTAAATCTATTATTATTATCCATTTTGTTAAAAAAACAATTATAATAAAATCCTTATGAATCACATGTGTCATCACGATTTCAGGCGCTTTTCATTGTTGACTTAATGTTCTGACCAGCAGCGATGGCATACATATAGATTACGAAACATGTCTCGGTTAGATACCGTTTTTATTACAAACAGTGTATTTCCAAACGTTACATACGCTTTGAAATACACGAGTTGTAACCGAGTAATAAAAACAGTATCCAAAGGGGACGAGTGAATTCATTTATTTATGACTCGCTTAAACTTTGCACTTTATCTAAAATCAACATTGAAAGAAGACGCCGCTTGTATAATGGTGGCGCGTGAATACATTCGTAGCTGATGAGTCGACCGTAGACTGTTCTCTCAAAGCCTAATCTGACATTAAAGTGCGCAGCTTTCTCCAAGATCGATAATAAGAAACAATAAAGTACCAGTAAAAGATCTAATATAAAATCTCATAGTCAACATGACATGACTTTATATGTCGATTGTCTCGCGGGCTGAATCGAGTTTAAAGCTAGATTCTAAACTGTTCAGATCTCAGCGACGTCATCGTCGTGCACAAGATCATAATTATGTATTATCGGTTTAGTGCGTGCAGCTTATCTCCCCTTGAATCTGAAAAAATGGAAGAGTGGTGCGGACGTTTTAGCTCGGTATATAAACGCAGGTTGAATTGATTTGCGCAGCGCCTATATTTTTTAAAGCTTTAAAGTAGAGAGTAGAATACGAGATCCGGGGCTCATGTTTTAAGATTTATGGCAATTTTCATGTCAGTTTTAAAATTAATGTCCATTAAGTCATTGAACAACAAATAAGTAATCAATTTTGTAATTTTTCCTCGAATGTCATTATCGTTGTAGTAACAACAATATGATGACACTTGAAATTAGTTTCAGTCAAACACAAATTAATGTTCGTCAGGCGTTTCAAAGTTCGCCGTCTTCATGCCCTCTATGTAATTGTTTCTTGCATATAAATTTCAGTCCAATGATTAATCTGTCAGCATAAATACCTGTCAGTTTTCTAGGGAAGCATGACTGCAGATTTATAACAAAATTGCGTCCTGATTGATAATGCTGATAACCGGAGTCAGATGGAAGATCTAGCATTCGTTGAATGTTAACTATATGACCTGTGCCTGTGCCAGATGTATAGCCCGTGACCCACCAATGACCCTTGTTACATTCCGAGAACATGGTTACGCATGAACGTACGCCAAAAAGAACGAGAATCTGTACTTTACTCAGAGAGTGTTATCCCAAATATAACATAATATTATGTTACATTTGACCACTTTCTGAAAGGCATTGTGTGTTCATAGCTTGCGGCCATAGGAGCCGTGCCAATTTATACTTGTCAGAGGGGTACGCAAAGTACTTTATCCAGAAAGTGTTCTCCCAAATATAACATGAGTTGTTAAATAGAGCCTGTAATTACATTTTAAATAAATGAACAGTTTCTGCTCGGATTGGCCAACTCTAAACAAGCGAATTTAAACAAGAATTAGAACAGTTACTTAAGCTTCAGGTATATCGATAATCTGTTATCTGGAACTTAAGCTTCAGGTATATCGATAATCTGTTATCTAGAACTTAAGCTTCAGGTTTATCGATAATCTGTTATCTAGAACTTAAGCTTCAGGTATATCGATAATATGTTATCTAGAACTTAAGCTTCAGGTATATCGATAATATGTTATCTAGAACTAAAGCTTCAGGTATATTGATAATCTGTTATCTAGAACTTAAGCTTCAGGTTTATCGATAATCTGTTGTCTAGACCTTAAGCTTCAGGTATATCGATAATCTGTTATCTAGAACTTAAGCTTCAGGTATATCGATAATCTGTTATCTAGAACTTAAGCTTCAGGTATATCGATAATCTGTTATCTAGAACTTAAGCTTCAGGTTTATCGATAATCTGTTATCTAGAACTTAAGCTTCAGGTATATCGATAATATGTTATCTAGAACTTAAGCTTCAGGTATATCGGTAATATGTTATCTGGAACTTAAGCTTCAGGTATATTGATAATCTGTTATCTAGAACTTAAGCTTCAGGTTTATCGATAATCTGTTGTCTAGAACTTAAGCTTCAGGTATATCGATAATCTGTTATCTAGAACTTAAGCTTCAGGTATATCGATAATCTGTTATCTAGAACTTAAGCTTCAGGTATATCGATAATCTGTTATCTAGAACTTAAGCTTCAGGTTTATCGATAATCTGTTATCTAGAACTTAAGCTTCAGGTATATCGATAATCTGTTATCTAGAACTTAAGCTTCAGGTTTATCGATAATCTGTTATCTGGAACTTAAGCTTCAGGTATATCGATAATCTGTTATCTGGAACTTAAGCTTCAGGTTTATCGATAATCTGTTATCTGGAACTTAAGCTTCAGGTATATCGATAATCTGTTATCTGGAACTTAAGCTTCAGGTTTATCGATAATCTGTTATCTAGAACTTTAGCTTCAGGTATATCGATAATCTGTTATCTAGAACTTAAGCTTCAGGTTTATCGATAATCTGTTATATAGAACTTAAGCTTCAGGTATATCGATAATCTGTTATCTAGAACTTAAGCTTAAGGTTTATCGATAATCTGTTATCTAGAACTTAAGCTTCAGGTATATCGATAATCTGTTATCGTGCTATAATGGTCAAATAGCCAATACACACAGACCCCTCCATCTGTCCTTTGAAGCAGGAAACGTCACTGAACAAAACGACGTTGGCGAAGCCACGGATGATGTGAACGACATCACTACAGCCTTTGAAGTCGGTAGATGGAATAACACCAGCGTAGGAACTTTTTGTTCGGATTCCGGCAGGTCGGACGGTTATGCCCAGTCTGTGCAGATATGTGACGTGAGCTAGAATTTGGTGTCGCAGTGGACGTTGAAGTGAATGTCCTGTTTCCAAGGTGAATAACCCGGATTTAACGAGTCTGGGCTGCTGCGGTCTTGTGGAGTCTCCCTGATCTTGGACGTGTCTAGTGGCGCCATGTTGCCGACCTCGTGCCAAAATTTGGTACACGTTCTCTGGTCAACGTTCAAATACCAGATCCAAGATTGCCAATAGCGTAAACCGATTTCGTTTAGTTTAGGATTCTTGACAACGGCATACATATGTGTACATATGTCTGGACACAGGTAGGACATTTCAGTCAATGTCAGCTCATAAGAACTGTCTGAGTGTCTGCTGTCTGGCCTCCCCCCCCCCCCCCCCCCTCTCTCTCTCTCTCTCTCTCTCTCTCTCTCTCTCTCTCACTCTCTCTCTCTCTCTCTTTCTCACACCCCTCTTTTTCTTTCTCTCTCTGTGATGATCTGAAGAAAACTGTGTTATGTTACTCGATGTAGGTCAGTCGTTGAACCATTGACGTACAGCCGGCTATTTCTACAACTGGGCAATACTTATAGAAATCAATTATACAGCAGAACACGACTCCGTCCGTTCTAATATCCAACCTTTCGGGTTTGAGGCTATATGTGTTCTGGGAACTTCAGGTACAGGGGACTGAGAAGGATATTACTAGCGAAGGCTTATTGGTCTATCGAGGTAATCACACGGCGTGACCTTGGGCAAAGGATATACATGCAGTCAGACAATGTACCATAGCCCTCTCTGACCTTTACATTTTTTCTTTTGTGCTTCAGGGTTTAACAATAATCCACAAACTGGACACATGTAAAGTGTAGATCGATAGTTTAGTTGCCAAATATTCATAGTCACTTGCACAAAGCTGATAGCTTGTCCCCGTTCCTAAACTCAGACGTCGACCTTATCAACCCCTGTGAACTGTAAAAAAGACATGTGAAGATCCGGGTTAGAATAGGTCTTCAGCAACCCATGCTTGCCGTAAGAGCTTACTAACGGGATCGGGTGGTCAGACTCGCTGACAACGTTGATGCATGTCATCGTATCCAATCTGCTTGGATCGATGCTCATGATATCAATTACTGGATTGTCTGGTCCAGACTTGATTATTTACAGACTGCCGTCATTTAGCTGGAATATTGCAGAGTGCAACGTTAACAAACTATAAAAACCTTTATCCGACCCAATTTTCCTCCGACACAATGCGGAGATTCCGTGTCCGACAGCATGTCCACAGTGCCTCATACATGGCGTGTAAAGGGAATCAATGGGGATTAAGTGACAGTCTCTATGGGGATTAGGCGGTCAGACTCTATTTTTATTAGGTGGTCTGTTGCTATGGGGATTAGGCGGTCAGACTCTATTTTTATTAGGTGGTCTGTTGCTTTGGGGATTAGGCGGTCAGGCTATATTGGGGTTAGGTGGTCTGTTGCTATGGGGATTAGGCGGTCAGGCTCAATTGGGATTAAGTGGTCTGTTGCTATGGGGATTAGGCGGTAAGGCTCTATTGGTATTAGGTGGTCTGTTGCTATGGGGATTAGGCGGTCAGACTATATTGGGATTAGGTGGTCTGTTGCTATTGGGATTAGGTGGTCAGGCTCTATTGTTATTAGGTGGTCTGTTGTTATGGGGATTAGGCGGTCAGGCTCTATTGGGATTAAGCAGTCATTCTGTAGTGGAGAAATCATGAGAATATGTTGCTTCTACGTTCGGAATCAACGGATTCGAGTGATGTCTCCGACTTTAACCATGCTGTGGTTGATATGTTATATCTGTAATTTTGCTTAATGACCAAAAGTTGCGTCAGGTGTACTTGTTTAAGACGCAGGTTCATAATGGTCGGTGAGATCCAGTATCAACAGCAAGATCAATAGCGTGACGTCATCATAATGGTTTAACCATTGATAAGCCACGCACACTCTCGCGGCAAACGTATACGTAGTTTGCAAGAAAATGCTTCCATGTTCTAAAACACGTCAATACAATTAAGGAGTTCGCATTACAAATGGAATAGTGAGTGCATGAAAACAACATTATAATTTTCGTTTCTGTCACGGCGTGTTAGATGACAAAGGAAACCCACGACCAGGGATCATAATCCGTTCGAATTTTGAAGTCGAACCCACAATCAGCGATCACATTTTAGACAGTTGGCCACCTGCGGAAAAGAGGCTTAGTTTAGATTTTCGTTCCCACATTTTCCTGTATACCTTAAACCTTTTCTATTGCATAAAGGACTTGCAGCGCCTGAGGCCATTGGGTCGCCCGTTACAATCGTACCAAGAACTGTTATTAATAAGTGCATCGTGTATTACAGTAACAATAATGGGGATCCTCTCTGGCATGTAATAGATGCAAACAAACAACAGTACTATTTAATACTTCCTGGATCGGGTCAGTGACATACATACCCTGGCTTTTGTTTATTGTTTATATTATTTATTCGGGAACATTCAAGCTGTTTCACAATGGTTTGTGAATAGTCGAGCGTGGTCCAGATTAACCAATGATAAATATGATAAGTAGGGCAATACTCAGTCCGTGAACAATGGCATGCCATCAATCTAGTTTTTACGAACCAATGTAGTCGTCGCAGTGTGTTTTCTTTAGTTTTTGTTTATTTGTACAAAAACAATAATTGTTCCCATCACGCATATTCCAGGTATTAAGTTGACTGGGTTCCTGATTACCACGTTACATTTGCATGCCGACTGTGTCAAAATACAATCACTGGATACCATGTAAAGACACTGTACAATGGAGCGTGTCCGCTTCCTTGCCGACAACTTGCGTTGGTTTACCACGTTGCCGATAGTGGGGAACGACATGTCGAGGTGGTCGTCCGGTAGGTGTCGCGACAGCCGTCTAGTGAGCCAACTCGCCTCCAGGGGGCGAGCCTTCATCAATACTATATTAAACCGCTATAAATATTACATCGTAGTTAACAGTGAGTCAGACGAAGGTCGAATGAACTGCAACAGAACAGACTTTGGTATGCATTTACCGTCGTCATTAGTGTTCTAAGCTCAATTTTGTAGTGATGATTTGGTTAACTTTCTGCAGTTTTATGGTGGAATAGTTTTAGCCAAATAGTTCCAATAAAACAGTCATGTCAAACTTGACTCGGCGTCTTTTTAAACTTTTTTTAGAACCGAGAAGCGTTGGTCATGTTGAGATTTTATGTGAAAAGGGATTGTTAGGTTTCTATTTCAGGTGAAGAATTGACTTGCCTTTGCATGTATTTGTGATGGGTGCTACGGGAGGGGCAGGATACGTTCAACTGTTCGCAAACACCTGGTATCATCACTTTTTGATAAACGCATGCTTATGCTATAGCCGGAATGGCAAACAGACTGCTTTATTGAGATTTCTTATAATTATGCACATGTTTTGTCGTTTTTTATATAGAATGATTTATGGGAACTTTCCTATCATTTTAACATTTGCAAATCTGTTATCCAAGTTGATTCCCTAAGGGAGTGTACTTTAGAGAGAGGAAGACAACGTTTTTCATGATCAAATATTATGATCTCGGCATCCTTGCATTCACCTGATGAAGGAGTAAGCATACACTCCGAAAAGTTGTGTTCCTCATAATAAAGAAGTTGACATCCATTAATACTCTCGTATGTGTGTCACGTCTAATAGTCAGACGCTCTTGGCATGACTAAGAAGTTGGTGGTAGTATTGTCCACAAAGACTCATAGACATAGACTTCGTCGCAAACAGTTGCTAACATGAATGTTAGTACAATGCAGCTGGGGGAGATGCTCATGATGTCAGTCACTGGATTGTCTGGTCTAGACTTGAGTATTTTACAGACCGCCTTCATATAGCTGGAATATTGCTGAGTGCGGCGTTAAACAAACAAACAAACAAACAAAAAACAATGCAGCTGATGTAGGGGGGGGGGGGGATGCAGTCAAATGCTCTACCTTTCTTAGTGAATAAGTCTTTGTGTGCCTCATCAACTCATCAGTATCAACTGTTCGAATCAAAATCCTATCATGATAGACAGGTGCAAAATGAGTCTTGTGGCAGTGTCTTCATCTGAACATGGATGCAGATCACTGACAACATCTGACCCTTTGTTACATAGCATCTGTTTACTGTAAGTGCGTATAGTTTGCTTATCCCCACATTCTAATGAAATAACTTGTTCAGCCAAGAAGTTAAACAGTTCTGCCTTGTTCTCGTCAATTCTCAGATATGCGTGAAAAATGTTGCTTTTCGGTTGAACGCAGCGTGTGACCCCCCTTCCTCCTTTGTTTGAACGCAGCGTGTGACTCCTCTTCCTCGTTTGTTTGAACGCAGCGTGTGACCCCTCTTACTCGTTTGTTTGAACGCAGCGTGTGACCCCTCTTCCTCCTTTGTTTGAACGCAGCGTGTGACCCCTCTTCCTCCTTTGTTTGAACGCAGCGTGTGACTCCTCTTACTCGTTTGTTTCAACGCAGCGTGTGACCCCTCTTCCTCCTTTGTTTCAACGCAGCGTGTGACCCCTCTTCCTCCTTTGTTTCAACGCAGCGTGTGACCCCTCTTCCTCCTTTGTTTCAACGCAGCGTGTGACCCCTCTTCCTCCTTTGTTTCAACGCAGCGTGTGACCCCTCTTCCTCCTTTGTTTCAACGCAGCGTGTGACCCCTCTTCCTCGTTTGTTTCAACGCAGCGTGTGACCCCTCTTCCTCCTTTGTTTGAACGCAGCGTGTGACCCCTCTTCCTCCTTTGTTTCAACGCAGCGTGTGACTCCTCTTCCTCGTTTGTTTCTTGCCGTTGATTTGCGAGTGTACCCCATCCCAATCATGTCAGCTCTGGACACACTCACAAGACCACTAGGTTTTAGCATGGACAATATTGCGATCCTATCTTAGTATTTGTACTAACAAATGCAACAATAGAGATCTTTTCTGGATTGACATGATGCGCAGCTTACATCTAAGGAATGTCTAACCATGGTCACTGATTCTGAATCTTCCCAAACTATGGAAGAGGAATTCAAGAAAGGTAATTGCGTTGTGAAAAAATACACATCGTTTTGTCATCAATTCCAATCGATCAAGCACAACACAACAAATGTGTTGGGTTAACAGAGAATTCCTCCCAGCTACTGAGACAGATGCTGTCAGGGTCAGAGAATACATGTTTTTGGCGAATTCGGGGCTCTATTAGATTTTCTAAGAAAGAAATTAGAACTAGATGTAAAGCATCATGAACAGAGGAGAGGTGGAACAGAGGAGAGGTGTTCAACAAACATTCTGAAGACAGGTCCAGTCACTTTGTGATGTGTTTGAGTATAAGGTTAACTCATCTCTGGAAGAATGCCTAAGCTATTGGTGTTAGAATAAATGACATCGTTGCAAATACTACAGTAGACACAATTCAGGTAGAACAATGTGGAGCAAGACAGTTCAACAACTTTGAAGAGGAAAATCTCCATCAGAAAACTTGGGGCCTTTATGAAACAATCTCAAAGAACAAACTTTCATCAAAGAGTCACTACTCAAACCAAACAAGTAACCTACCGTCAGTCCACCATCCGTCTAAAAGTTTGGCAGTCTACATTCTGGCAATAAAAGCGATCTCACAACATGTTTAGAAACACTTTCTACAAGTACAAATACTCGCCCAGAGATTATGCCCCTACTCTAAGATACTAAACACGCAAAGACCTAGTAGGACAGGGATGAATTTTGAAGATTATTCAAAAACAGCATTACCACAAGCATCTAAGTCACTTCTGAGAGCTTCTGAGATGTAGTTGTATGTCTGAGAGGAGGTGCAGAGCAAGGTGTGACTGTGATGTGGCACATTTTATTGTTACACCGGTTTGCAAATGTGGTGGCAACTGTGATAACATTTGATTGTCCCTAACCAACCAAAACCATTAACCATTTAAAGCATATTTTAATAAATACAAATTTTGTTCTTTAAATACTCTGTGGTTGTCATTGTATTCACCATATGAGTATACAATATTTCGTTTCTTTGTTGATTAATGTTTTACGTTTTCAGTCATCCCTGGAACCATGTCGTTGTCGTTGTGGCAATAGCTTCGTTCACTAATCACTAATATACGGAGTATTGTTCTTGTGATTTCAATAATTTCTTTGGAATATATTATTAATTGATTTCATAGTAAGGCTAAAACAATTGTTTGCCTGTCTATCCTAAACCAGAAAGAACGATAGATAACTCCATTATAAAATATATATATATATTATAAAATAAATACTTAAAACACAAGTCTTTTATAAAGTCATTCCATTCGTCGATCGACCCAGTATTGCACATGTGCTCGCACTTGCAGCCCCGAGAATCTCGTCATATAACGTGATCCAGTCAGTCGTCTCGTCTAATGCAAAGAGGGACATATGATCTAATTATAATTATTCTTCAACACCATTCGTCACCTGAGTAACGCGAGTGGTCACGAACACCCAAACAGATCTCGGGAACAGGCCTGACCAATCATAGGCAAGTAATCAATGTACCTTTGTCGAAGCCTTGAAGGATGACTCATAATAACGTCTGAAGCATTAACTGTTAAGAAAGTTAAATAGTTTATAATGTAACGGGCATATTAAACCACGGTTCCCTGTGGATGGTTCTGTAACTGCCAACTGATCAATTATACACAAGGTTGAACCTTGGTGTATATAATTTGGCTTCCAACTTCGGTACAACGGAGAGAATATGATTGGTTAGTGTCGCATTGCTTTATACATAATAGTTAATGGCATATAATCAAGAACGTCTTTGATGAGAAATTAATGGTTCTCCAAAACATTGTTTGTGGTTGCGTAAGGAAAATCTTTAAACACTGCTGGCAAAACGCCAAATGGTCCATAACGGTGCCGCCTGCTGCTTTATGCATTGCATGTATTTCCGGTTGGTACAGACTCCCGCGGCTTGAAGCAGGCTAGAGTATCTCGATTACCAAACACTTGTCGTTAAGTGCTACTGAAGTTTGGGATCAGGTGACCATCGTGACTGGTGAGCGAGCAAGCAAGGTTTTATGCAGCTGTTATTTCTAGTCCAGGAGTGTCGGGGCGGTGGACACCAGAAATGGGCTTTACACTTTGTCCCCGTAGGGAGAATCGAACCCCGGACTTCGGCGTGACGAACAAATAAATACATTTAATTAACCAATAAGCACCCACATCACCCTGTTGTTGTTTTTTAAGAGACATACACCCATGCTAAGAACAGGAGCGATTGAGTGAGTTGGGTTTACCAGGCATTTAGTAGTTGGAATGATGTAGGGTCATGATGAATGTTCACTATAACCCGAGAAATAGAGCATTTGGATTCAAAACCATGATGACTGAATCCAAGGTTTGATTGTGGTATTCATAAGGTATGCAACTCTGCCCAGCAGGGTGCGACCTCTTACACGACTGCTATGGTATGACGCACCGCAACGCGTTGTACAGAGTTGCGTTCCCTACCGTTACACGACTGCTATGGTATGACGCACCGCAACGCGTTGTACAGAGTTGCGTTCCCTACCGTTACACGACTGCTATGGTATGACGCACCGCAACGCGTTGTACAGAGTTGCGTTCCCTACCGTTTCACGGGTGCTCATGTAGTACGACGTACCGCAACGCGTTGTACAGAGTTGCGTTCCCTACCGTTACACGGGGGCTCATGTAGTACAACGTACCACAACGCGTTGTACAGAGTTGCGTTCCCTACCGTTACACGGGGGCTCATGTAGTACGACGTACCGCAACGCGTTGTACAGAGTTGCGTTCTCTACCGTTACACGGGGGCTCATGTAGTACGACGTACCGCAACGCGTTGTACGTACAGAGTTGTGTTCCCTACCGTTACACGGGGGCTCATGTAGTACGACGTACCGCAACGCGTTGTACAGAGTTGCGTTCCCTACCGTTACACGGGGGCTCATGTAGTACGACGTACCGCAACGCGTTGTACAGAGTTGCGTTCCCTACCGTTACACGGGGGCTCATGTAGTACGACGTACCGCAACGCGTTGTACGTACAGAGTTGTGTTCCCTACCGTTACACGGGGGCTCATGTAGTACGACGTACCGCAACGCGTTGTACAGAGTTGCGTTCCCTACCGTTACACGGGGGCTCATGTAGTACGACGTACCGCAACGCGTTGTACAGAGTTGCGTTCCCTACCGTTACACGGGGGCTCATGTAGTACAACGTACCGCAACGCGTTGTACAGAGTTGTGTTCCCTACCGTTACACGGGGGCTCATGTAGTACGACGTACCGCAACGCGTTGTACAGAGTTGCGTTCCCTGCCGTTACACGGGTGCGTATGTAGTACGACGTACCGCAACGCGTTGTACAGAGTTGCGTTCCCTACCGTTACACGGGGGCTAATGTAGTACGACGTACCGCAACGCGTTGTACAGAGTTGCGTTCCCTACCGTTACACGGGTGCTCATGTAGTACGACGTACCACAACGCGTTGTACAGAGTTGCGTTCCCTATCGTTACACGGGGGCTCATGTAGTACGACGTACCGCAACGCGTTGTACAGAATTACGTCACCTACATGTTGCACGGATAACCCAGGGGTATGACGCAACTCGTTCAAATTCTCCGAGATTATGATCCTTGATCTGTCAACACCATACCCATTCTCATTGATTATCCAATGTATCTCCACCCACAGATCATACAAAATATGTTATGGTGTCTGCTCCATCTTACAATGACATGTTCCCTGGGCGAGATGTACCTCATGATAATAGCTCCGGTTTGGGGAAATAACGTCACTCTCTCTTATCAGCAACAGCCCACAGAATTCCTCTTGCACACGAGTGTAAATGATTGGACGGCTATTTTTAGCGTCGCGTCATTCAAATCGGACACCAAACAAAGCCATTCATGACCAACTCGTGTTATTCCGGGACAAGCCGAATAGCAGGTTACGGAAAGGGGCGAGTGGTGACGAATGCAAACGAAGCCACAGTACGAACTGATTCCAGGGTCTTTATCATTGTGGACTGGAGACTGAATAATCTACTGGATAATCGAAGATGCATAATGACATGTAGGGGGTAAAATTCTGTTTTCCTTCAGGGATTTAAGTAAGGGCATGCGGGTTGCCAAATCGTTTCTGAAGCAGCAATTTGCTTTGCAGAATTGGGTCACAACGCGCCAGAAACCTGTCATCGTTGGTTCGAATCCCAGATACGCCCTGATTGTGATTTCATGACAGGTTTTCCGGCACCATACCCGTGCTCGTGGATTTCACCAAATCTGTAAACGCCTAAGACCTGCATCACTTGGGAATTTCATCACACATCAAGCTGACAGTCTGTTCAATACTGTTCAAAGCGGCGTTAAACCCAACTAATTCACTCACAATTAAAGTGAAGAAAGCCAAACTTACTACAATAATGGCCAATATTTGTTATAAACTCAAAGATACTCAGGGTACATTATACTGCGGAAATCAATATAACAACCCAGGTTATATAGAGCATCTACTGGTATTTGTTCCCGTCTTCAAGGACGCATCACATTATTAACATCCTTCATCGTACTCAAGCAGTCCCCAGAATAAATACTGGTACAATATGCCCTTGACTAGACGTGGGAAATGCTAGCAGCAATATTGTGTCAGGAATACATGTGTTCGATATCGGTATACCTACGACAAAGGGGGAAATGCTGCTGTGGGATTCTGGGTTAGAATTGGTACTTGCAACCTTTGCTGGTCGTTAGAGGCGATGGGGAGGCCAGGCTCGATGTCCTGGTTGATTGCATGTCATCATACCCCGACGGCGTGAGGTTTTGTTCATAACATCAATCACTGGATTTATCTGGGCCAGCCTCGATTATTTACAGGCTGCGGGTCTTTTGGCTGGAATACTGGAGTGCGGCGTTAAACAAAAAACGAACAATAGGATCATGGTTCAATACATTGTGATGTGGGTGGTCAGGCTCGAATTATCCTCTGTATAATACTATGTTGGGGTGAACGGTTCAACGTATGTTTTCAAGTGAAAACCCTTCAAGTTCACGCTTCGTGACACTCATCAGAACAATGTAGAAAGTCATATTCGATATCTCTTTATCCTGACCATAAAGTGTCAAGAAAGATAAATATTTTAATTTTTTTAAGTTTCCACGATATTCGGCTTTTCCATTTGACGAGAGGTCGGTCACGTGACCGCGAAATTGACGCTGGAACCTTTGTTGTTCAGTATATGATAATAAGGAATTGACTTTCACTTTGTGTGACTTCATTGGAGTATGAACCTTCATAGAGTGAGCCCAAGCTCCGACGTTCATAAAGTTTGACCCTCACTCTATGAAGGTTCATATTCCAAACAACTCACACAAAGTGAAAGTCAATTCTTAATTATTATATACTGAACAACAAAGGTTCCTGTGACATTGAATAACATTGAATGCAAAGTTATGTTTCTTATGTGTCCACCTCTGATTGCGATGCAAGCAACACATCTTCTTCTCATGGAATGGACCAGGCGTCGCACAAAGTCCTGTGGGATATCTGTCCATATCTGCTGGAGCATGTTTCGAAGTTCCTGGAGTGTCTGTGGAACACGTGGTTGACGTCGAAGGCGCCGATCCATCTCATCACACATGTGCTCGATTGATGAGAGATCAGGGGAGCGAGCCGGCCAGGGGATCACATTCACGTTGTTTTGTTGAAGAGAATCCTGAACAAGTCGAGCAATATGAGGCCGGGGTTGTCATGTTGAAAGGTAATGCCTGGGCCATGACGACGCAAAAACGGTAGAACAACAGGGCCGGTGATCTCGTCGCGGTAGCGCTGTCCATTGAGATTTCCCTCTCCTTCTATCAAACGGGTCCTCTGTCTTGCTGTAATCCCACCCCATACCATAACGCTGCCGCCCCCGAACCGATCTTCTTCCATAACACAGATTGACGTAACGTTCACCTCGACGTCGGTACACTCGAATCCGTCCATCGCTGTGGCTGAGGTGAAAACGAGACTCGTCAGTGAATAGAACTGCATGGCCACTGCATGGCCGTCCAGCGTAAACGCTGTCTGCACTACTGTAGACGTGCTTGACGGTGGTTTTCTGTCAAAATGGGACGTCTGTCGGGTCTTCTGGTGACAATCCCTGCACATCTGAGGCGACGACGTACGGTTTGTGAAGATATTCGTCGAAGGCCAGGGATGCTTCTTGCAGTCACTGTTATTGGCTGGAATCGATTTCGTAGGTGTGTTGTTCGAATCCAGTTGTCTTGTCGGTTATTTGTTACGCGTGGCCTGCCCCCGGTAGGGTGGTCTCTGACTGCATTCGTCTGTTGCCAACGTTGCCATAAACACCGAATGGTGTTTCTGTGGACGTTAAATTGTCTTGCAACATCACGTTGACTCGATCCTGCTTCAAGCATACCAATGGCTCGCAGACGCTCATTTTCGGACAGGCGTGGCATTTCGTAATGTTGAATAATTGCGTAATTTTGTTGTTTTTCTGAGTGGTTGTTGTCAGCACGATGCTAAATACATATGGAGTCCCGTTAACGCACATGTTTTTATACCCATTCTTGGGTAGTGAAATCCACGGGGCTTGCATAAAAGTCAACTTTTGCATGGAATGCATGCTTTTCTGTAGCAGTTGCGTTTATGTGACTTGATTCCATACATGTACTACAATTTTGAAAAACAAACTTTACTTGTTTGACAAATACACAAAATATTGGTGTCACGGGAACTTTTGTTCTTGAGTATAATAATAATATTCTTTTCTAATTCTGAAAGTACAATGCAGATGTATACCAGATTTCTGCTTCCTATCGGAGACATAATCAACGGTGCCCTAGACAAAAGAGTAGACCGCCTGGCCACCATTTAAACCACTGGTCCTTTGGATAGCTTACTATCTGTGCTCAGGCGACAACTCCGGCGAAGAGTTTTTGTTTGCTGTTCAACGCCGCACTCAGCAATATTCTAACTGTATGACGGCGGCCTGTATAATACTAGTAATCGAGTCTAATCAGACAATTCAGTGATACTATGAGCAACGATCCATGCCGTCGGGGTACGATGACACCCAAGTCACCGAACATGACCACCCGATACATTTAGTCGTCTCTTACGACCAGCATATATTGCTGGGACTCCCAGCCCCTGAACCACATCATGTTCCATTCCGCCCAGCCTTTACTCCACCAGATGCCCCACGGGTTCTGAATCTGCCATCTCACTGGGGCTCCTTTTCATATATAGAGTTGCGGTTTTCTCTCAACATTATTAATTTTCACAGACCAAGTGTTAGTCAAGTTGCTGAGGACCTATTCTAACCAGGAATCCACAGGTGCAAAGGACGTATTTAGATGGAAACAGTTCACACACATGGCCCAATGCACTAACTTACACAGTGAGGGCCAAACAAGCTCCGACGTTCATACAGTTTGGCCCTCACTCTATGAAGGTTTATACTCCAATGAACTCACACAAAGTGGACAGTTCACACACATAGCCCAATGCACTAACCTGTACAGAATCACTGCCAAAGTGCGTCTTATCAATACCCTACCACCATGTCCTTTCATACGCGGTTACAAGCTTGTGCTTTCTGTTATTAATAGAAAAAAAAGCAATTACTCTGGGAATGTATATTATAGTCTGGCATGGCATGATGACGCTTTACATCGACTTCAGAGGACAGACGAACTCTCTACTGTACAATAATTACATTCAATATATCACAAATGCTATCGTGCCCACTCCTCTAAATAATCTGAGGGCGACTGTCTTTCAAGTCCTGATAGGTATACCTGAAATAAATGTGCATGTCATTTCTTACTGCCCGGCCCGGGAGACTCATGCGACACAGGTGGTTCGTGGCAATGGCTTTGAAAATATCCAGCCAAACCTGCTTCCATACTTTCTGCTTTACTTTACTGCATGGGTAAAGGATGCTAGGAAGAGCACTGATTGACATCTGTTTCCTGTCATGCGTAGTACCCCATCCACAAGACACCAATAGAGTCGAGTGTGTTGGTCAGCAGCAGGAACATTGATATTAAGGAAAGTTAATACAGTAAACTTTGTTTATTACGAACAGGCTTATAACGAACTGACCGATATAACGAACCTATTTTTAGTCCCGCCCATTTGTTGTAAAAATGCTGGATAGATGATTATAACGAACTGAGTTTTTACGAACTAAAATAAGTGGTCCCTTTGAGTTCGTTATAACCATAGTTTACTTGTTTACTTGTAAGGTATATACAGATAATTAACGTAGATTTTGTTTTCTTGTTGTTTACATACAAGCTTGATTTGTGTATGTAAATGAGTTCAACGGTTAAATTACGTTTATATTTATCTTAAAGTGAGTGAGTTTCACAAGAAAGCCCAAAGTGATGCAGGTTTAGACTTTTACCTCTTCCCATGAACCCCCTCTTCTCGCTGACAAGCGACAACACATAATCAGGGTGAATTTGTGATTTGAACTAGGTGTCGAGCATGCTTCGGCCATGCAATTCTGCACAGCAATTTGCCGCTCCTAAGACTGGGTGCCCTGTACCTCCAAATGGTGTTACAGGAGACATGTTGAAATTTCAATCTTAATGATGTCCGATGCAATTCCCTATTTTGGCTTGCACTGTATTTTCCTGTGTTTGTTCAGGTGAACATTGGGGACTTGGGATAACCTAGTGGTTAAAACATTCGCTTGTCATGCTAACAACCTGGGTTTGACCTGGGTCACCCACTCACTTACTCAGGTGAACATTTGACTTGCCTTTGCATGTGTTTGTGATGGGTGCCACCATTTAGGCAGGATTGCTCACCTTTTGGAAACACCTGGTATCTTCAATGATTGATAGTGATACAGAAACATGTGTTTATTATATAGTCGAATTTGTTCAATACCCACTGCCTTTAGCAGAGATTTGTTATGATTATTGAAAGTGTTCAGTTGAAGACGTTAAAACACCAACTTGTCTGCACATCCAAATGTATCAAGTCCACAGTATGATTATACAGACAAGGCACTAGCTTCAACATCTAGACTTCAACTGAAAATGGACAACTGAGTATGGTGTACACACAGTACAAAATGTGACACTTCCCATGGATTACAAAACATTGGAAACTATGGTTTCCAAGACAGTACATTTTTGGAAATTCCATACTAGGGGACCGCCTGCGACTTTGTATCACGATTAGATATTTTTTCAGCTGCAGCTGCAAAAACGGATATTTTTTGTACAACTATGAGCCTGAATGCTTTAAGAAAAACACCCTGCAACAACGTAATTTTTGTCAGCCAATATTTTTTTTAAGCAGCCTGAAGCATTTTTTTTTTTCTCAAGAATTTAGGGGACAATTTTTTTTTCTCAATATAATCCCAAGCACTCCCCTTTTATCAAATGGTTGGTACCTAAACAGTAAACTCTGCTACCCTACATTGTAATACTTCAAAGCTCATATACTCCATATTCCGACATCACATTAACATGAATGTCTGCATCTATACCCTTCATTCTCTGGTTAAAAAAGCACAAGAGTATACATAGCTTTAGACTTTTATTCAAACAAGAAATATGTATTATGTACATTATAAGCGCAACAACAATGAATAAATATATCTATACATGTATACCCTCTGGTGGAGGTCTGCTTCTAGACCACGCAGAGAGACAGTGTGACATCCATCATATCGTTGGGACGGAAGGTTTACTCTGTTAACGTGCAAAAACTTGGAAAAAGGACAACTAGAATGAATGAAAAACACATTCATCATTTCCCATATGGACGGAGAATCCTGCTTGAACACCAAGATGAACTTTGGGATGATGAATGTGTTTATAAACATCAACTGGTAATATGGGGGATCTAGAAAGTAGATGGGGACAAACAGAGGAAACAGACGACTAGATAAACCTAAACCTGCAGATTGGTGAAAGAAGAAGTTTTTGCAGAGACATAAGATGTTAATCTTAGTTAATATGCAAACAACTGTGTTCATCAAAGATTACAGGTTCAACTACATGGGATTAGCACAAAGTGTCAGGGACGGTTTGGCAAACATCATTGATGGCTAACAGATACCCTCTGTCTATTAATTACATCTGTTTCTCTGAACACATAAGAACATAGCAGCAAGAGGGTAGGTAGATTTGAAACCTGGATGTATTATACTTGTTTAATAGGAACGTTACTTATTTCAAAATGAAATTATGTTTTGAAAAGGTTATGCAAAACAAGGACAGATTTGACATGAAAATGTGGATAGAGTTGAATTCACATTTTCTTGTACAAGTTATTGTTTTACAAACATTGACAATTCCAACATCTGATTGAGTTTCATCTCCAAATGTTTTGTTCTATTGGGCGGAAGAAAGTAATGCATGTGCTTCAGCTAGCATCACTCTCCAGAAGGTAGGTTAAGAAAGTACTGTACCTTTGGAAGTAAATGTTATCAGAAGGACAAATACTTGCTTTGCTTACCTCATCAACACAAATGTTAAAAGTGTGGAAAGTTTGAAACAGTTGATCAAATGGTTGTTTTTATCCTGTGAGAACTAGATGTGATACGTGGAATGTTTGATTGGAGGTACAGTTGGAGGAAGTGGTTGTTTTTATCCTGTGAGAACTGGATGTGATACGTGGAATGGTTGAGTGGAGGTACAGTTGGAGGAAGTGGTTGTTTTTATCCTGTGAGAACTAGATGTGATACGTGGAATGTTTGATTGGAGGTACAGTTGGAGGAAGTGGTTGTTTTTATCCTGTGAGAACTGGATGTGATACGTGGAATGGTTGAGTGGAGGTACAGTTGGAGGAAGTGGTTGTTTTTATCCTGTGAGAACTGGATGTGATACGTGGAATGGTTGAGTGGAGGTACAGTTGGAGGAAGTGGTTGTTTTTATTCTGTGAGAACTGGATGTGATACGTGGAATGGTTGAGTGGAGGTACAGTTGGAGGAAGTGGTTGTTTTTATTCTGTGAGAACTGGATGTGATACGTGGAATGGTTGAGGGGAGGTACATTCAGAGGAAGTGGTTGTTTTTATCCTGTGAGAACTGGATGTGATACGTGGAATGGTTGAGGGGAGGTACAGTCGGAGGAAGTGGTTGTTTTTATCCTGTGACAACTAGATGTGATACGTGGAATGGTTGAGGGGAGGTACAGTCGGAGGAAGTGGTTGTTTTTATCCTGTGACAACTAGATGTGATACGTGGAATGGTTGAGGGGAGGTAGTCGGAGGAAGTGGTTGTTTTTATCCTGTGAGAACTAGATGTGATATGTGGAATGGTTGAGGGGAGGTACAGTCGGAGGAAGTGGTTGTTTTTATCCTGTGAGAACTGGATGTGATACGTGGAATGGTTGAGGGGAGGTACAGTCGGAGGAAATGAGAAGATATAAGTCTAAGGCACAATCACATTCACCACAAGTTGACACACACAGATGGGTGAAGTATCTAGGATGGGTTCTAATGTCACAAGTTGACAGACAAAGAGTTAGGTGAAGTTTCTAGACTGGAGTCTAATGTATAAAAAGGTAATTGTTGCACTTATTTTCAAAACTAGAAGTAACGAAAACATCAACAAGAAAATTAACATTATCAAAACAAAAACAATACTTGAAAACAACCTCTTACTACCCTTCTCTGACAATTCTGTAACCACTAAAATGCACTCACTATAGATACTGAGGTGCTATTTTCATTTTGCTAGAACATTTGGGCGTTTATAGTAATATTTGAAACATCTAATTCTCTTCTATTATAATTTGAAAAGACTCCGACAACCAGTCTTATAACAATTCAGACAAAAACACAGAGTGACACTTGACATGCAATTATGGCGGGAGATTTAATTAAAAAAAAATGATAAAGTAAAATGATAAAATATGACATAAGTATATTATTGACTCCAAGATCAAGAATGTGCAACATGCAATGATAATTGTAAACATGATTAGTTGTCAAGGAAATATTTGCAAAATATACAATCAGAATAATGGCTATAATGTGAAGCAACTGCAATTTGTTTGGTAAAAATAGATTTTGTAGAATATCATGTTTAAACATGTCGTCATGGTAACACATTGAGATCACAAGAAAAGTGTATAACCAAGAGGCAAATTAAAAGTATGTAGGCCACTGACATCTTTAGTATACCAAGTGGAATGCATGTGAGATCAAACACATAAACTAGACAATATGAGTAGAAAAATAAGTGTGTTCTACCAGAGAGAAATATGGAATTTACACAGGCACAATAATAAGATGATTTACACAAGCAGTCTAAATATGCTACTTACAAATTCATACTTTTACTTACAATGCCATTTTTATGATGTGAAGAAACAAAAGTGTTCTTGTCAAAGCACAACTATTTACATTGTCTCCTTGTCTATTTCAAAAGACAATCAAATCAATTACATATGTTACATATTGGCAATTTCACATGTGTAGATTAAGACCTGTCCAATCATTTGGGATTAACTATCTTAAACCAGCAAAAACAGTTTCTCTGAAAACATTCACAACCATAACTTTATACATACTTGCATCACAGATTGTTTTTTTTCCAAGAAGACTGAATGAAAAGATATCTACATAAGGTTACATGAAATAGATTATTTTGAATGAAAAAATAGATTCAAAATTGAATAGGGGATATACATGGGTTTCGTATCTAAAGATTAGATACATTTGTAAGATAAGATAAGATAGAGAATTGATGAATTGCATATTCAGTTCCTGTGTTCCTAGCTGTTAGTATACATGAGCAAAACCACATGACTCATTATGTGTGAGTTGCTATGACTGTAAAATGGGATACAGAATTTTCAATGCACAGATTTCAAGTGAAGTGAAACATATGGGATGGGCTAAATCTTTGATGTCATAACGAAGATACACTCTGGAATGTATATACATGATATGCACCCACTGAGAACCAACAGAAATACAAGAAGGACTTGTGAAAAGTTATTGTCACACATATTCAAACCATTAAATCAGCCAATTATCTACAGTATTTACAGTTGATATCAAAATTGACACTCCAATAATTTAATCGGAATCTGCATGATGTATCTATACAACATTTTACAGAGAATTTCTTTTCATTCAGAATGGAGGACTAATTACTTGAAGATGTAGTCATACTAATATCATATCATACTGCTGTGGAATCGTCATTTTTAGCTTATTTCAAATGTAAAATAAATCTTACCTAGATGTACTCTCTGGATTTTCAAAATAGAATTAAATACAACAGTATTCTATCAAATGATGAGTAGGATATTCGAAATATATGTAAATTGATTTTGGCAAGTGAAATCATTGCAGTGTTAGTAAAGCTTCCAGACCATACACTTATCTTAAATTTTAAAATGAATAGGTGTGTGTGCGCTGCAGTCTGATTGGTTGACAAATGTTGTTAAATGGGGTTTGAAACCTGATAATCTGGGCTAGTCACTGTGTAGGAGTACTTTTCATGAGTATCATGTCTCAATTATGAAAACGCACTTCTTGGCATGTGAGCAAGTTAATGTCGGGTTTGATTAACGCATGTCCAAGCACAATATATTCCAACTTAGTTGATTTTTGCTTGCCCTCTGCCACGATGTATTCATTTGTCCAGGAAGCATACATCATCCACTGTATCATGATGTCATAGTATTCAGTAATGACACCATATATGTCTAACAGCTATTTGAGTACACACAGAAAGAGTGTGGGAGAAATTATTGATCACATCATGTGTCTTGAGAAAATGCAGGTTTCATTGAGAATTCCATGCCTGGAAATGAAAAAATGAAAAATATAATTTCCGGGCATTGAATACTCAAAAATGCCTAAAAAATCTCAAAACATGATGTTGATCTCCTCATTCATTAGGCCATTTTAGTAACATTTTAAATCAAACTTTCTTGCTACCATGTTTTAGTAAATATGTAAATATTTTATTGTCAGTGATCGATTTGGTTGAAACACTGATAAAACTTAAGACTTTTTTGATGATACTGCTGCATTTCTGGTAGTATATCCATTGTATACACATTATTATTCTGGCTCAGTACACTTATGAAGATTAAATACAGATTTATTTAGAAGTGTGTCAGTGGGCTCTTATTGGAGCGGGGTGCTTAATGTGGCATATCCTACATGAATTCCATACAATATTCACTTCTTCCCTGCTTTGCTGCAACATAACACTACGCACGACTGACTGCTGCTGTTTTTATGATAAAGTTACTATTAACTATTCAGTAGTCCTAATGTCAACGTTGAAAAAGAAAAAGATAAAAACAATAATCTTTAGAATTATTTTTCTAGCACTGTGTGACCTTTAGGAATAGGACGGACGTATCATTTATTATACATGTCAGCCAGCTAGAATTGTTATGAGGCACTCATTCAACCGCTGTTTCCAAGACATCAACACCACAAGCCACTCAGGGCAATAGCATGATAAATGTTTTTAAAGCTAACAGTCTGAAAGGAATTTGTCCAGACCTTTGGCAAATATTATAAGTAGTTTGAAATAATTTCTGAATGTTCCATGTTTATTAAATAACTTAAATGTTATTTCTTATTTGAATCATTAAAAGAATTCTTGAAATCAATTCCGACAGCCTCTGTGTCTTAACTTGTCACACACAGAAACTCATGATGTTGAAGACTGGCAGATTCTGATATGATTCTGTGTCCCTTATGGAATGTTCTATCTCATTAAAATCAGATCTAAGTTCTCACTTCCACTGACCCATGAAGATCCGGGGTAGAATAGGTCTTCAGCAACCCATGTTTGTCTTAAATGGTGAATATACTTGCCGTCAGAGGCGACTAACGGGATCGGGTGGTCAGGCTCGCTGACTTGGTTGATGCATGTCATTGATCCCAATTGCGTGGATCGATGCTCATAATATCAATCAATGGATTGTCTGGTCCAGACTCAATTATTTACAGACCGCCGCCATATAGCTGGAATATTGCTGAGTGTGGCGTTAAACAACAAACCAACCAACCAACTCACTTCCACTAAACAAAGATCTGCGGACATCTCATTACGGGTTACATCAAAACGAGCCTTCGCAAACTTTGACTTACCACTGGAATGACTAACAAGAAGCCTACTTCAGCCAATTAGAAAGCAGCTTTCTCGAGCTTTAGGACACTCGTTTCAACCTGGTGACTTCCATTACAGACTATGCTTGAAAAATATGTTGCCACAGTTCTCGATTAAAATTTTGAAAGCTGAACAAATGAACATTCCGGAATGTCTAATTCATGGTTGAGATTTTATGGCAGTGCTTCCCACATACTGTGCAACGCCTCTTCCGTTCAAATGTTCATCCCATGACAGCGAGGGATAGGCGATAATTTGGATGGAATCGGTCGGACTGGCCTTAACTGTTGTTAGGAATATCCCATGATAACGTTTTCGAGGTTGCATGATTAGAAAACACATTCCGACTGTCACTTTCATGATCTGGTAAGAGATGCTTTGATTGGTCGGATGAAAGGTCGTTCTGACGTGACCCGTAATGGGATGTCCTCAGATCTTTGTTTAGCGATAGCGAGAACTAAGATCTGATTTTAATGAGATTGTGGAATGTTAGAACATTGGAAACAGTATTTCAGTACAATAATCTCTCAGATGTAAAACATTGTAAACATTTGTAGTGATGAATACAGTGTATACAGACTATATAGTGTATAGAAGTGTACGGACTGTCAGTTGGCAATATTTGTTTGTTTATCTGGTGATTGCAGTGGGACCTGTCTGAGTTAGTGAGGTGGACTTTGTGTCAACTTCAGCAATTTTTCAAAAATGTAGGGGACCGGTCATTTATCATAGGGTTGGGTGGGTCAGAAACAATCAGGGTAGGGGTGGGTGGGTCAGAGGGAATCAGGGTAGGGGTGGGTGGGTCAGAGGGAATCAGGGTAGGGATGGGTGGGTCAGAGGGAATCAGGGTAGGGGTGGGTGGGTCAGAGGGAATCAGGGTAAGGGTGGGTGGGTCAGAGGGAATCAGGGTAGGGGTGGGTGGGTCAGAAACAATCAGGGCAGGGGTGGGTGGGTCAGAGGGAATCAGGGCAGGGGTGGGTGGGTCAGAGGGAATCAGGGCAGGGGTGGGTGGGTCAGAGGGAATCAGGGTAGGGTTGGGTGGGTAAAAGGGAATCAGAGTAGCGTCATGACAAAATATGACAGTCCCTAGGGGAGGGTAATAAAATACATATTCATAATGCTTTTACATTTGTCTTTTCAGGGAGGGTCATCCAGAAATATGATAATATGATGAACGTTAAGGAGAGCCATTATTTTCTGTACATTACATTTTATAAAAAAATCCCTGCCCCTTTTTGTGAGAATAAGTAATTAGATAATGTTGTCTACTTGTGTTTATCACAGGGTATTGTTAACACAGTGACTAGTTGGTCTGCATTTACTACAGGGTACAGACTGACTTAGGTTGAAATGTACAAAGTTGAAAGACAATAAACGATCTGCAAGACTTCCAATGGGCCATGCTGATCTCTTGAAGAAACCAACTGCATGAAACCACAAACACAAACTGATCATTTGAAAACATTTACAAAACGTATCACAGATGCTACCTATACAGTACTCATTACTGTGTTGAATTGACCAATACAAATATTCCTTGTATTTTGTTTGGACATACTTAAAGAATGTACTTTACTTATATTCATATTGATATAACTGTTCCTTATTGCAAGTCTCCATGCCATAAGTAAACTGCCATAATATGTCTGTCATACTCCAGTTGAATACATGTTATCTGCTTGCAAACAAAGACTTTGGTGATAAAATATGCTTTCTCTTATCACAGAATAAGACATTAAATATTGACATGATAACAATGAACAAATCTTATGAAACAGATTAAAAAACAAGAAGTCAAACATTTGGTCATGGGGACAAGGCAAAAAATATATTTCTGCCATCTCATAAAATTCAAACTATACAGGAAAATATTCAACAAAAAAGATCGCTCACCATCTTGCTGTTTGTATGGTTGCCATAGCAACAAGGTAATTATCACTGTCTTATGTACATGTACATACTTGCATGTCGCCAATCTGTACCATTCTGTCTTGAATAAAGCACTACATGTATATGACATAGGTATATGGCTGAACCTGTATACAATGGTGCCACCCATTAACATGGCTAGTCTCTATAGGCACGGATGTAGACTGATGGATGTTGGACAATGCCAAACATACTTCCTTTGCATCAGTCTGTTGTGAGATAACAATCCTTTGAAAGATTTATTATATCAGATAATTGTTTGTCCCTCCTCGTGAGAGTTTGTTATACTGTCCAACCTTATAGACATTCTACTGAGTGTCAGTGCCAACACTGTCTGTAACTGACACCTCTCTCACCAACACCGTCTCTCATTGAAACTGTTCCTGATTGACACCGTCACTCACCAACATCGTCTGTCATGGACAGTCTCTCACCAACACCGTCTCTCATTGAAACTGTTCCTGATTGACACCGTCTCTCACCAACATCGTCTCTCATTGAAACTGTTCCTGATTGACACCGTCTCTCACCAACATCGTCCGTCATGGACAGTCTCTCACCAACACCGTCTCTCATTGAAACTGTTCCTGATTGACACCGTCACTCACCAACATCGTCTGTCATGGACAGTCTCTCACCAACACCGTCTCTCATTGAAACTGTTCTTGATTGACACCGTCACTCACCAACATCGTCTGTCATGGACAGTCTCTCACCAACACCGTCTCTCATTGAAACTGTTCTTGATTGACACCGTCACTCACCAACATCATCTGTCATGGACAGTCTCTCACCAACACCGTCTCTCATTGAAACTGTTCTTGATTGACACCGTCTCTCACCAACATCGTCTCTCATTGAAACTGTTCTTGATTGACACCGTCACTCACCAACATCATCTGTCATGGACAGTCTCTCACCAACACCGTCTCTCATTGAAACTGTTCTTGATTGACTCCGTCTCTCACCAACATCGTGTGTCATGGACAGTCTCTCACCAACACTGTCTCTCATTGAAACTGTTCCTGATTGACACCGTCTCTCACCAACATCGTCTGTCATGGACAGTCTCTCACCTACACCGTCTCTCATTGAAACTGTTCCTCACCAACATTGTCTCTCATGGACAGTTTCTCACCTACACTGTCTCTCATGGACAGTCTCTTACCCACACCGACTCTCACTGAAAATGTCCTTCAAGGACATTATTCCTTTTGACACAGTTTCAATCTCTCATGGACAGTGTCTCTCATGGACACTCTCTGGCATCTCTCTCATGGACATTGTCTATTTGACACCATCTCTCATGGACAGTGTCTCTCATGGACACTCTCTGGCATCTCTCTCCCATGGACATTGTCTCTCTGACACCATCTCTCATGGACAGTGTCTCTCATGGACACTCTCTGGCATCTCTCTCTCATGGGCATTGTCTCTCTGACACCATCTCTCATGGACACTCTCTGGCATCTCTCTCATGGACATTGTCTATTTGACACCATCTCTCATGGACAGTGACTCTCATGGACACTCTCTGGCACCTCTCTCCCATGGACATTGTCTCTCTGACACCATCTCTCATGGACACTCTCTGGCATCTCTCTCATGGACATTGTCTATTTGACACCATCTCTCATGGACAGTGACTCTCATGGACACTCTCTGGCACCTCTCTCCCATGGACATTGTCTATTTGACACCATCTCTCATGGACAGTGACTCTCATGGACACTCTCTGGCACCTCTCTCCCATGGACATTGTCTCTCTGACACCATCTCTCATGGACACTCTCTGGCATCTCTCTCATGGACATTGTCTATTTGACACCATCTCTCATGGACAGTGACTCTCATGGACACTCTCTGGCACCTCTCTCCCATGGACATTGTCTCTCTGACACCATCTCTCATTGACACTCTCTGGCACCTTTCTCCCATGGACATTGTCTCTCTGACACCATCTCTCATGGACACTCTCTGGCATCTCTCTCATGGACATTGTCTATTTGACACCATCTCTCATGGACAGTGACTCTCACTGGCATCTCTCTCATGGACATTGTCTCTCATGAACACCATCTCTCATGCACACTGTCATCTCTCTTTCATTGACATTGTTTCTCATTGACACCATCTCTCATGGACATCACTCTCTTCTTGTCAATCAGTATCCATGCAGAGTGCTACATCTAGCTTGCTAGACTGGCTGGAACAATTTTCCAAAAGGTTTCTCTTTTCTGCTTCATGAAAAAGTTAATCTCAGAAATGCTGAACCTTCCATTTTTTCAATATTGAGGTACTCTTCCAAACACTGTCAGGCACCATGGAGGTTTCATATGTACAAAGGCATCACCCAGTCACAACTCTGATGCAGGTTAATCACCTCAGAGGAGAACTAGCAATGAAGCAAAAGATCAGCGTTAATGCTCCGCAGGCTGGGTCAACACATCTTTAATATACCACATGCAGGAACAGAGTCTTCATCCCATATCACATTTTAATGCAGGCAGCTCCACAGAAAGCATCAATGGGAGCAATCAGATGACCCAATGTTCAGTTGTCAGGCTTTCTCCTATGTATTCCTCTTAGTCTACAGATTAGGAATAGGAGAGTAGCTCAAACTCTCTGCTGTTGGCAGGTATATAGGAATAAGAAATTAATTCAATCAATATTTATGTTATTTGGTCTTCAGATCTTCTTATATCTGTTCCTACAATAAAACAATATCAAAACAAAAAAAACAAGTCAATCCAACTCTGTTATCCTGCCAGAAGTTCCATGACAAGATCTGGTACCATGTGGCTGGCATTCGGGATCGGGCTAAGGTTTTGTTTCCGGGCACTTGAGAATGCCGATCTCCAGCAGGACACTGAGGGTGATGAAGACGATGTAGAGAAAAAACATGATACCGCCCAGTGTCCGGCTCATCTTCCACTTGTTGACAGCGATGGTGACAATGACAGCCAGCAGCATGATGAACAAGAGGATTATAGAACACAACAGGCCCTTGCTGCTGACGTTGATGGCAGCACCATTTTGGGTAGCACTCCAAAGCAACCAGGGAATTGGCAATCTGAAATGAAATATACTTGTTCTTAATTCACGTTAACCTCATTGAAACATGAGAGAGAGTTGTTTCCCTTTGTCATGTGACCTCGGAACTAATATTTCTGCCCTTTCAGAAAATACTGCATGAGGGTATCTTTTACAGTATTTGGCTACCCAAATTCTTCATCCAACATTCTAGCTATATGACGGCGGTCTGTAAATATTCAACTCTGGACCAGACAATCCAGTGATTGATACTGTGAGCAACAATCCATGCTGTCAGGGTACAATAACATGCAATCAACCAATTCATCGAGTCTAACCACCTAATCCATTAGGTCGACTCTTACAACTAGCATAGGCTGCTAGGTCCTTGTCTAAACTGGAATCCTAACAGGGGTCACTCTTGTAAAAGCACCAACAGTGTGAGTGATCAGTAAATGTTATTGATAGTGTATTGTAGCATCAATGTTAACTGATATTCTAACTTGTCAAGGACAACTGTGATGTAACAAATGTCATATTTGGGAATATACTTTCTGAATAAAGTACAGATTCTCGTACTCCCATCCGGAATTCGAATCCACACTGCCAGAGAGATGCACTTAATTGCCAGCACACAAAGTCAGCGATCTAACCCACTTTATCACTGAGGCTTCCACAAAAATGAAAGCCCAACAACTGGTAGTATACATCGCATACTTTGTGTACCCCTCTGTCAAGTGTAAATTGGCATGGCTCCCATGGCTGAAAGCTATGAACACAATGCCATTTAGAAGGAAAATTAATAACTGGCATTATGTGTTGACAACTGTGCTGTAAACTATAATGAGATGAATCTTTTCACCTCTGACCATGAATCATCCTGCAAGGACATCCTACATCTGTCGCAAAGAATCAATACTCAATATCTCAAACACGATAACCTAAAAAATTAAACTTTTGGGGACGGATGGTACACTTCAGAAAACAAAGATCAGACCAGAAACAAACTGTGGATTACATGCAAAATCTATCCAAACATCTGTGTGATGAGAGGGAACCTACCCCACAGTGATGTCAAAGATGTTACTCCCGACAGAACTTGAAACGGCCATGTCACCATACCCCTTCTTGGCAACGATGACGCTAGTGATGAGATCCGGGATGCTGGTGCCAGCTGCCAGAAAGGTTAGTCCCATCACCTGCACAGAGGGACAAATTCAGGTCAAGGTCAAACAAATTGATACCATAGTTCTAATGCCAAAGAAAGATATTGTCAAGGTCAAGGCAAGCATCTTCACGCTCAGCTCACATAAACCTTTCCCAGTCCCCATCACAATACCAAAGCACCTGTGACCTCTGACTTGGTTGTAAGTTGATCGTAGTTAACTAGAATATTAATGCTTTGAAACAGGCATAGGATTGTTTTAAAAAGATTAATACATTTTTAGCAATACATTTATGAACGGTATTATTAATGACACAGTATAATCAGTTGGAAAGAGGAAAGTGATTAACAAGACCCAAATGGCAGCAATAGTTGTTGTTAACGTTCATCAACGAAATTGAAGTAGCGATAAGGACACAATAAACTAATGATTAGATTTTCATCCAGGTATGGCAAGAGGGATGTTATTTTCTACATTTTACTGTTTTCCAAAACAAACTATTCAAGGAATCTGTATGAATTAACTGTCAATTGATATGATCCACATAAATGTTTGGTAGGGCTTTGTACATGGTGTATTTAGTTTCATCAAGTGAAGAAAGAAGAGATCACACATAGTGATTTTGTTCGTCTGAAGTACTTATAAACTAAAATAATCTACTGCAGGGAGGGGGATGAAAATGTGCTGATTAATATTTCAGGCCTAAAGCATGTTATTATAAGTCATATTTCCCTGTTGTGTTTTGAGAGAGCCATGAAGCTAATATCCCCAAAGTGTCTGCCTACCTCTGGCGCGATGCCGGCTGTAGTGCCAGTCTCACTGGCCCACCACACCATCAAGTAAGAGAAGACTGCGATCGACAAAATACTCCCAATAAACGTGCACAAAAACCACTTCTTCTTTTCCTGAAAGTAAAGGCATATCTCATGTAATAGTCTCTAAAGGTCTGCTAAAATGCAGTAATTCACTGGTTATACTCACTTCAGTAATTCACTGGGTATAGAGACACTTCAGTAATTCACTGGTTATATTCACTTCAGTAATTCACTGGGTATAGAGACACTTCAGTAATTCACTGAGCATATTCACTTCATCAACTCACTGGGTATAGAGACACTTCATTAATTCACTGGGTATAGAGACACTTCAGTAATTCACTGGGTATAGAGACACTTCAGTAATTCACTGGATATATTCACTTCATTAATTCACTGGGTATAGAGACACTTCATTAATTCACTGGGTATATTCACTTCATTAATTCACTGGGTATAGAGACACTTCATTAATTCACTGGGTATAGAGACACTTCATTAATTCACTGGGTATAGAGACACTTCATTAATTCACTGAACATATTCACTTCATCAACTCACTGGGTATAGAGACACTTCATTAATTCACTGGGTATAGAGACACTTCATTAATTCACTGGGTATAGAGACACTTCAGTAATTCACTGGGTATATTCACTTCATTAATTCACTGGGTATAGAGACACTTCATTAATTCACTGGGTATATTCACTTCATTAATTCACTGGGTATAGAGACACTTCATTAATTCACTGGGTATATTCACTTCATTAATTCACTGGGTATAGAGACACTTCATTAATTCACTGGGTATAGAGACACTTCATTAATTCACTGGGTATAGAGACACTTCAGTAATTCAGAAAATTTCTGATGTACATAAAAAATTTAAAGCCCTTGATTTCAACTGCCACTGCTTAATGACGTCAGTTGAATCTAGAAGTGTTGCCTTAAAGTTGATCCAGTGTCTCAAAAGTGCTTTATAAGGCAACAACATGGTCCTCTTGAGTGGAAATAAACACAAGACAACAAAGTCTACCCTACTTTGCTACTTCATGAAATTAACATGATTGATACGCTACAAATTCATTGCAGTCATGACAAAAGCTTAAGTGATTATTTCTTGAATATATATGAGCAAATACCTATATTGATTACTTATGACACCAGTCCCACCAACTATACTTGAGAAATGCCATTGTCGGCCATATTGCTGTGGCAGCTTCAGTAGACACACACAAGCCCCATTATTGATCTGGTATTGATCGATTGATTTAGAAATGGCCTTAGTTTCCATATCGCCAATTCAATACATAGTTAACAATGTTGCGATATATGTTCAGGACCGGTCGGATGACTGATTAATTCTGTTATATACACTGGGATATATGATTATCAGGAGGTGGTCTATGTTGTCTATTTCATCTCAAGGTTGTTCTTTTCATCAAAATGGGTGATCTTATGTAAGCACCAAGTGTTATGTAACAACAGTTATGTAAATGGAAATATTCATGATCTTGATTATTTGCATAATACTGCTTGGTGGTAACCAGGTATTTGAAGTCTGTAACAAAAACAAACCATTAGGATTCCCTTGTTCCAAACAAACAAATAATGGAGGAGTGAGTGAGTGAGTATGGTTTTACGCCGCTTTTAGCAATATTCCAGCAATATCACGGTGGGGGACACCGGAAATGGGCTTCACACATTGTACCCATGTCGGGAATAGAACCCGGGTCTTTGGCATGACGAGCGAAAGCTTTAACCACTAGGCTACCCGACCGCCCCAAAGGAAATGTAGGCAAGAGCGACCGAGGCAAGAGCGTCCACTGGTCTTGTTTCCACCCTTGCCACATCCAGCCCACTTTCCTGAGCTAAATATGATTGGACTATCGCACATATCAGTAGTCCAATCAGAGAACGTTTAACAAAATCAACATCCATGACTAGTACACCTTCGTATGAAACTGATTTACCGCTGCCTGTCTTTGTTGTCAAATCTCTTTCATCTTTTACACCCTCCAATGATTACCTATGTTTTTGTGTCAGAGATGAAATCGCAAATATATTCGGTATCTGATCGACTGGGTTGTTGCTATGGTAGTCATCATCTTTGTGAAGCTATACGAGATATAAACAGTGATCTGATTGGATAACACATTTTCATTACAAGGGGCACAACTCATGATCTATGCGAGGTGGCGCCAGGGTCGAGCCAAGAAAAGTGGCCTTGATGTGGCAAGGGTAGAAACTAGGCTTTGATTTAGGCTAATGGACACACTTGCCGCGGGAAGATGGACTAAACCAGGTGGCACTCATACGTATATGTAACTATTAACTATACTGGCAGTCGTATATCCTATAGTTATGGCAGATTTAATTCTAGATATTGTATTTAGGTCACCAACATTAATACTGGTCTTAATCTGACACGCTTTAGTCTTAAAACTAAATCTGACACACTTCCACAAACAGTACCACTGCCAGTGTGACTGCATGACTGCATGAC
Organism: Haliotis rufescens; assembly: GCF_023055435.1. NCBI lineage: Eukaryota > Metazoa > Mollusca > Gastropoda > Lepetellida > Haliotidae > Haliotis > Haliotis rufescens. The sequence continues at coordinate 67,973,817 of NW_025963779.1, read as the reverse complement.
ATATTATATATAATATAATCCGGGTGAATATACAAATAAATAACAAATTTGATTTTTCAATATCAGGTATCACTAGTGCATGTTTTATATAGTTAAATCAAACAGTAACACACCATCATGAATACTCTCACATACCAAAGACAAACAGAAACCTTGCCCCCTAGGATTTGACTGAAATGTCTATTATTTGTTTATTTGTTGTTTAATGCTGCACTCAGCAATATTCCAGCTGGAGTCTGGACCAGACAATCCAGTGACTGACATGAGAATCTGTCCACGCAATTGGGACACAATGACATGCATCAACCAAGTCAGCAAGTCTGACCACCCGATCCCGTTAGTCGCCTTTTACGCCAAGCATGGGTTGCTGAAGACCTATTCTATCCTGGGCCTTCATGGGTCTTTTCTAAGGTAATAGACACATATATAAATACTATATGCTCTTTTTTGCCATTTTTTCACAACAGTTTAACACATAACACACCAAAATTCAATTATTGCGGTGCACCATAATTGTTATGTACAAGTTAAACTGCACACACATTTCCCCCACAGTGACTTCTCTTTCTCTTCAAGTAATGTAACAATGTGCGAACAAACTTTAAACGGCATCCTACGCAACAGACCTTTTATAAACATATCAAAACATCATAAAAATATACAGCCACCTGAATCCAAAGGAATGAAGCCATATGTTACAAAGGTCAAAATGTCTTGATCAATATATTCAGTAGGATCCATGAATTATGGAGGGCCTAGACAGAATGCTGGCAGCCATCAGTGTGTATCTCATTCCTAAGTTTAATATTATAGTGATGAGTCCATATTTCCCAGCCCATCTGGTAATATCCACGGTGCCATTGTACACAGTGATCTTAGCGCTAAGGTGGTCGTAACTTCCATACCTTAACATAGACTTGGGACAGTCGTAGTGCTAAGGTTGTTTTGAACAGCAGCACCCAGCCAATGATGAGAACAAGTTATGGGGTTTTTGTTGTTTGAAGTTTTGAGAAGGTTGACAAATGGAGAACCTCACCAGCCATGCAGTTATCAAGTATCAAGTATATCAACACCACTTCATAAAAGTTTGAACTTCCAAGGCTTGTTGAGGAGTTTTAAACCTTTATGGCCAAGTGTTGATATATTTGATCTCAAAAGTCACGAAAGTAAGATTCTATTTATCATACAAAGTCATGCTTCCTATTTTTTAAGTTTGTAAACAGTAAAGACCAATGTCTTTTTGCAATAAGTACAGTTAACCAGCTTCAGTGGCAAAGGTGATGTCATTTGATTGTGAGTCACACTAACCAATGATGTCACAATGGTCTGCAAAGCATCATGATGCAATTCATTGTAGCGATATCTCCCAGGCGATATTGCTTGGTCTCACACAAGAATGATCTCCTGTGGAAACCAGATTTGGATGATAACGTTACCAAACCTAAAGACACATACCGTAGAACTAACAGAAGCTTCAACTCAATAATCTTACACCCTCTGTACATTGCATTACACGTTCATATAGAAATATCTCATGAGGCCACAACTTTAAAATTTTATGTTTCGTGCATTTATTCCAGCTTTTCCATACAAGGTAGGTAGAAATAAAATTAAAATAAATAGTTATGTCAATTATTTATTTATTTATATGAAGGTCATTCTGCCGTGGAGTAAACCCTGCAGCTGGCTTCTTGAATCACTGATAGTGATGGAGACATGGTATTTATACAGAGCTCCAGATAAGCTGCGTATCTGCGTAAAATACGCATCATAAATGCAGAAATACGCAGTAAAATAAAATCCAAGCGTATCAAATACGCAACGAACATTACAGATACGCTACAAAACTTGTGCGTATCATCAAAATATTGTGAAGTAACCCTGCGTATTCGATTAGCAAATCAGCAACTTATTATGAAATTATAAACGAGCATTCTGTCAACCTTGCCAAACTCCACGATGACAGTTACATCATGATCATTTTCCATCACACTTTCTTGTGGAAGTATCGTGGTATTTTTGAGTCCTATAAAGCTCTCGAACCCACACGTCACCAGTTTGCAGGGACTAGATGAATAGTGTTTTTAAATATTTAACTTAAATACCCACATGTGTAAAAATTAGGGGGTAACAGAAATTTGAATACCCAGATAGAATTACTGATACCCAATGATTTTCAAATGCATGGGTAAAATACCCACAACACCAAAAGCTTATCTGGAGCTCTGTTATATATAACAATTTCTATTGTTTAAGAGCATCTATGTTACTAGCGGAAGACACAAGAAATTAATATTTTTATGTTTAATTCATTTCTTTTCCAGCTGCTTTACAGTAGGGGCGGCAGGCTTATGAAAACGAAAAATAAAACTTGTGTGGCCTAAAGGTACAGATGACAATTTCCAGTGCTCAAACTATCCAAAGGTCTCCCATGTCAGAATTGAGGCAACACATCTATCAGTTCATTCTCTGGGCAACTAGTTTTCTGCAATGATAGTAGACACAATCATGACACAGTTTATCCTCACTGTGCCAGCTGCTTGTGGGGGGGATTATCGGACAGTGCTTGCAAGCATGTTTGAGGGTGGTGTGAAAGGTATTATACTCGTTAATCTGTAAGGGACTGTCCGTGAACTGTTCTCGTTGGGGATAGCAGATGAATTTGAGACTCGAAGTGTGTTCACTCAATTAACAACTAAATTATTGCTTTCTTGTTGGTTTGTTGTTTAACGCCGCACTCAGCAATATTCCAGCTATATGATGGCCGGCTGTAAATAATCGAGTCTGGACCAGACATTCCAGTTGATGCATCAACCAAGACAGCAAGCTTGACCACCCGATCCAATTAGTTGCCTCTAATGACAAGCATTGACACGTCTTACTGCAAGCATGGATTGCTGAAGACCTAACCAGTATCTTTACAGGACTAGTATCAATGCAAAAACTTATATACATATTAAAAAAAAATCAATGGATATTTTACATATATTGTATGGATGAGCTGTATGTAAATAAATACCAAAAATATCAACATCTTTTTCCCAGTGTTACACAGTATATATCTATGTCCATATCTATATCTTGAGACGACTCCTGCAGTCTACTATTGTCTAAGAACTAAGTATGCCAGTCTGCACCAATAGTCCAGAACAACGGGTGCCAACACAGTGAGGAGACTCACATGACACAGAAGTGTTGACAATACTTGATGACATTCAGTATTTGTTTGCATCTCACCTTTCGTCTGACATCAGGCAGAAACAACCACAGTGGGAACACAATGGGCGCCAGGAAAATGTAGGTGCAACGTTTACGACAAGTGCTTGGCCAGCTCATGTCAAGTGGCTCTTCTTCCTCCTCCCATCCTGGGGTCTGTAAGAGCAGATAACTCTGAATCATCATAATGTACAAGGGAGAAAACTCTAACAAAGGAAACATAACTCTGTACTGATTATACTAAGCTTACCAACAGTTCTCTTCAAATGTTAATCTAATATTTATAAAAGTAAACAAGGAGGGTAGGAACTGACCATCTAATATTCGGAATGGGGTGGAAGGGGGAACATGATTTTTGTTTAGTAAAACAATTCTCAGCAACCTCTAGTCTGTCTTACAGACCCTGATTCTGATATATATCAAACACAGACCGTGCAAGTCTATAATGTTTGGCAAGTCTAGATTACAGCAGTATCTGAAAATGAAGAGAGTCTCTGGGCTCCCTCTTATTATATTTTTACTAAGATAATTGAACAACTATTTTTTTCTGTACGATATGTACACTTCAGAGACTAGATGTTAGTCTTGGTAACCTCCAGCACGTCCAATATTTCTGTTTATATATATTGTATTAAATCCAGCCCCAGCCCCTAGAATATGAAATGGTGGTCAGTCCATGGTAACAATGTAGCAGGTATCTTACCTCCGATTTTGAATCATTACTACTTTGTGCCTCATCTTCGCCTTCCTGTTTTCCATCAACAGCAACGTTGACATCTCGTCTTGTCACTTTACCATTCTGATCTGGTTCCTGGTCCACCATTGTTAAGGCAGTTTCCTGACTCACAGAAGGGCTACCTTTTCTTAATGACCCTGTAGACTCGTAAGCAGGTGACACCTTGCCATTTGAGATGACATTAACTTGCATATTGTTGTCCTGGTCCACATTGCCGTTCTGCTTGGCACCTTCTTTGGAATCCATGTTGATCATAAGCTGTAGGCTAGCCATTGCATGCAGAGCCACTGCTTTGTCTTGTACTTTCTCTGCAAACAAAGATGGATGTGGTTTCACAACTGGGACAGGGAGGGGGGAGGGGGGAATCGAACAAGTGTTTTCAGCGTGACGAGCGACCGCTTTAGCCACTTGTACTTCATATACATATACCTTAAGGTTTGCGTTGCTGTGAAAGGGACCCGTGAAGATCCGGGTTAGAATAGGTTATAAAAGCGACTATGCTTGTCGTAAGAGGCAACTAACAGGATCAGGTGGTCAGACTCGCTGACTTGGCTGATGCATGACAACTTATCCCAGTTGGTTCGATGCTCATGATGAGAATCACTGGATTGTCTGGTATATAGCTGGAATATTGCTGAGTGCGGCGTTAAACAACAAACAGACAGAGACATCTTCTAGCTCCAAGTTTATACAATGTTTTAGTTTCATGCATAGAATGCTTGTCAGTATAATTATTCCTCTCCGGACACAACCAATGGGTTGACAGAGATCCACACATTCTGAACACCCATCCCAATCATACGCCTATGACAATCACAGAGAGTATGTGAAAATCAAGAAATCTAATACCCCTGCCTTTGCCCTCGGCTCCATAGAACGCTCCTGTTTACACCGGCTGCCTGTCATAGTCCATTAGACAACAGGTCAATTTCGGCCAGATTTTTCAAGGAAATACAAGACATTTGTGATGCCAAAGTTTCTCTTATACTTGCTTTGAACCAGGGCCCTGTTCCACAAACTGATCTTTGCACTGAGACGATCGTAACTCCCATACGTTGACATAAACTTACGACAATCGTAACGCTAAGGTAACTTTGTGGCAAGGGATCCAGATCTGTTTGTTTATAGTCTTATGGTCCTGTTGGTGTCAAACCCCGGTAAAGGTGAGATACTCTGGAGTGCTGACCACCTGTTACTGACCTGCTGACAGTTTAATTACAAAACAAGATCCTTCACAATGGGGACACTATTGCACTGGAGTAGTCAGCAGTCAGCTCCCATATCTTATTTAATTGACACAGTGAAATAAATGTAACAACTTAATATGAAAATAAAAGAAGACACTAAATTGATTAATTCATTTACATCATCTAAATTTCCCATTTGGTACTATTTCCCTGGAGACAAATCCTCCATGCCACGGTTCTAAAAAGACAAATTCCACACACACATTTTTGACAATAAAATATGATGTGCAAATAATAATTTTGAAGATGCCTAACCATTATTTTGGATGATGGAAAACCTATTCTTTCACATCTTCTTGTTGATTTAAACCAACAGCTTCTCCTTCATATTGACAACACTACTAAAATCCAGTATCTTCCTGAGCATTAAGATAATCATCTTAATGATAAGGAAATTATTAGAGGTCTTTTCATGCATTTCCATCTTTCACAAATAAATTAACGACCTTGCTGATGAGGTTATCTACTATTCCTAATTACAGGTCCAGAGTATGTTCCTCTGATTGGCAGTCTGAATGCTGCAGTAATTCCTTGAATTTCAGGTAATAATTGCTATTCTCTAGGCATACATTAGAGCACATTGTCAGTCTCAAGGTTCTCAGCACGATCCTCATCAGTCCGGCTTAGTGTACTGGCTGACGTCTCCAGATTGCAATTCATTAACGTGTCAATAAAGATTTCCACAAGAACCTCTTTTGATTATACAATTGGTTGCCTGTGCTTGCTCAGAAGTTGTTTGATCAGGGATACAACATTCAAGGCCACTGTAAAGCTTTCAAAATGTTTTATGGTAGACATGTGAAGGACATTTCCAATTTTGACAAATCAGTGACAAAAATATTTCCGATGCAATTCCCTATTTTGACTTGTACCATATGTTTTCAGGTGAACAATTGACTTGCCTTTGCATGTGTTTGTGATAGGTGACACCGGTGAGCCAGGATACGCTCACCTTTTCGCGAACACCTGGTTTTCTCATTATTTAATAGTGATTCATAAACACATGCTTATGATATAGTCGGAATAGTACAATTGACTCTGCTTTTTCTCAGAGATTTCTTATGATTATGGAACAGGTTTTGTCACTTTTATTCAGATTAAGTCATCAGAACACTCCCATACACAACAGTTTGAGCCAGGCAGTGATAACAAAATCATACCAGCAGACATCCGTAGGGTTCCCAAACAACACAGTACATCGAGCCACAGATAGGTGGGTGGACATTAAAAAACTAATGACTGTGAGACCAAGCAGAGAAGACCCCAATGCACCGTTACAGATCTGTCAAACGAGCACTGCGTGTTAATCTTCATTTGGTTTATGATATTGAATATCTGCATGGACGGTAATAAGATCCATCTGGTGATCGGGTGACTGTGGAGGACAAGATTATATAGTGGCGAGGGAGATGGGCCCCCTGATGGGCAATGGGAGCAGTGAGTCTAATACGTGAACGAGGCAAAGTATGGCATTTATTTACAAAAGGAATTTCTTATTGTGTTGGTTTACTGGAAGATGAACGCTTTGAACCGTGTGAGTTAAAATCATGTAAAAACGCCGGAACTGACAAATAAGTTGGCTTCACACATTGTACCAATGTGGAGGATTGGACCCGTGTCTTCGGCCTGACGAGCAAACGCTTTAACCAGTAGGCTACCCTACTGTCCTGGCATCGAGAGGGTTAATGTAAATAAGTGATTTAATGAAACCTTGTGTGAAAAAAAAAGAGTTTTTTTATTGCCCAATGTTGCCGATCCTCAAAATCGTGGTAAGCTGGGAAGACAACAGAGAAATGTTCAACCTGGGCATTCCCAATTAAAAGTAGTTCCGATAAAAAAAATGTGTAAAAGTTTATACTTTGTAAACGTCACTCTTTGAAGTTTGTTGAAAAATGAATGGGTCGTGTGAGCAGCAAAGGAACCAATCACATCACCGAAATCCCTTACACTTACAAATAAGAATTAATGATATTTTAAGAAGATGAATCTATTGAACATGTAAGGATAAGAATTTATGGATGAACAACTTCTTTATTACAATTAAGAGCGACATTTCGGTGTAGGTTCTAACATCGTTTTCAAGCAAGTGATACCGAAATGTCGCTCTTACTTGCAATAAAGAAGTTGTTCATCCATAAATTCTTATCCTTACTTAGTACTCCAACTTCTAAATGCCTTTCAAAGAAGCTATTGAATATGCACAGTTTACCAGTAAACAATGACATGTATGGGATTACACCACGTTTTAACGAAACCCGTGGAATGGCAAAGGTCATCACAGATTATGCTGAGTCACAAGTACACATTTACCAGCTAAAGGGATCCCTACCCACTTTTGAGACAACATAGAGGGGGGAGGCAGAATATGAATCTATTGAATATGCACAGTTTACCAGTACCAGGCACCACAAACAGCTTGCAAACTAGCATGGTTGGAACCATTAAGGGTTAAACAAATTCATCGTATCAAATATAATTCTGTGTTGTGGTTTGCTGTGTTCACAAAGTTTGACGGGTGATCAATCAAACCATACAGGCCACTTACAACTGTACCCTAACATTCAGCATTCAGGTACGCAGCTATTTGGCCTTTCACACCCAATGGGATTTGTTTCGGCAGACAATCGAGACTGATTACTCTTTGGTGTTGACGTTTTATATTTCTCAATAAATTCATCAATCTTAAAAAATCAGACCTTAGTTCTCGCTACCGCTAAACAAAGATCTGAAGACATCCCATTAGGGGTCATGTCAGAACGACCTTTCATCCGACCAATCAGAGCATCACTTACCAGATCATGAAAGTGACAGTCAGAATGTGATTTCCAATCATGCAACCTCGAAAACTTTAACACGGGGTATTCCAAACGATAGTTACAGGTTTAACAACTGAATCCATATGATCTAGACCATCTATTACCCATTCCAGAATGTTCTTTTGTTTAGGTTTCAAATTTGTAATCGAGAATTTGTCAAAATATGTTTTGAAGCGTAGTCGCCAATTTGAAATTAGTGCCGTAAAGCACAAGAAACCTAACTTCTGATTGGTCATTCCATTGGTCGATCAAAGTTTGCGCAAGGTCAGTCTGACGTGACCCGTAATGGGATGTCCTCAGATCTTTGTTTAGTGGTAGCGAGAACTAAGATCTGATTTTAATGAGATTGTAAATTCATATGATCAAAGTTAATTTTGTCGTTGTGTAATGATATGATGAAATCTGTAATTAATATTTCTTACACAGCCATGCATAGTGAAACATGCAAACTCAACTCATTGAATGTCTTTTATGTATTGTGCTGTGTTTTTCGCAAACAGATTTGAAATTCGGAGCTCTACCTATCTTGGGGAGACCCAAGTTTCCCCGAACTGCCAAGATATCCCCTGACAACCGACCAGGAATCAAGCATCCACCGACAACAGACCATCACTCACGCTTGCCTCAGAACATAACCTGCATCCAGTCAGGAGCAAATGACTTCCATTGATCCTGTAAATCTCTCAGTTAAAACTTTCGCACAAGTAGGATCCATATCAATATATCTTAACAACTGTAGTTTCAACCTTGACTCGTTCAATATAAAGTTTCATAACACCCCACCCAGGGGCATTGACACTGTGGCAGTTGGAGCCCTTCTCCAGGCCAGGATCAATGAATACAGCTGTATCTACATGTATGCCGAGACAGCAATAGAGGGAGGCTGGATTATCTGTAGAGCTTATATACATAGATATAATGGTGGCCTTCCTGGCCTATAAGTCAATGACCTTTGGGAACTTAATGCTTTTTCTTCGATGAGTTTGTATAATAGTTTTAATTTATACATTTTTACGGTAAATCTCAGTTTTGAATAAGTTCTTGTTAACTAATATTTCTGGAGAAGAAAACAAATTAATAATCATATACTCTCATACTGATAACTTGGCATATCAAAACTATGCGTAAAATCAATAGCAAACAAAGGTCAAACTATCCATGCACTGCAGTAGTTGGTTGATGCCAAAATATTGATGACAAGTCAGAATAGCTGACATCGATGCCATGATAAACTGAAAGATGATATTGATAGACTAATACAGTGATTATATACTCTTCTCATATTTCTTTCAAAATAAACCTTGTTATAACAGACATGTGAGTATTCATTTAGAATTAGACAATAATCAGAGATACTGTCCTCATTTCACCAACAACTGCAGAATGATAATGAATAATAAGTTCTGATATTTTTCAAAACATGGTTAACAAATCTGTGTATTCGCAAAAAACAAAATGTAAAAATCAACAACAGAGATTTACCCCTCTGACCAGAAAAAAAAGTTAAATGTTTAAAAAAACCATTTACTGTCGTTATCAGTATAAATTATTTGAAATACTATAATGAAAACCTGTTGAAAATTTATATTAAACTCTACCACCCCAACTTTATTTTGTAAATAATATTTTTCCCACCTTATTAACATTGAGGAAATACCAAAATATATTTGATATTGGAATTTTCTATTTAATTTTTTTTTTACCTACCAATCTGAATTTGTGGGCCAAAAATCAGTATACCAATAGTTGTAAAATGTCTGGCTTAAAAGGGAGTCCATTGCAACAGTTATATCACATTCAGAAGTTCAACAGGCCCGACTTTTTTAAATCTTAATTCACAGATGTTTTGTTGTACTCATCAGAAGTTGGACAAAACTAAATAAAAACATTTAAATTAATATTTTTTTGTTCCTTAAAAAATATGGAAATGTTTCCATGTATGCAGTGTCAGATATGTGAAGCTTGTCTTGTGATGTTACCTATTTGAGTTAAAGCTATCATGTACAACTTGTCTGTGGTGAACAAATGTTTCACAACTAGGTTTGCTTTCAGACTGGAAGAATTGGGCTTTACATACATATTTTTTCACTTTTCATCTCTTATGGTCCTTGGTAAAGCAATTTCTTTTAAATGGTTGATCAAGGGATTCTGGCTTAGTATAATTCCCTATCAACCTATGCTGGTCGCGAGAAGAGACTTAACGTACAAGATTGTCAGGCTTGGTGACTTGGTTGGATCATTGCTCACAATATCAGTCACTGGATTGTATGGCCCAGACTTGATTATTTACAGGACACAGACAAATAGTTAAAACAAAGCTGAGTGTGGCATTAGATTTTGTTAAAAAAATACAAACGTCCATCTTCAAGATAAATGAAAGCCTTACCAGGTCCGAGAGGGTCAATTGTATGAATCATCAGTTGCAGGACGCCATGGCGGAAGCGACTGCTTCCTGCATGAAGAATCGGCAAACTGCATCGCCGCTCACCTTTCTGTAAAGCAAACAAACAGGGCATACAGTCAGCGAGTGAGTGAATTTGAAATATCATCTTTTCCAGGTCTCCTGTCACAGGACAGGGTGTGACACAGTGTCACAGTGAATGAGTGAGTAAGTAGTGTCTTACGCACTTTTAGCAATATTCCAGCAATATCTCGGCAGGGGACACCAGAAATGGGCTTCACACATTGTCCATGTGGGGAATCAAACCCGGGTCTTTGGCATGACGAGTGAACACTTTAACCACTAAACTACCCCACCGCCCCTCAGGATAGGTTGAAGTGATCCAGGTTCCTGATATTGATATCCATAAAACATGACACTGCCCTCCTGAATGGTCAATAACTGATAATCATGCAAGGCTGTACACAGCTGGTTGAGATTACAATCCAAAACAATAAGTCAATAAACATGTGGACAATTATATATATACCGTATTCAATGTAATAAGTGCCCACGATGCTCTCAAAATTAAAAATAGGGGGCTCTTATTAGAACATTATTTTGGTGAAAAAAACAGTTGAAAGATCATGAATTTCGTGGTTTATGCTGACAGCCTGAAATGTTTATATATGACAGATATATTTTTCCAGAATTTAATTGCCCATAATTAAGGGTGCATATAACACACGAGTGCATATTATACACAAATAAATAAGTCTGTTTACATTGATCAATCGGAAGGGGTGCTAATTGGGATTGTTCACTGGCCAATATATAAGCAAATATCGCCGTGGGCGCTTATTACGTTGAATACAGTATATATATTTTGATACATTGGGATATTTAAAAAGAGAGGCTGAGAGATCTGACTATGAAAAGATGGATCGGGTACATCCTCCAAACATCTGACATCAATGTTTCCAATTGTTTTGCAGGAGAGATTGGCATACAGATTGTATTCTTCACTACAACCTTCAGAGGCAGCGGCCATATTTTAAAAAAACCAAATCTACTTAGCTGTGTCCCTGGACATGAAGAACATTGATATGTTCAGTTGTCATGAAGAGGAAGATGAAGACGAAAACTCATGACATAAGCACAAGTTGATGTTTGTTTGTTTGTTTGTTTGTTGTTTAACGCTGCACTCAGCAATATTCCAGCTATATGACGGCGGTCTGTAAATAATCGAGTCTGGACCAGACAATCCAGTGATTGATGTCATGAGCATCAATCCATGCAAATGGAATACGATGACATGCATCAACCAAGTCAGCGAGCCTGATCACCCGATCCCGTTAGTCACCTCTCACGACAAGCATAATCGCCTTTTACGGCAAGCATGGTTTGCTAAAGACCTATTCTACCCCAGATCTTCACGGGTCATGATAATAAGACAGTGTCAAGGGAACTAAAATGAATAGTAATTGTCATGGACAGATGGACAATGGATGGAAATCCATTACACAAGGTCACTTGGACAATGTGAAGGTGAGCCAATAAAACTGATGGAATATTCATTAATAGAAATAACAGGCGTTCAAAATATCAGCCAAGTAATGGAGTAATTTTAATAAGCATAATCATTTTCAGTTTCCGGAAATCATTAAAAAAATATATATATATTATACTGACATGATGGCAGAAATTCAAAATATATTATGGCCATCTGAACCTGAGTTTCCAGGAAGTCCTTTTCAGCCTGTTTGATTTCCAGGTCCTACTGAAGGAAGTGTTACACATATCTCTGTAATATAATCAGAGATAATCCAGAATTCCTTGCTATCTCACAGCTGATGTTTGCGCAGTATCAGTCTTGGTTTCTATGGCAACAATGAACAATGCTTATTAGGGGTGTAGTGTGATTGATGTAGGTATCAATGTATTGCAGTTATCCTTGGCCAAATGGCAATACACCAATAACCCATAAACCATATGTATGACAGTTGCCACGAGTTGAGCTACCATCACGTGTTAATTGTGTAAATGAAAATAATGAAAATCGGCACCTCTAGTAATATATGGTCAAGAAAGCACTGTACTATTTGTTTCCATCCAATGTCAGTCTTGATACTCCTGGGGCAGTCCGGTAGCCTAGTGGTTAAAGCTTTCGCTTGTCATACCAAAGACCTGGGTTTGATTCCCCACATGGGTAAAATGTGTGAAGCCCATTTCTGTCCACTGCCGTGATATCGCTGGAATATTGCTAAAAGCGGCGTAAAACCATACTCACTCACTCACTCTTGATACTCCCATAATTTCCAAACCACTGGGTACCTATCAACCGTAGATAACCCATATATGCCTTGCAGAAAGGGGAGGCCATATACATCAACCTAAATTTACAACTATTACAATTATCACAACCAATATTTCAACCACTGCAACAATTACAATGCTCCAGAGGGGGCACAGGGTGCCCAGTCGTCTAAAGCGCCGTGATTCGATGTGCAGAGTTGTGTCCCTTGGGCACGCCAGAAACCTATAATAGTGGGTTCGAATCCTCGTTCACCCCAATTATGTTTCTAGGTTTGTTAGCACCATACCTGTGCTCGTGGGATTCACCGAAGTGGTAAACGTCTGAGACCTGCATCACTTCAGGCTTTCCTCTCACATTAAGCTGACACGCCGTGATATAACTGGACTACTGTTAAAAGCGGTGTTACACCCAACTCACTCACTACAATGCTCCAGAAAGATTCCTAATACACCCTTAAAGCATCTTATTATCAGTCTGCTTGTGTTCAACAATAACAAACAAAAACTGTGAACGTTTCCTTACTAACACCCCAACATCTGTGTACATGGCATCTTCCCAAGGCAAGGGAGTTAACTGACCATAAAAGTCCAGTTTTCACCCTAGCCAAAATAGGCTGGACTATAGGTTTACGCATAGTCCAATCAAAATCGCGTAAACAAAATCGACACCGGGTTCGTAAACTGCCGTGCAGATTTCGGTCGGATTTGCAAAGCATGTGCACCAATAATTTAGTGTCCCCATATATATTCCAAATCTTTTCACGTTTTCATCAAGGTGCTCACGTGATTTGATGCACTTCACGAAGTAAGACCCGTTTTGTTACAATAAAGATCTTGATTATCGATCAGATCGTCTTGACTGGGCGCCACCATTTTGTTGGAAGCAAATGAAAGTGATATGAGAAGTGGAATCTGATTGGTCAATAGGAGGGACATAGAAGGAACATAACTTGTAATAGCCACTGATGTTGCAACGATCGAGCCCAGAAATACCAGTCTAGTTCAGCAAGGGTGAAACTGGACTTTTACAGTCAGTTAACTCCCTTGCATCAGGAAGAGTGAGTGAGTGAGTGAGTATGGTTTTACGCCGCTTTTAGCAATATTCCAGCAATATCACGGTGGGGACACCAGAAATGGGCTTCACACATTGTACCCATGTTGGGAATCGAACCCAGGTCTTCAGCATGACGAGCGAACGCTTTAACCACTAGGCTACCTGCATTGGGAAGATATGTACACGGTAGAGATGACCTTTGGTCACAATTATCTGTTGCCTCTCTGACATTAGGACCGCCATTTTCCCATTAAAGCATTTTCGCTTTTAGCAGAGAGGTTGACATGAAGTAATTGTATCACATGCATCAAAGCCCAGACATATAGGTGCATTTAAACTACCTCATTCCTTCCCAATCAAGCAGCATCCGTCTATACCAAACCCTTGTTTAACTCCCCAATTGCAACCAATTTCATTTGCAATTTGTAGAGCTTCATGCCATCGATTGTCCAACTACCTGTGGGTGGGAATACGGAGCACTCATGGCAGCACTGAAAACAATGGTATTTTCTACCAAGGCTGGTTGCATTATTTAAAGTCTTTTTATCGATGATTTCGGCCTTACCAGGCAGCAACTGAGACTCTTTTTTGCTGTCATGGCAATTTCAAGCCTTTGCCAAACAACTCAATATGAAAGACAAAAAAACTTTCTTTGAACTACTGGGAGGCATGTCAATATTATAATGATGTAATATTGAACATTATGTTTACGGAGCACCTCACGGTGTCATATCATGCCACTGATCAATAGTTCTGGAGAAATTAATATGTTTTCTAGATAAATAATTGTTGCTGCCTGGCATGAAATGAAGTCCCTAATTGTGCCACCATGAAAATACTTCCCGATTGGCAGAAGCTTGGATGGACCGCCTCCGTGGTCTAATGGTAGAGCGTCTGAGCGGAGAGCGGAAGGTCCGGGGTTCGATCCCCGGCCGCGTCATGTCAAAAGATGTTAAAAGATGGTACTTGTTGTTACCCTGTCTGGCGCTCGGCATTAAGGGGCTAAAACAAGGACTGGTCGGCTCGGAGTCAGTATACTGTGTCTGAGTTGGGTATTCATGTTAAACTGCTGCATGGTATCTCAGTGAGCTGGCACTATAAAGCGGCATCATTCCGGACTAGTACAAGCAGCCACACACACACACACGTGCATGTACGTTGCTATATAAGTGCAATAATCTTGGACACGACGTTAAACTTCATTTCACCTCACCAGAAGCTTAGATCTTGGCCTTTTACATGGAACAGCAATACCCTGCTTTTTCTCGGCCAGAGATTAGTTAAATTAAGACTGACTTCAACATTTTTTATAAATGTATAAACGTAAAAAAGGTGTGTACACGAAGTGAGCACACTGTTTTTCACATTTATAACTCCATAAACATTTTGAAGTCAATTATTACACCGTTAACACATAAACACTGGAGACAACAATACAAAATCATTCAGTGCAATAAAGCAGCACAAGTCCCGTCCCGCTTGAGGACCTGGCCTAAATGTCTTATAGTTTATGCCACATATACTGTTACACAGTCTTGGTTAGCTAATCAAATGCCACAGAATCATTTGTAATTTATTAATTCGATTGCCACAAAAATTTGATAATGAAATATGATTTTAAAAATAAAAAATTAACCAAAAATGAGAAACTAAAGAAATGAAGAACCTTTTAAAAGTGTCCAGAGCAATTGTTGTGAGTATTCAATTAATGTTGCAAAGTGAAAATAAAAAATATAATAAAAAAGTCAACAGCAGAGAATAAAAGCCTTGGTTTTCCATTGAAACAGATTTCATTGGGCGGAAAAGGTAGAACCGTGAAAATTATATGAATGGATTACAGAAAATCAGTGATGACGCCAGGTGTTCACGTCTTGCCCTAATGGCAGCACACGCCACTCACACAATTTATATAAAAAAATAATTTTTTGTTGCCTGACCATAATCTATAACATAATGCTATGTTCAGTTGAACACATACTTACTTCTAACCCATACTTGTTATAAATTATCTTTAATTGAACTGGAATAGTTCAAGATTCTTTTTGATCATACAGTTCCACTAACCTGTGTTGCATTTTTAGAAGTTGGTAAGTAACAGTAAACACAAGACTTTTACAACTTCTTTATTCTGTTATGATCTGACAATTGTTGTTATTGTTAATCCCTTTCATAGATAATCTTATGTTGTCTTTGTTAATCCTTATAAGATGCATATAACCATGTACTGTGCTGTGTGCTTGACATTATAAAGGTCTATACGGAAACATTGCCTTGTCATTGAATCAAGAAGTTAAAATTGTCATCCATACAATATCTTGTTTTTACAGATCTTCTGAACAAAACACAAGAAATGATGTCAAGAAACCTTTTACATCTGTATCTCTGAATACTGCAAATAAGCACGAAACATGGAGCGGGCAAAAAAGAAAATCATTCTGTCATTAATCAGCATTTAGTGTCCTCTCCATCAACAATCAGATGAATGTCCTCCTGAGTGCTGCTATCAAACAAGGGAGCTGCTATCGCAGTGCTTTGTTTCTCATTAATGCCCCTGCAGTAGCCTGTCAGACAAGCCTGATACCCTGTGACCTAAGGTGTGACTGTGCACTAACGAGAAAATGGAGTTTATTGACTGAGTGTAGATTTGGGTGGGCTGGAATCCCCAGGAAATAAATGAATTAACTCACCTAATAAAAGGATACATCTGGTCCTGATTATGGCATGTTGTCCTAGAGTCTCAGGGGACGGGGATATTTTACACAGCACTAGATATAATGATTGATGCTTGATAATGTAATATGGCAAGAAATGGAATTTGTTATTTTTCACATTGACATAATTTGTGTGTCATTGGTACCATTGTGAAATGAGTGTGTGCCACAATCGGAATGGTTGACAAACATTGTTAGATTTCCAGGGATTACAGGGTATCTGTTGCATGGAAAAGTTGAACTATTGTTCCTGACATTATTTACTGAATTACACCTGAAAAACTGAAAACACAAAACGTTTACCTCCTAATTCTTACTGTGTATTTTTTTATTTTGGTTTGTTGTTTAACGCCGCATTCAGCCATATGACGGCGGTCTGTAAATAATCAAGTCTGGACCAGACAATCCAGTGATTAATATCATGAGCATCGATCCACGCATTTGGGATCGATGACATGCATCAACCAAGTCAGAGCGCCTGACCACCCGATCCAGTTCAAATAAGTCACCTTTTACGGCAAGCATGGGTTGCTGAAGACCTATAGGCTTACATCTAGTCTCTGAAATGAACATATCGTACAGAAAAAACAGTTGCTCAGTTATCTTAATAAAAACATAATAAAAAGGGAGCCCAGTGATTCTCTTCATTTTCAGATACTGCAGTAATCTAGACTTGCCAAACATTAGACTTGCATGGGCTGTATTTGATTTATATTTGTATCAGGGTCTGTAAGACAGACAAGAAGACCTATTCCACCCCGGAATCTTTGCGGTCTCTTACTGTGTATACCACATGTCTAAATGTTGAAATGAAGAACATTTGTTCATTGTGTTAAATTTCATTTGGTTTAACATTGTCTTGGTTGTCAGTTTAGCTAAGGATGTTAGTAAGATGCTAAGATGCTAAGTCTTTGTAGAACAGCATGAAACAGAGACAAAAGACAAACTATGAACGATTCTGGTGGCACGAGATCAATCCAACGATTCATCATCTTCACAATGTCGTTTATGACAAAGCAAAAGTTAACATCACCCACTTTAACATATGTTGCCATGGTTACACGTTATTAAAAAAATCAATGCCATTTACTGGAAATTGAGATAAATAATTATCCTGCCTGGTTTGAATACTGGGCACTGAACGACCCCGGTAACACATGTGAAGGTGACCTCTAAGTGCGACGGTAGAAACTGTTGTTGTCATTAAATGGTTACCGATGGTTGTTGGTATCCAAGTTCACTTACCATTTAGTACAATCAATACTTTCAAATTGATCAAAGATTTGTGTTGTTTAGTCTCCTCGGTCGGGAAATTGATCCAATGTAATGACGTGACTATATACTGTTCTCCTGGTATAAGCAGTAGAGATCTTAAGGAAGAACCCTGGATGCCTGGGTTGTGTTCAGTTACGAAGGAACAAACTTGTGTTTTGATCATGCTGGTCAGCTTTTGAATGTATGATACTAATGGCAACATGACGTTACACAAAGAACAAATTTCCCATTTGTTTGAGTTGATTGTTAAAGAAATGCATATTTTCCCATTCATCTGCAAAAAGTTTGAATTTTTTTTTAAAATAATTTTTGAATTCATGACCATGAAAAAAAAAGGGAAAATAGTCTGGTGATTGTTATTATTCCATTGATCAACAACTGAAGTCTTTTACCCTGTTTACAAGTGAGACATATTGTCTATCTACTGCACTTGCTAATACCTTCATGATGTCCTGTAGTGTCTTCCTTTCTCTCTTTTGAATTTTTTTTTATTTTGTCAGTGCTGACCTCTGTGACCTCTGTGACCTTTTTGTCTGCATGTTGTTAAGCGTTGCACTCAGCAATATTCCAGCTATGTAACCTCCTTGAGGTCAACAGGCTTACAACATGTGGCTTTCATTGTTGGAAACAAGATTATGATCAATGAAAATCAAACATGGCCAGTCTGAACTTCAACCCGACCTACATCTATGCATTATTTGCATCTATTTACAATTGCATGTGTATGGGAAGCATTGGTTTTTATCATGAAAAGAAATTTGAATGGGCTTGGTGCCTACCTTCAGGTGTTGTCAGACCATGTCAAAGTGATGAGAATTGGCCATTTTTAGGGTGCAATATCAAATTTCAAAATGTTGCCATTCTTATCAGGACATGCTTACCCTTTTTGTGAACACTTTGTCATCACTGATTTTCAGTGATCTATTAATATAATTTTCACTGCTATTTTGTCTTTTACACCCAGTAGAATCTGTTTCGGAAGAAAATCAAGACCTGCTTCACTCTAACGTTGACAATTTATATAGATTTGGTATAGCAACATATTCTCCATGTTTTCTGTTTAGATCCTGAGGTAAGAAACCAATTACATCAAATTTTGACAATCAACTGTTCACATCATAAATATGATGCAAGGCATAGAGAGCCAGAAACCAGTCCATTCACATGGCGATGCTTCTTTGCAGCATGAGGCACATGTATATTGAACTTTTTAGGAAGCAGATATTGCTGAGAGGAGTTCTGGTTACAGTATAGTGTGTTTTACAGACCCTGATACAAATATATATCAAATACAGCCCATGCAAGTCTATAATGTTTGGCAAGTCTAGATAACTGCAGTATCAGGAAATGAAGAGAGTCACTGGGCTCCCTTTTATTATATTTTTATTAAGATAACTGAACAACTGTTTTTTTTCTGTACGATATGTTCATTTCAGAGACTAGATGTTACACTCTCCTACCCAGAGTTCCATGCGGCCGGCAGCCAGCTAGCATAGTACCTCTGCCACAGGCCAGCGCCATGTGACGATTCGTCACATCTTTCACAGTCCATTCAAGATACTGCATATGCTTTTCATCCGTTTCATGTTTGACAAGTCTACACATTTTCATAAACAAATGTCAAAGAATGGTTAACTTTCATTGAGAAAGTATGCAAATACGTAAAAATCTACTTGTTTTGGGGTAGTTATCCTTATGTTTACATTGGTTGTACGGCTCCACGTGCTGTCATCGAAGCCCAACGGAGAGCTAGCGACACAGTCACTTTGATGCATAAATATATATTGTCATGCAACTCACTGTCGCAGTTGTAGTAGCATATCTATATAGTTATGCAAAACAATATGTTAAGCGCCCCCAAATACTTGCATTAGTCCGTTCTATACTGATTTCTAAAAAAGCGTGTTTGTTTACAAACAAGAGAAAAGTCCGGTCACGTGATATGGAAATTAGCCTGTGGCAGTGGTGTTATGCTGAGTCACCACTGCGATGGAGCGTGTAGATGTTAGTCTAGTTACAGTAGTGTACACACAAAACCACAAGGATATGACGGGTTTCAGTTGTAAGTGTCTGCAGGAAATGTATTTAGTACTGAATTAAATATACTTCGAAGTCATACACCATAATAAGAACCAAGGGTACAGAAGCTTACCTATATTAGATGGCATGGTATGGTAATTTGTAATGTGAGTGAGTGAGTTGGGTTTAACCAGTATTAATTATAATTATATCACGGCGTGTCAGCTTATTGTGGGAGGAAAGCCCAAAGTAATGCAGGTCTCAGATGTTTACCAGTTCGGTGAAACCCACAGGCACCGCTTTGGTGCTGACAAACCCAGAAACATAACTGGAGCGAACTGGGATTTTAACCCACAATCATAGGTTTCTGGCGTGCCCAAGGAAAGCAACTTTGCACAGCGAATCACGGTGCCTTAGACGACTGGGCCCACCGTGCCCCAAACTCTGCACAGCGAATCACAGCACCTTAGACAACTAGGCTACCCATGCCCCCAATTTGGAAAGCCCAACATTAGAATCCAATAATCTTGTTCTGCAGGACTACGTTCTGTAATACATTTTCTAAGTGATAACATTTCTTTTCTGAACTACCGACCATTGGAAGCTGATCCATACTACAGTCACAGTTCAGACAACTTTGAATAAAACAGTTTCAACCAAGAGAACTATTGTGGATTGGATGGTATTAAAGTGTATCTTTGAACACACAATGCCATTTAGAAAGTGGTCAAATGTAACAAACTTTATACAAACACTTTCTTAGTAAAGTACAGATTCTCATACTTTTGGGGGGTTGAGTCCCGTCCTTGATTTAAACCCACACTGCGAGACTGAGGCACCTATTTGCCAGCACACAAAGTCAGTGGCCTAACCCACTCAGCCACCGAGGCTTCCACAAAAATGAAAGTCCGACAACTGGTTGTCTGGATCACATACTTTATGAAACTTGCCTGATATTTGATATTGTATCAAAACAGCATGGAAAGTTGTTCATGCTATCACCCACTAGTCTGCCTTTGACATGCTGTATTCACCGTACGAAGCGCTTAGAAAACTTATTAAAGAGGTGCTTACTAAAACAATACACAAGTGAAATTTGTTTTTAGTGACTGAGCAGTTATGAACATACGTAGTTCAAACAGTGATGAAAGTAAAAACATTTTTCCATAACAGTTACTGGGCAATTATATACTTGTTCTGTACTGTATTCTGTGATATACACAAAGAAGATGGAAGTCTCATGTAAATGTTTGGCCTTATAAGGGCGCCTATAAAGATTGCTCACAGACTGGTCTATAAGTTGTTCAGGGGTGCTGACTGGAGCAGGGTTTTTAATGCTGCGATTACGGTAGTTAGAACATTGCTGATAGCATTCAAAGACATATTTAAGCTCATCCCAAACTGCAAATATAAACAAACAGTACTAATCAAGTACTTCTTGATAACCTAAAATAGTTTGTTTATGAATCGGGGGCACGGGTGGCCCAGTCGTCTAAGGCGCCGCGATTCGCTGTGCAGTGTTGCGCCCCTTTGGCATGCCAGAAACCTATGATTGTGGGTTCGAATCCCGGTTCGCCCAGATTATGTTTCTAGGTTTGTCAGCACCATACCCGTGCTCGTGGGTTTCACCGAAGTGGTAAACATCAGAGACCTGCATCACTTTGGGCTTTCCTCCCACATTAAGCTGACACGCCGCGATATAACTGGAATACTGTTAAAAGCGGCGTTAAACCCAACTCCCTCACTCACTCGTTTATGAATCCACCGACTCGAAAATTGAAATGTGAAAAAACTAACAAATGAGTAAATTATTTTTTTAAAAACCCAAAAGATCATTTACTTTTGTAATCAGTTTAAAATACCATTATCAAAACCTGTTGGAAATTTATGTTACTAACTTCACACAACAAATTATGACGAATTGTGACCGATGTACAGAAGGGGGGCTAACTCAAAAGTATGTCTGTCCCTATTCCTCCTTCCCCTACTCTATTTTCCCCTACTAAGTTTTTGTTTGTTTTATTTTTCAACCTACCAATTAATTTCTGAATTTTGGGGCCAAACATCACTACAGTAACGCCTCCACCCCCATTACAGTCTGACTTTATTGTAATATGAAAAATTGTTCAAATTTGAATTATACAGCAGCGTATTTGGCCATCTATTTTCTTCTGATCAATTCCTGACTATTGCTGCAGTTTAAGGATTAAGCTTAATTTTTCATAAACTTATGGTTTGGGTTGACATTTTGATCTGTATGTCAGTCATATCACAACTTTAATCGCTTGAAAAAGGTCAATATGTCACATAATTAACAATTAACAAGTAACACAATAATAAAAGAATATGTTATCTTATACCTACAGGTATTTTGCCAATGTCATTTTTGGCACTGAAAATAGTGCTTGTGTTGAATTTCAATACAACAATCATATAACGAAAAAAGCTTTGTGGAACTGGTGTCTGATCCTATACCCTAGACATGGAACCAAGATGTCTGCAAGTAATGGTTTGACTACAAAACAAGAAGGTATTCCTACTCACCTGTTTGAGTAAAGTGTCTGTGCTTGCCACCTTGTTCATGGACGTCTTCTTTGTACAGCCTTTGACAAATCGCTCAATGTTTTCGTTGAATTTCATGAAAATCACATAGGCAAGATATAAGAAAAACAAAATGAGCGCCTCCCACCATGTAATTTCATTGTCCGAAAAAAATCCAATTAACACTATAAGGTCGATACTATAGAAAGTGACATCTCGAAACAAAGGCCACCAAGTCAATATTAACAGTTGTTTACTAA
Organism: Haliotis rufescens; assembly: GCF_023055435.1. Lineage (NCBI taxonomy): Eukaryota > Metazoa > Mollusca > Gastropoda > Lepetellida > Haliotidae > Haliotis > Haliotis rufescens. Next base: position 67,951,246 of record NW_025963779.1, on the reverse strand, counting down.
ACACTGCACACATCCCAATAACAAAAAGAATATTAAAAACAGCAGATCCCACTATAGTTCCAATACCGACATTACTCTTTGCCAGAAAAACACCGATAATGCTTGTGAAGAATTCTGGAGCACTTCCACCTGCCGCCATAAATGTTGCTCCAGCCACATCTTCGGAGATGTCGTACTTCTCTATAATGACTCCCAAAGCAGGCACAAAGAATTCATCACAGACAATAGCAAGTGCCACAAACATGTACACCATTCCAAACACATGGAGGATAACGGCACCCTGACGCATCTGTTCCAACGTAAAAAGTGAGGGCGGGTATATTCCTTCATCCGTTGTCGAGTTATCCGACAACAGATGTCGATGAATAAAAAGATGGTTGGTATCAGAGTAAGGAATTGGTTCGTCATACTTTGGGAAAGACTGAGGATTCCGGACGGACACATAGTTAACTGACAAAAAGCCAATGGCGAAGACGCCGAGGAGAAACACAAGACGATACCCACGGGTCCGCCGCGACATGTACTTCTTCAGTTGAAGAAACGACATGGCTTTTGTTCTATACTTGTAGTTACGGTCCTATTGTTTTCAATCTGATCTGCTTCATCTGAGATGAGTGTCGAGAAAATGTTCTTGAAAACAATGTACCATCGCTTCAACCTTGGTGGTCTCACAATCTCCGGTCATTAATCACTTGTCTTGAAATCTAGAAAAAACAAAATATACTGTTAATTAAACTGATTATATGAAATGAAACTGGCAAATATTCACATTGATTAATGAAAACGATAAAAGAATATACATGATTCAGTATAATTAAATGGTAATATTTCCAAGTATTCCTTGAAAAATAAAAAAAAATGTATTTTCGATATTCAATTCATCAGGAAAACATATTCAAATGACATTATACAACATGAATTGAAACAAGATTATCCAAAAACATTTTTAAAAATACAAAATAAAATCATCAAAATTAGACAAATCTTGCTGAAGACAGACAAAAAGAAATTACTCATTAAAGTGAACACACAAGGTATTAGAATACTCTAGGTTACAGTCACAACAAAGTTGAAATACTCCATTTCAAAATCCCTATGACAATCCACCATCTTGAGAAGCTGTTCCATGCTTGAAGTGCATACTCAGCACACAGATACATGACAGTATCCAACGCTGGATTGTCAACATTCAAGGACATATCCAGAACCACTGACATAGATCCTTCACGTAATTGCCGAAACGAACATGTCTAACAGTCAGTATAACACAACCAAATTTGGCCCCAAAACACACTAACCATAAGTACCATCATCGTATCCATTGCTGTCATCGTGTTGGCAGGTGAAGCAATAACTCACATGAAATTCAATACCTTTGCCATCAATTAGCAGTCAATCATTACAGACATTCTGATTGGCAGAACGAAATGTGATGAAACTGACGTTCATTGGATGAAATTAACGTTGCATATGGTGACATAAACAAGCATAGAGGTGTTAATGAAGAAATATTCTTGTGCAAGTCCCATGGTTACAGGAGTCTACACAAGACTTGGTATTTAGAAGGATTGAGGCCATGCTTGTCACATGAAGGCCGGCACACATTGAATGTCAACGGTGGTATATTGATTGAAAACTGTTGTCACCATGGTTGCTCCCTGGCTCTGCTCATAAATAAACAAGTACAGTCTAAGATATAGATATCTCTACCAAGTTCTACTTTGGGTTGCTGCAGAACCATTTAACCAAAATCTAAAAACGTATTTGATCTGATTTGAAGTTTGAAATCTCATAACCATTCTTGAAAGTTCATAGTTCTCAGGAATTCTTAGATTCAAGATACACTTTTGCTTCAAAATAAACCATAAGTCATTTTATTGATGTTCCTACTTGAAGGTAAGGGAAAAGTGTTTATTGAGATGTGCTTAGTTTCTAAATAAATATGTCATTGAAACTTAATATATTTTCTTATTGTTTGTTTTTTATCAGAAACTAATAAAAATCAGAATAAACCCATTAAAACATTTTTGGACTGAATAAAATATACTTTGATGAGTACAACTAAAAGTCTTTAACCATCCTACAAGACAATCAAGTTGATTTCATATTTATAAAATCTTGTGCATCAAGAAAATAATAATATTTTTTGTCTTTAATTTCTTATCAAGTTCAGAAAAATGTTAATATTCATCTAAAGAACTGAACAATTTGATTGTCAATTATGTAGTTTTAGATAACTTAAATTCAAATGTTTATTGCATGAAAGGCATGAAGTGAATTTGGATTTTGAGGACCAGAAAAAATATTTCTGTTGAAAAGGGTTGTCCTTTGTAAACATTACACTTTCATGAAACTATTTTACTGTTTTTCATCATGTGACTTGTGTATAATTGGTTTTGTTTGTTTGTTGTTTAACGCCACACTCAACAAGAGTATAATTGGTATTGTGTGTGTTGTGCTCAGTACAAAAGAATATTGTATGTAAAACCTATACCATGTAGTATGTTTAAATAGATTCACCTTAGTTTCATTTAAGTCCATTTCTGCTCTTGAAGGCATACTTGAAATACATCATGACAGACTTTAAATCTAGATAATTTGTGGTTGCCATAAGGCAAAAGAATTGTTGGTCTGAAGGTGGAATTATATATTTATTTGGCATCTACTGCTTTTGAATGTCTCCTAAGCATGGACATATACACTGAAATGATACAGATCTTTGATATTGTTTAGGCTACAACATGTACATATTCTTTCAGAGTTTGGAATTTTGTGGTGTCTGCCAGATTCAAAATAAAGCCTTGTACACCCACCTCACTTAAAAGCAAAATCGGAAGCAAATGTACACAAGGAACAACACAGTCCGTGGGTAGGTTTGGGTTTACAATTGTGGGCAATACTCTCATTCCTCTTTGTTCTACATATTCCGCAGTGCCAGTTAAACATGACAGTAATATGGGGATATGCTTCATCTTCTGCACTGTTCTGATGATGTATTCCACACTTAAACACAATCAAAATACCTGAAATGAATGCAAGTTAAAATAGACAGGTTACTTTTAAGCCCAAGATTAATATTAACACACTCATGAAGAAAGATTTAATGTTTTTGCACTGATAACTGAAAATGACCCATTCCTAAAGAGCGTCAGTGTCCAACTGGTTAACAAGGAAATATAACATGTTCTGAAGTTGCAAAAGGCACAAACTTACCACTTTTTTTAAACACACAAAAAAGATTTCATGAAGAAATATAATAGTTATTTTGGGGTTTTGCAGAAACAGTGGGTGTGTTTGGTTTAATGACATTTTGAACAATATTTCAGTTATATCCACTTCAGTCTGGGTGGTTGGGTAGCCTAGTGGTAAAAGCCTTCGCTCGTCACGCCGAAGTCCCGGGTTCGATTCCCGACATGGGTACAATGTGTGAAACCCTTTTCTAGTGTCTCCCGCCGTGATATTGCTGGAATATTGCTAAAAGGGGCGTAAAACCATACTCACTCACTCACTTCAGTCCTTGATCCATGGGTCTTTTGTTACAAAATGTGGTCACCACATATACAGTTACAAATCTATCTTCAGAGGCTCAGGACAGTTTGTCAAAAACGGAAGCAAATGCCATCTGAAGTTTACTGAGAAAACAGTAGGACTGGGACGATACACCCACTGTGTGATCCGATACGTATCACGATACTTACTCACGATCCGATACGTATCACGATACTTACTCACGATCCGATACGTATCACGATACTTACTCACGATCCGATACGTATCACGATACTTACTCACGATCCGAGACGTATCACGATACTTACTCACGATCCGATACGTATCACAATACTTACTCACGATCCAATACGTATCACGATACTTACTCACGATCCGATACGTATCACGATACTTGCATGTGCACTTATCTGTGGTGTGTAAGCCATCTTTTTCAAAGACAGGATGACCAAATATACCTGGCACACTGACGATTTACAGTTGGCAGTGTCAGGTATGGTAAATTGGATGAAAATATGTACGTTTTCACTACTCATTTTCACTAGTAGTTAGTGTTTATTGTAACAATTATTCAAGAAAACATTTAAGGTAAGAATCGATACTTTTTACTTAGTGTGTGACTGTGATCGATACTTGTATCGGGAAGTTAAAAATCGTGATCCACCGATACATAGAGGTTATCACGCTTGTGTGTTTGGGGATGATAAATATCCTGCATTAGGAATAAACATTGTATTTAGCGAGCCTTGGCGAGCTAAATACATAGTGTTGATTCCTAATACAGGATATTTACCATCCCCAAACACACAAGCGTGATAACCTCTTTATCATATAATGTCATTCTTTAATTCTGACCTACTTGACCTTTGATGCGCGCATTAATATTTATTACGTCACAGGGTAAGTGATGTGTCAGTCGGACAGTGACAGTAGTCAATATAGTTCCAACTGAAATCTGTTTCTTATACAGTGGCGGGGCAACATATATGCAAAACAACAGTTGTTTTTAATTGCCTTTCGCGGCAATCCATCGGTCTGTCCGCTAGAGTAACTGCCCTTTGTCAAAGGGAAGCTACTCTAACCCTAGTCTATGAGACGTCACGGCAACGGTCAGACATTGTTGACAGTCGGTCTGTCCTGTCATACCGTTAAGAAGTGTAGACAGATGTACAAACAGTGACAAAACGAAACAAGGTAACAATTCAAACATATTTCGGCCAAATCCAACTATTTTGATTTGTGGAGAAGGTTTCAAGCTGCAGAAGTCTACAAGCTCAGATATGGCTACTGATCCCGCTTGGTTAGGCCTCGTGCCCTCGCAAAATTGTTTCGAAATTAATATCTCCAAAGTTGCCAAACTTTATAAAATGCCTTAGCTACGTCACAGTTAGACACTGATTTTCGGTATATTAGACTGTTCTTTTGATAATGATAGCAATTATCCCTGTAGTTTATCCAGATTCCCGATGGTTAATTCTGACTCGATCGCCGAATGACGAGGGCGACACCATGTTTGTTTATAAACAGTGAAAGTAGTCCTACTTGACCTTTGATATTTGCATTTCTATCCGCATATGACCCCAACGGATATCGTTTTTATCCGTTGGCTTTATCCTGCCGAGAAACCTACCCATTATATGATAAATTGGGGTATCGTCCCACTGCCAGTAAATAGTATGTGAAATGTTGGACTTCCTCATAGATAACATCTATGTACAATTTGGGGGCAAGAGCTAGGCATGCTCACAGGCACCAAGTGTGCTCCCCTTCTTGCTGATCTGTTTCTTTATGCATATGAATTGGAATTCTGCTCGGATCGGCAAAGTCAAAACAAGGTAATTTGATCGAGAAGTTTAACTTAAGCTTCAAGTATATCAATATCTGATATCGTTCAATGACCATCAAATTGCCAATTCCCTTCCTCTGATTTACCCCCCTGAACTAGAAATAAAAGAGACCAGTGATACCACCTGATCAGTTTCATATTTAGATCTATCCATAAGGATTCAGAGTGACAAAACACTCTCCACATGACTGTATGACAAGAGGGATGACTTCAACTTTCCAATAGTCAAGCATCCCTCTATGTCGAGCAATATTGCAGCAGCTCCAGCCTTTGGTGTCTACATTTCACATCATTTGAGGTACAATCGAGCATGCTCTGTTTTTCAAAGAGCTTCATACGGAGCCTCATTAACTCTTTCAAAAAGTATAATGGTAGACATGTGGAGGACATTTCCCAATTTCACGCATCAGTGACAAAAATGATGTCCGATGCAATTCCCTATTTTAACTTGTACCAATTTGTTCCCATGTTTTTTAAGGTGAACAACTGACTTGCCCTTTGCATGTGTTTGTGATGGTTGACACCAGATGGGCAGGATAAATTCATCTTTCCTGGTATAAGGTATAAGGTTCCTGGTATAATCACTACTTGATAGTGATTCATACGCACATGTTCATGATTCAGTCAGAATTTGTACTATCAACTCTGCTTTTAGCAGAGATTTCTCGTTGCTATGGAAAGGGTTTTGTCACTGTTATTTGTATCTTGGCATGTCAGATGGATGTGGAAGGACAGCATGAGGTGATGCAGGTCGTAGTCAGACATACAGGAGCGTTTCCTTACAGTTGTCATAGCAACTGATTTACGAAAACCATTTTCTGAATGGACATTTAATTCCAAAGGCTAATTACCATGGAGCAATGCCATCTATATGCACTGAAACACTACACTGCCGTTATTTATAAGATGCTAATCCCAATTGTTAATCCCCATTGTATTGTACATCGACTGTCTGCCATAATGAACACGATGTGCAAGTATGTCACTGATAAATTACTGTTGTTTATATTTATGACTTACTAAATGTCAGGTGACCTTGGCTATATAAGCCTTGGTCCAGAGATGAAAATCATAAAGAGAGTGGGAAAATGAGTGAGAAGAAAGGCTAGGGTTAGGCTGGGTGCTCCGGGGCACCAAGACAACAACCACTACCACTGACCTGACCTGACCTGCTGACCTGGCAGCGTTGAGCAGTCGTTCACCTTTTCGCGAACACCTGGTATCATCACAATTTGATAATGTTGATAGTGAAGTGTCAAAGTTTTACTAAAGCATCAGTGGTTCTTGTTTCTATTTCCTTATCCGAGGGCTTGTTGCCCTAAACACAAGAAAAATACCAATCGTAGTCATTTAAGAATTTACTTTCACCAAGTTTATTGGGGGATGAACTTTCACAGAGTTTGGATCAAACTGCAAGGCATTGGAGATATATGTAATATCTGTAATATTCACTTGTAAATGGTGTGCCAAAATTAGACGATACTTTGCTTCAGTACCAGAATCATAAAACTAAAAATCCAACACTTAAATGAATGTAAATTTGGCAGTATTTTCACAGATAACGCTGATTACAGACAATTTCAAAGAAGCATATTAAAAAAAACATCTTGTGATTTCCTATTACAAATTTGTCAAGCGACAAAATACCACTCGGGCATCAGCACAGTTACCATTTGTTTACATTGGCAATGGGTGATAGCAAATTTCTCTATAATTTAGGAAACTTTCTCAATAATTTAGCATAATGACCCATAGTTGCATCAGTTTTACTTGTTTACATGTTGATCAGAATCGCCAGTGAATTCTTGGCTCCGAATCATCAATGTCATTACGTCATCATAATGGTTTAACAATAAAAAAATCATTGTAAACACACTGGTATTAACCCACAGTGCAGGTTCCTGAGCGTCATATTTCTATTCAAAGAAAATAATAATTCCATATTGAAAATATAATTGGACCTGAATAATCACTGCAATTGATGGATACAGTTTGCACAAAGAACAGGCCACATGTGCCTGACAACATCAAATTTATAATCAAACCGACCAAGGTGTGGCTAAAATAACATGTTAATGCGCATTTAAGCCAGTTGTCAAGGCACCAACTTCCTAAGGAGAATAGATGAAGAGAATCTATAGCACTTATCTACAGTCTAAAACAGTATTGCAGCAATTACTTCAAGGGGGAATAGTCCGACATGATCAGCGGGGATTTGGGTGATTAGGGTGAGTAAATATTTGATGTCCTCCTCTTTGTTTCAACGTTCAGGGAGTGTGCAAATCTAATCAAATAATTCAGTAATAAGTGCTGGTTGAGGAAGACAGGTAATTAGTAAGTGTGACAAATGAAGCATAGAATCTTGTTTGTTCCATGCAATTGGAAATCTTGCCTAAGGCTGAGTCAGTAATTAGTCTCTACACTTGCCCGTGTGAATGTGTGTGGGTGTGACATATACCTGACACTCCATTCTGTTTATTTCAGATTGATTAGATCATTTTTGAACAAAGTTGAAGTTTTTTTGTTCGTGTCGTCCATTATCCAGTGTATCATATCGCCATCAATTAACCCATTCACTGCCATTCAAATTGTCCAGGAAGTGATGTTATCAGATTCATCTCTCTGAGGGGACACAGGTGGTTCAGTCGTCTAAGGCGCTGCAGTTCATTGCGTAGAGTAGCGTGATCGTGCCCCTTGGGAACACCAGGAACCTAAGATTGTGGGTTTGAATCCCGGTTTATCATGATTGTGTTTTTAGGTTTGTCAGCACCACACCCATGCTCGTAAATTTCACAATTGTGGTAAATGTCTGAGACATGCATCACTTCAGGCTTTCCACCCACATGAAACCGACGTGAAATATCTGAAATACTGTTCAAAGCAGTCATTCATTCACTCACTCACTCACTCTTTTAAGTAACTTCCCACAGTACCTCTCACAAATGGGTTTGAAATCAACAACCAAACAAAATAACACTTTTGAAAGTAAGGGTGGCTCATACATTTTTAATGTGAAAGAGAAGACTGTCACGATTAACTTTTCACTGGAAAATATAACTTACTAATATTCAGACAGGGAGACAAAGATTCTCATGTTTTCCGGCATTCAAAACAGTATTTACCATAATGTGAGAGTGAGTGAGTGAGTTGGGTTTAACGCCGCTTTTAACAGTATTCCAGTTATATCACGTCGTGTCAGCTTAATGTGGGAGGAAAGCCCGAAAGTGATACAGATCTCAGACGTTTACCACTTCGGTGAAACCCATGAGCACGGGTATGGTACTGACAAACCTAGAAACATAATCTGGGGGAACCGGGATTCGAACCCACAGGGACCATTATTTTTAAGGAACGGAGAGTTACAAGGATATTCCCCTACTTAAAACACATCTCTACTCTTACACTTTGACAAAACATTATCAAAAGCCACAAAACATGCCTTGTAAAGATCAGCTCGCGACGGAGCACATGCAACAGCGCCAGAGAACACAAACAACTCACCATTCCCTAAAAATAATGGCGCCTTCAAAAAACAGAACGACACCACAGATGTGTTTTAATTATGAAACATTGACAGTTAGTCCTGAAAACTGCCAACAAAATATTTCTTTATCAGAATATACAAAAGGAAACGAAAACCACTAAAAAAAGGTTATCTTTTTGCATGGTGAACACATGATGTCAAACAAAGGCATTTCGCAGAAAGTCTACCCACAGGCAGAGGCAGAAATATCCCAGTGTTGACACTGTTGCACCGGACATTTTCACATAACAGTGATTGAATCACTGCACCAGCACATGTACATAGCTATCAATCATAACCAACCACCATCAATACCCTGATAGAAGCACTGCAGGACCTCACTGACTGGCAGACAGGATATTGGAGTAGAGTGAGGAAGGAAATTAGCAATCATCACCAGAGAAAGAAGGAGATGGCTGTTTATACACACCCACTGCGAAACACATATAATTGTTGTCAGTGGGACTACACTGCTGCTGATGACAGGTGATGGTGTGCCATGGTAACAATGTATCACCTGTACTTCAAAATAACACATCCATGTTAAGTAACTGACATCACATCTCTGGCAAGAGGCCAACAAGTTGGTTCTATCAGAACTTTCAAACGTACACAATGGTATCTTTTGGCAAAGAACTGATATGAGTTGTAAATTTGATATATAATGTGCATGCATGATCATGCTTTTGTATGTATTTTGGGCCGGAGGCCTTTAACTGAATGAAACTGTCTGTCTGTTTGAATTTTGTTATCTGAATTGATATCACTGTAGCTCTGACATGAAGAACTGATATCAGTATATGAACTGATATCTACACAGCCTATGTGAAGAACTGATACCAATGTATGAAATTAGAGAAGACTCACCAGAGGCCCTGGGAATTTAAAATTTGTTCCTGACAATAATTTGTCCTTAGGTTTTAATTAAAAAAATGACTTATTCGCTTAAAATACTGGAAGTCCTGAAAAAAAAAAAATTAATGCAAAATATGTATCCTTATGAAATAACACCGATCCTGATACCAAGAACCTGCAGATGAAAAATCTTGCTATGTGAGTTTTCTTGTTTGTTAGTTTGTTTGTTTGTTTGTCCTAAACATTTCTGGTGCACATGAATCACATAAGAGCTACTTTATGCAGATTTCTTGAACACTTCAATATCACTTCAAAGTCAAAAATTTCAAAAATGTTTTTTAGAAAGATTGTGGGTAAAGCATACACACATGATTGTGAGAGGAAAGCCTAATTTGTTACATACCGTATATCGCTGTGTATAAGGCGAGTTTTTCGTACCTAAAATGAGGGGGTTAAGAAGGGGGGTATCTTATACACAGAGTCAAAGATCTCACATTTTTTTCCACTCGCGATGTCAACCAGCGTCCGATAATCATCTGGATTGCAAAACCCACACATTTCTCCTGCTGACAGACACAGGATCATCATCGGTGTGAAATTGGGTTTGAAACAATTACAAATCCAGTTGTTGTATCTGTTCTTTGAACCGCAACAGGCAAATGGTACTTTGATGAGTTTATCGGTCCCTGTTGTATTCCACAGCAGAAACAACTAAACTCTGTGGTCAATTTTGATAAATTCTGCAGCCAATTTTTGATAATTCTGCACACAATTCGGCAAACTATTGAGCTTATTTTTTATGTATTTCCTATTCTTGCATCTGCTTGACTTGTGGCAGGCATTTTTCTGATCAAACTTATCCATGTCTAGTGTCAACATACAGACATGCACTTTCGGTAAGCAATAATACCACTTCAATTTAAAATGAAATCGGGATATTGATTTCATGAAACCATTTCTCAAAATGTAAAATGTTGAAAATATCATTTGTAAATTGTCTTTTTGTTTTTTACATATAACACAAACACCTCAAATAATTATTTGAGAATGATTTAATTAATACAATGCACAATTAAAAAAACGAACTTTCAGTTTAATCTATGCATCTATAACTTTTGATTCAAGAGTTAAAATTCTGCAGTGTATTTGATGTTTTCTGCGGCAGATAAATGCAAAATTCAACACAAAAAGAGATTTTCTGCAAGATAGGCACATTTGATGAGTGGACGTTTTTGAAAAATATTCCCAAACCACAGAATTGCAAAATACAGCGGGGACAGGTTTATCCCAGAAAAATACAGACAGGTATTTTACATAAAATCTAATGAGGTTACTATCTCAGGATATGAACCAGATCACTACGATCAAATTCTTTCGGGTTTTTAAATTGAATCCATTTGTGAACACTTGGCATCTTGAGATTTTGGGAGAACAACACATTAAGCAGTCCAGTGCACAGCTGATCCCCTGCCTGTTACCTATAAGCTTGAGAATAGATCAGTCTTAGTACAGTCGTTGCTCGCAATAACGCCCTTCATGATACTGTGGATTCGGTTAAAACGCAGTGTTATCGCTGGCTCCCATAAATGTCGTGCGGTTTTCCATGTGATTCCATGTATTTGGTGAGAGTACAGCGATGACCTAATAAAATAAATGTCCAAACAACTATGAACACCTGTTTTGTTTTATTTGTTAAAAACATGCGACGTATGTTCTCAATATCTGATTTGGATACCGTATACACCATCCAACTTCGTCAAATTAACTTTAATTGTAAAACAAACATTTACCTTGTTAGTAAGTTGTTACCCTTTCATATGTTGCAATTTACAGGGATTAATTAATCAGCTCAGTGCTGTGAACTTTCGTGAATAGTTTGGAACATCAAGCGTGCCGCGTGTTGTCATTGGAATAACGACATGGTGGATGTGTGGGAGTTGAGGCTTAATCCAGAGCAACATCCAGACACAAACCAGAAAGAAATCGAATAAATCCTGTGTGTGGTATTACTTTCATCATGTTTCTCTACATTCTTGTGGCAAAGTTGACTCCGGATTTTAATGAACATCCCAAAACGTCTACACATGATTTGACAAGAGTAAATGTATTGACATTATAAAACAATAACAAGAAACTGAGTTTGTGGTTCATCTCACTGACAAAACATTTTGTGACTTATTTAGATCTATGTGGCAGGAAAAGTGATAAAGTTTTTAAAGTTGAAATTATTTCACACAATTATTTGAATGGAAAAGGACTGAGTTAAGAGTTGACATCACTTGGAACAAAATGTAAAAACACTGAATTGATAATGACCTGTTTGATCACATATAATACGCGAGTTTCCTCCTCAGCTCAACCCACCATCTCGTCATCCCTTCGCTCGGGCTGTTCCATTACAGTAGGGGGCGGTCGGGTAGCCTAGTGGTTAAAGTGTTCGCTTGTCATGCCGAAGACCCGGGTTCGATTCCCGATACGTGTACAATGTGTGAAGCTCATTTCTGGTGTCCCCCGCCGTGATATTGCTGGAATATTGCTAAAAGCGGCATAAAACCATACTCACTCACTCACTCACTCACTCCATTACAGTAGGGAAAACCCCCTTGGTTGTTTTAATTAATTGTACAAGTTTGGGCATGTAAACCTTTGGGAGATAAACACTGTTTGTATTGTAAGGAATCAACCATTTAATATTCTGGGTGGGACATATCTAATAGACTAAATATAAATATTAATGTTAAGGGTGGGGCATATCTAACAGACAAAATATAAATACAAATATTCTGGGTGGGACATATCTAATAGACAAAATATAAATATAAATATTCTGGGTGGGACATATCTAATAGACTAAATATAAATATAAATAATCTGGGTGGGATATATCTAAAAGACTAAATATAAATATAAATATTCTGGGTGGGACATATCTAATAGACTAAATATAAATATAAATAATCTGGGTGGGATATATCTAATAGACTAAATATAAATATAAATAATCTGGGTGGGACATATCTAATAAACTAAATATAAATATAAATATTCTGGGTGGGATATATCTAATAGACTAAATATAAATATTCTGGGTGAGATATATCTAAAAGACTAAATATAAATATAAATATTCTGGGTGGGACATATCTAATAGACTAAATATAAATATAAATATTCTGGGTGGGACATATCTAATAGACTAAATATGAACATAAATATTCTGGGTGGGATATATCTAATAGACTTAATATGAATATAAATATTCTGGGTGGGATATATCTAATAGACAAAATATAAATATAAATATTCTGGGTGGGATATATCTAATAGACTTAATATGAATATTCTGGGTGGGATATATCTAATAGACAAAATATAAATATAAATAATCTGGGTGGGATATATCTAATAGACTTAATATGAATATAAATATTCTGGATGGGATATATCTAATAGACTTAATATGAATATAAATATTCTGGGTGGGATATATCTAATAGACAAAATATAAATATAAATAATCTGGGTGGGATATATCTAATAGACTTAATATGAATATTCTAGGTGGGATATATCTAATAGACAAAATATAAATATAAATAATCTGGGTGGGACATATCTAAAAGACAAAATATAAATATTCTGGGTGGGATATATCTCATAGACAAAATATAAATATAGATATTCTGGGTGGGACATATCTAATAGACTAAATATAAATATAAATAATCTGGGTGGGATATATCAAAAAGACTAAATATAAATATTCTGGGTGGGATATATCTAAAAGACTAAATATAAATATAAATAATCTGGGTGGGACATATCTAATAAACTAAATATAAATATAAATATTCTGGGTGGGATATATCTAATAGACTAAATATAAATATTCTGGGTGAGATATATCTAAAAGACTAAATATAAATATAAATATTCTGGGTGGGACATATCTAATAGACTAAATATAAATATAAATATTCTGGGTGGGACATATCTAATAGACTAAATATGAATATAAATATTCTGGGTGGGATATATCTAATAGACTTAATATGAATATAAATATTCTGGGTGGGATATATCTAATAGACAAAATATAAATATAAATATTCTGGGTGGGATATATCTAATAGACTTAATATGAATATTCTGGGTGGGATATATCTAATAGACAAAATATAAATATAAATAATCTGGGTGGGATATATCTAATAGACTTAATATGAATATAAATATTCTGGATGGGATATATCTAATAGACTTAATATGAATATAAATATTCTGGGTGGGATATATCTAATAGACAAAATATAAATATAAATAATCTGGGTGGGATATATCTAATAGACTTAATATGAATATTCTAGGTGGGATATATCTAATAGACAAAATATAAATATAAATAATCTGGGTGGGACATATCTAAAAGACAAAATATAAATATTCTGGGTGGGATATATCTCATAGACAAAATATAAATATAGATATTCTGGGTGGGACATATCTAATAGACTAAATATAAATATAAATAATCTGGGTGGGATATATCAAAAAGACTAAATATAAATATTCTGGGTGGGATATATCTAATAGACTAAATATAAATATAAATATTCTGGGTGGGATATATCTAAAAGACTAAATATAAATATTCTGGGTGGGACATATCTAATAGACTAAATATAAATATGAATATTCTGGGTGGGACATATCTAATAGACTAAATATAAATATAAATATTCTGGGTGGGATATATCTAATAGACTAAATATAAATATAAATAATCTGGGTGGGATATATCTAAAAGACTAAATATAAATATAAATATTCTGGGTGGGACATATCTAATAGACTAAATATAAATATAAATATTCTGGGTGGGATATATCTAATAGACTTAATATAAATATATATATTCTAGGTGGGATATATCTAATAGACTTAATATGAATATAAATATTCTGGGTATATATCTAATAGACTTAATATGAATATAAATATTCTGGGTGGGATATATCTAATAGACAAAATATAAATATAAATATTCTGGGTGGGATATATCTAATAGACTTAATATGAATATTCTGGGTGGGATATATCTAATAGACAAAATATAAATATAAATAATCTGGGTGGGATATATCTAATAGACTTAATATGAATATAAATATTCTGGATGGGATATATCTAATAGACTTAATATGAATATAAATATTCTGGGTGGGATATATCTAATAGACAAAATATAAATATAAATATTCTGGGTGGGATATATCTAATAGACTTAATATGAATATTCTGGGTGGGATATATCTAATAGACAAAATATAAATATAAATAATCTGGGTGGGACATATCTAAAAGACAAAATATAAATATTCTGGGTGGGATATGTCTAAAAGACTAAATATAAATATAAATATTCTGGGTGGGACATATCTAATAGACTAAATATTAATGTTAAGGGTGGGGCATATCTAATGGACAAAATATAAATATAAATATTCTGCATGGGATATATCTAATAGACTAAATATAAATATCAATATTCTGGGTGGGATATATCTAATAGACAAAATATCTTCTTTTTCAAGATATGCTTCAAGACATAAAATTCCTATGAAAGGTTGAGCCACATATTTATAGATTTTTTCACCAAACCTCATTGATTCATTTCCACATTACAGACATAGTAAAGTATTTAATTACAAAATGATAATCAATCACAATAATGGATCAATTAAAAAAATATCGCCATTATATCTGAACAAGATACTTAAGATGACATTAAAAAAGTCATCTAACATAATGATATTTTTGCAGCCACAACTTTGATCAGCACTCAATGCTACACTTTAATGCTCAGCCTTGTGTTACAACTGCCAGAAAACAGCACATATAATGCAGGTACCATGGTTATACAGGATGTCATCCATTTGGAAAGTTTTAACCAAACACTGCCGCCTCAGGTTATAAGGTGTATTGCTTCCCTTGCTAAGCATCTTCCCGAGGAAAGAGAGTTAACTGACTTTAAAAGTCCAGTTTCCACCCTTGCCGAACTAGGCTGGAATTCCTGGGCTCGATCGTAGCGCCACCAGTGGCTATTACGAGTTATGTCCTTTCTATGCCTCTCCTATTGACCAATCAGATTCAACCTCTCGCATCACTTGCATTTGCTTCAAACAAAACGGTGGCGCCCAGTCAAGACGGTCTGATCGATAATGAAGATCTATATTGTGATAAAACAGGTCTTACAACGCGAAGTGCATCAAATCCAGTGAGCACCTTGATTAAAAACATGAAAAGATTTAGAAAATATCTGTTGACAACGAGTTAGCGGTGCACATGCTTTGCAAATCCTGCAGTCGACCGAAATCTGCTTGACACTTTACGAACCGGATTTCGATTTTGGTGCACGATTTTGATTGGACTATGCATAGACTCGTTAGTCCAGCCAAAATGTAACTCCATAATACCAGCCAAGTTCGGCAAGGGTGGAAACTGGACTTTTATAGTCAGTTAACTCACTTGCCTCGGGAAGATGTTGCTAAGCTGTATGGCAGCTTTATCCTGATTGGTACTAAGCTATTCAAAGCAACTTATCTTCCCAATAAGGTCATAAATCTGTGTGATTTAATTACTTAAAGATGAAAAAAGTATGCCAAACTTACAAATATCTAAAAAAAAGCAGTGCTTGTTTTCGCCTATTTAAATTGTACTCTGAGCCACAGATTTTCAAGGTATATTCTGGAAAGGATAAATGTGTATTATTGTATCAAGCTTAAGTCAAAACATTTTTGATACTATTTTTTAGTGTTTATACATATTACTGATGCGCAAAGGTCGTTAAGTCCTTGACATTATGAACCATTAAGGCTTTGAGTTTTTCTTTTTCCAGCATAATATTTGCATGTAAATATATCATTACAGAACATCTACACATCCAACCTCATGAAAATGAGATTTGGACTCCGATATCACACCCAATGACAGCTCACTGGGAGGTCGTGTCAGGTGAGCTTCCTATCAGCCACTCTGCATTGAAGCTTCAATATTCTTGGTATGAGCGAATAATGGACAATCATATCTGATTTCTGTATTTTGAAAACAAATTAAATGCAAGTTCTGAATGCAAACAATAAAGCTGTATTGTATTGTTGATGGTGTGTACATCCTTGGATGGGACGGATAACTCAGGTACTCCGGTCCGGTGGGTAATGAGTAGGACCTGGGTACCCACATGACTACCCGGACCCGTGGTTAGTCATGTGATATATTGTTTCATGACAAAAATTCACTATATAACTACATGGTTACACGACAATTTTAATTCTCTAATGTTCGCATTTCTTCATGACTATGAACACATTCCTTCTGACTTATGTATGTTTGAACAAAGCTAAAACTTCAGTCAACTTCAGTGTATGCATGACCACATCGTTTTATATTTGTATCTAAATACATTCTGTCAGGGCTACAGTCAAACTATTCCCAATTGGACATTTTGTACCTATCTCTTGACTCCAACAGCGGGTACCCGGGTAGGGTCGGGTAATAGGGGTGTGGGTACCCGGGTAGTAAATTTGGACTCGTCCCAGCCCAAGTACATCCTGTCGTTTCTGATCGCCATTGCAACACCACTCAAAAGGCACGGATTATCAAGGGTATATCTGTGGCCGGTTGCCTTTGCTATTACAGATCAAAATGTCTGGATGGTCCTTCACCCCTATGAATTTAAAATGGGCAGCCAATGTTCATTCAGGGTTTGTTGACCTGACCCGACCTTCTATGAGGGTGGTGTTAGATCCTCACACAGATAGTTATCATATCAGAATCAAACATTTGAAGGAGACTGCTCACATTCCAGTAAGCTCAGACATCTTTGTAAATACTGCTTAAACCCTCTCACAGCACAAGACTGCTTCATGTACAGTGTATTACCCATGGCCAAAGAAGGGATATGACAAGTTGTCCTCCTGCACTCGAGGTCTGGGCAATGGGTTGAGGTACCTACCCTCTATGGCAGTTTATGTGTAGGATAAAGCATTTCCAAGGGTTTTTATGATATTTAAAACCTGCATCCACGTGATAAAACCGAGGGATGTTAGCCCCTAAGTTTTGTCCCAAAGGGAAGTGTTTTATCTAACCTTTAAACTATAAAAAGATACTTTCCATGAACCTTAGGAAAGAGGCGTAAAATATCTGTTTCTGGTGTATCGTACTTGAAAAATACATTCTTAATAGCATTGTGATTTAACAGCACCTAGTGGTACACTCACTTGGCTACAGATATGAAGATTACATGTTCAATCCTTGGGAATATAAAGAAAACATTTTTCATTTGATTTTACATTTCATTACATTGTGTTCAAATACAAAATATATTTCTCGCGAGAAACATTCATATAATACAATGTAAATGGAAGCTGTATTAATAAAATCCCTGGGGATATTATAACAAATTACATAGCACATATGCCAAGGATATCCTATTATAACATCTCTGTTTGTGAGATTTAACCCAACTGGAGAACAATAGGATGACGTCACTGGAGGTTTATAAGTATGAGTAACCTCGGAGAACTTGAACTGATATCGAGGGTACATGAACTGATATCGAGGGTACATGAACTGATATCGAGGGTACATGAACTGATATAGAAGGTACATGAACTGGTAGAGGGTACATGAACTGATATCGAGGGTACATGAACTGATATCGAGGGATCATGAACTGATATCAAGGGTACATGAACTGATATCGAGGGTACATGAACTGATATCAAGGGTACATGAACTGATATCGAGGGTACATGAACTGATATCGAGGGAACATGAACTGATATCGAGGATACATGAACTGATATCAAGGGTACATGAACTGATATCAAGGGTACATGAACTGATATCGAGGGTACATGAACCCATGTTACTCGAGGGACTGGTGGACAATAAATTTATCTTTTGCACACCTTAATATATTGCACTCAGGTACCGTATTCGACGTAATAAGCGCCCAGGGCGCTCTCTAAATTAGGGGGGCTCTTATTAGAATATTATTTTGAGTTGAAAGATTGTAAATTTCGTGGTTTATGCTGACAGCCTGAAATGTTTATATACGACAGATATATTTTTCCAGGATTTAATTGCCCATAATTAAGAGTGCATATAACATAGGAGTGCGTATTATACACAAATAAATAAGTCTTGGGTACATTAAAGGGGAAGTGTACACGCAAAAATCACTTTCTTTCTTTTTCTAAACAAAACGCAATTTTAGAATTAATTAGTATCTGTGTTTGAAAATATACACTCATTTTTTTCACAGTGAAAGTAGGAAGCTCACAATAGTGTGAAAATGATATGCCGTTATGAGGCCTTCGTTTTTCGAGCTAAACAGGCCTGAGTTATCCCCCTTAGATTATGACGAAATTGGTGCCAATTCAACTGGGTCCCTGTCTATTCTCAACGCAAAAGATATCAAGTACCAGTTTGCGGTAAAACAAAATGGCCTACGACACACGCCGGTGCAGTGGTGACTCAGCATAACACTATGCTGGCTGGCATCTGAGACGCTAGAATCACACACCTGGACCTACACCACGTGAAGCGGCTCTAACAAAGCATGATGACGTCATAATGTTTATCAACTGGCACCAATGACGTCATATCGCAAGGGGCATAAGCCATGGTGTTTTTGTTGTGGAAATAGAACACTTGGTAAATGTGAAAAACATAAATCGTTTTAATGCAAAAAATATGTTAATTAATTGTGATATTTTTATATTTTTGTCTATGACACTTCTAGGTTAACACTTTTAATGTGGAAAAAGTACAAGAAAAATAGGTTCATTTCCCTGTGAACTTGCCCTTTAATCAAATGGAAGGGGTGCTAATTGAGATTGTTTACTAGCCAATATATTAGCAAATATCGCCGTGGGCGCTTATTAGAGCAGGGCGCTTATTACGTCGAATACGGTATGTCTTATGCATGCATTGGTTCAATTCGGTAGGAATACCACAGTCAGACATTTTTCAACTTTGTTCATTTTTCACATTCATAAAAAAAATAACAGACAACATAAAACAAACTATGAACTATTCCCCGAGATCAATTTCATTCGAAAAATATTGTAAACTTCCAGAGAATGTTGTCTTACATCATTAATTCAGTAAACGAAATAGTTGTGGGTATGTTGCGAATGTAAAGCAATTCGAGCAGAGACGTAAGAAATGTAGCGGGGCACATTGAAATAATATGAATGGGTCAGCCAATCAGAATCCAGCATCCATGTGTGAGGTAAGATAATGTGTGTATGTCCCATACCTGTAACTACACATTGTAAAAGATTCCATGAGTCAGAGCAGATTATCCTCAAATGAATTTGACAGTTTAGGGATTTGAATAAAAATTTCCAGGATTTCCAACTGTCCAGTCCCGTTTAGTTATGTCTAGATATTGTTGTTAAAACATGACCTGTTGTGACCTGAGTGCCACCTGAAGACCTTGTGTCATCACTTTTTGATAGTGATTCACAAACACATGCTCATGATACATTCGGAATTGTACAATGGACAGATTTCCTATGGTTATTGAAATGTTTGTCGCTTTATTTTCTACATTATTCAAATAGGAAATGATGGAACCATTAACCAGGGATACATAAGATCAGGGGGGAGGTCAACTGAACAGCGCCATGACATCAGCCCATTACAGCGTAACTCAAAGGGGTTCTTTATCACAGGACAAAGCACTATAGGAGCCTCTGATCCTTAGCGAAGCATCTTAGAATGTACATTCCATTATTATAGGAGCACTTACTTACTACTTTGCCAACTTCTCACGGTACAATTGAGGTCCATATGGAAATCTTTCACAGTGTCAACAGTGTTGCATAAAGGTAAAATTATTCAACTTTTTTAACTATTTTAACACAAATGCATAAACCTTTGTCTGTATTCTAAAGAAACATCACAATTTCTATGTAAGGTGCTAACTTACTAACAAATAAAAAAACCACATGCATATTTGTACAGTGAACACAAATACCTAACAACAGACACCCCAACTACAATGTGAAGATATAGTGTGAGATTATAAATCATTTGTCTGATCAAATCTTACAAATGTCAGCAAATTAAAAATTCCTATTTTCTAAGGCTAAACGGTCACACCCTTAGATCTGTCAACAAATCATATATTTCATTAAAGACTTGATTGTAATGACAGACGAGTCGGCGAGATAAATAACATGAATGTGACTGTGAGAGAAGATATATATATCATTTCCAGATATCTTTCTGTAAACATCAATAACAATTCCATGAATCTTATATTAATACAGAAAATATCATACAATACAATATAATAAAACATGTTTACAAAACCAACAACCATCACTGATGTGTTTCTGAAATTTGAAAAACTTGAGCATTGCCAGTATGATTGTGAGGTTGACATATGATGAAATATACAACTCAAAAAAAGTTATAGAACATCCGATGCTTTCATATTTTATAGATAATCTGTCATGCCATATATGCTACTAAAAAGAAATTAAAGTACACCCAATCCTTTCATATCAATATAGATAACTTGTCATGCCATGGCAGATTACCTATAAAACAATCTCATTAAAATCAGATCTTAGTTCTCGCTATCGCTAAACAAAGATCTGAAGACATCCCATTAGGGGTCACGTCAGAACAACCTTTCATCCGATTAATCAGAGCTTCACTTACCAGATTATAAAATTGACAGTCGGAATGTGATTTCTAATCATGCAACCTTGAAAACTTTAACACGGGGTATTCTGAATGATAGTTACGGGTTAAACAACAGAATCCGTACAGTCTCGACCATCTATTAGCCATTCCAGAATGTTCTTCTTTTTTTTTCTAGTAGTCTTTATTCAAGTGTATTGTAGGCCATAGGCCCATGATACAAACGGTAAGTGTACATCAGAAGTTGGAGGATCACATTTATGTATTTAACAATGATTGTCTAAGATGCATGGCTTTAACAATAAACAAAGAAAGACTTTGAACAGTTGCTCGATGGACAGATGACATTAGGATGTTGAACTTTTGCCTTGTTGGGAATTCATAATATTTTCTTGGTATAAATTCTGCCCTCAGAGTCTGGTAACATTTGCATATTTGAATAAAATGGTACTCATCTTCAACTTAATTGTATTTACATGCTTTGCAAACTCGTTCCACTTTAGGTTCCATTTGGTGTCTACCAGATTCGATCCGAAGATGATGGGAACTACACCGTAATCTAGCCAGAGCATGTCGACATTTCTCTTGTGGTAACATAGTAAAATATATTTCCAGGCAAAACGTTTGCTTTTACAAAGAATAGTAATATGATTTAGAGCTTTCTGAAAGAGTTGCATGCCAGTCTTGTTCATATGAAGATTTTAATCTCCATAGAAATTCATTTATAAACTTGGGGATATTCATAATACATCGGTGCTCCCACACAAGGCCAAAACCTGTCACCTAAATAATACTTCTAATTTTTGAAGCCCAAATTATTTTACCATTTTGGAGCGCCTGAAAGTGCATGTTAAACATTTTTGGACATATCGTGAGTCTGGCATTTTCAAAATATTACACCAGTATTTAACAGCTCTTTTATACGCGTAAATAAACAGCGGATAACGTCCACATTCACCTCGCACAACTTGGTTTGAGGTTGAGTTTTGAACTCCTAAAATTCGTTTACAAGCAATCATGTGTACACTCTCAATTTCGTTACAAATGTCAGGACTCAAGCCCCATATTTCCAACCATATAACATTAAAGGAGTGATTCTGGTATCAAATATTTTAAAACAAAATATTAAAGGATAACGGCTTCAGCTTTGCTAAAGATTTAAGTACTCTAAATAACACTTTCTTTGCTTGTAGAGCTGCATCCTTTACATGTTTACCCCATGATAAAGACCTGGTAAATGTTAAGCCTAAATATTTATAGGAGTTTTCACAATCGGGCTTGATTCCATTAAAAAAACATTTCTCATGCTTTGATAAGATACCACCTCTTTTAAAAACAACAACCTTGGTTTTCTCTACATTTACATATAAATGATATTCATCACAAAACAATTTCAATGTATTAATACATTGCTGAAGTCCATACACACTATCAGAAACCAAAATGATATCATCAGCAAATAATAACACAAAAAGTTGAACAATATCGGGATGTAGTTGTATTCTATATCAGAGTGTCGCTTACCAGATCATGAAAGTGACAGTCGGAATGTGATTTCTAATCATGCAACCTCGAAAACTTTAACACAGGGTATTCCGAACGATAGTTACGGGTTTAACGACTGAATCCATATGATTTAGACCATCTATTACCCATTCCAGAATGTTCTTTTGTTTAGGTTTCAAATTTGTAATCGAGAATTTGTCAAAATATGTTTTGAAGTGTAGTCGGCAATTTGAAATTAGTGCTGGTCGATCAAAGTTCAAAATTAGTGCCGCAAAGCACAAGAAAGCTCCCTTCTGATTGGTCAATCCATTTGCCAGTCAAAGTTCGCGCAAGGTCGGTCTGACGTGAACCTTAATGGGTTGTCCTCAGATCTTTGTTTAGCGTAAGCAAGAACTAAGATTTGATTTTAATGAGATTGGCTATAAAAATATGAAAGAACTGGGTGTTCTTCAACGTCTTTTGAGTAGTATATAAAACTGAAAATGAAACGACCCTCTTATATTAAAGGAGTAAAAGCTGAAGCAAATTTGGAATAAACCAAAGTTATTTGTTTCACAGATGAAAATATAATCTTGAATGTTGTAAAGGATATAAATTTGGAAATCTGTTTTGAAATCTGTTCATTCTCTTTACACAAGGTCAGACCAAATTAGTTTCACGTTTTCTTTGTCATTTGACTCAATGGTGGAGACACAATATAGAGCATTATAAAAACTACTTTGAGGTTAATTTCCTAAAAATGCCTTTTTGAATAAAAGTTTTTTAACAACAATAAAATACAATAAGAATCTAAAACATAATATGTTCAATCAAACATATTTGTTATTCAAATCAAATTTTATAATTTGATTAATCATTGGAATAATGTCCCTCCAATGAAGTCGAACATATACACTACAACTAATTTCCATAAAAAATTCAAAGTCTTCATACTGCATTGTTCAAAGACAACATATTCATGACTCACTATCAAGTATTTACACAGAAATATTGACCAATAAACATAAAACACACCAGGGAATAATGACAGCATAAACACGCACTGAAACGTTTCAATTAATGTCAAGTACCCACAAAACACACACATATCAGGACCATATTTCCACTCCAGCAGTGAAAGGACACTTGATAACTTGAGAAAACATTATAAAACCTTAATCAGCGGCGGTACTAAGAACCAACATAAATATGTGTTTCACAGGTACAGCTATTCAGCACTGTATTACACTGTGACGGAGCATAAAACACCACTAGACCAGGGTTATTTTGCTCAAGTGTTAATGTAGTCGATTCTCATCACCAAATCCTGGCTTTGTGGCTGCACCGTGTTATGTAGGTAATGAACATACCGCATACCGCCCATACTGGGATTAAGGCCAGAGCTTCATGTGCGAAACAACATCAGATCCGCAGTAAATGGCTTTCTTGGACATTGATTGGCTGAGATCTTATTCTAATGTTTGAATAATAAATAGGCTGGCTGGAGTTTGTCATGTGAGCCAATTACACAGAGAGCCCTTGAACAGGCCCCTGTAATACACAGGCCAGGTGAAGTAGCAGTTATTACTTCGGCCATAAAATGAGAGTCATTATTCGTTATGATTCTTGCTGCTGCAAAAACAGTCATGGGAATATAAGAATCTTATCTGTATCCGATCAATTTTGTATCGAAACGGTAATATACTTGCAGGAAAGTAAATGTAAACGTTTCAGGTGGGATTGTGCCAATGGTTGGGAGAAAACAATTTTAACAACTCGGATCAGGCGCAATATTATTTAGTGAACTAAACTACATAAACTATGTACTAGTTTAATAATAGTGGGATGCTGATGCAAGGCGATACAACACTTTGGCAGAGTTTGCAGCATGAAATGTAATCAATGATAACACAGAAGAAACTCCCCATACAACAAGGAGTACAAGACATGTATTTGATGTACCTAGGCAAAGTAAAAAGAGGCAAACGTGGCATCAGGTGCAGACGCAAGGCAGTTCAAGACCTAGGCAAACTTTACAGAGCATGAAATATGATGGATTGATAATACATGAATAACTCTCCATACAGCAAACATGGAATGCATGACTTGTGTATGGTGTATCAAGCCAAATGAAAACGGGAAAACATGACACGAGGCAATCAAAACCCAATTTTTTGGCAGTGTAGAAAGGCTACTGTGGTTGCTGAAAACCTCTCTAAGTTCCTGCTGCGTGAGCAACCCCCGCCTGACCTTCTGTTTTATTAAAAAACGAGAGCACATCTGTCATCCAAGCCAAAATCAGTTTGTCTAGTTAAGATTGTTGACTGACCATTTTGTTTTGAAGAATGTAAGTGAGTGACCTTGGATTAATGCTGTTTCGAACTGTATCTGAACAAAATCAGAGCCTGGAGTATTTCTGTGAAATTTATATCATGGAGGTAAGAAAAAAGGTAGATTTATAAAGGGCACCGAACCAGCAGGCAAGGAATTAAATGAGATTTTTAATAATACAGTTTTCCTAAGAAATAATACAGGATAAGTAAGTTGCAAGGTTAGGGATGAGCACAATAGGAGTTGAATTCTTCCATGTGATTCATCAACAAAGTAATTACGTCCGTGGCACGATCACGTATGCTCCTTAGTAGTGTAGGACTTAAGTTGAATAACTATAATTATGATATCAATTTGACATTCATTTATATTTTGTTGCCATGCAACATATTTTCACTAATTTCTAACTGACTGTTGATATTATTAGGCCATATCTTTTTTTTGTATTCCAAGTTCAATTCTCTGTATAAATGCAAATATATGATATTAAAATGAGCACAATGCAATGCAAGGTTGTCTTACATCCTATATTATACTGTTATCCAACATTTGAATTTATGCCAGTACTGACGATGTTCTTTTTACCATGTATTTCAACATAGCGTCTGCTTATGAATATTGATATTTTACTACAATGTCATTTCAATAAGTGATCTTAACGATATGTACACTAGCAATGATATAACTGCCACTTAATGTAACACCACACCACAGACCTAAATAATTTAGGTCCTTGGCCTCACAAAGTACATATCTGCAGTTACTTCAAATGAAGTGATAAAGACACATATAAATTCATTGATGTCAATATATAAATATTCCAATAAAGAGAAAACTTTGTAAGTAAAGCACTATCAAATCCTATATTGTGTTTTGTCAACAAGATATGTTTACAAAAACAAAACTGAGATCACAGAGTAAAAGGTAGATTATCCAGTAACAGTCTGAGATCATAGAGAAAAAGGTAGATTATCAAGTAACAGTCTGAGATCACAGAGTAAAGCGTAGATTATCCAGTAACAGTCTGAGATCATAGAGTAATAGATAGATTATCCAGTAACACTCTGAGATCACAGAGTAAAAGGTAGATTATCCAGTAACAGTCTGAGATCATAGAGTAAAAGGTAGATTATCCAGTAACAGTCTGAGATCACAGAGTAAAAGGTAGATTATCCAGTAACAGTCTGAGATCACAGAGTAAAAGGTAGATCATCCAGTAACAGTCTGAGATCACAGAGTAAAAGGTAGATCATCCAGTAACAGTCTGAGATCACAGAGCATATAAGTCCTGACCCCGTGACGATCTGTCTTTGTTACCCACCTGGGAGGGGGGGATGCCCAGCAGCAGCATCAGCAGCATGGACTACAAGAGGGACGGTACGGAGTGTGGCCATAAGTATGCTCCACTTGTTGTCCTCCACAACACTACACAGAGTGCTGAAGATACCGTGAAGAGATTACATTGGACGTGATAAGATTTACCAACCAGTATTGATTTCCAGGTCAATCTTCTTTCCTTTTTTCAACAATGGCTTTTGTATCATGACAGAGAGCAACCAGAAGGTGAATGACTCCTACCTTTGACGTCACACACTCCATACATAAGGATTTTGATTGTTTGTTTGTTGTTTAACGCTGCACTCAGCAATATTCAAGCTATATGATGGCGGTCTGTAAATAATTGAGTCTGGACCAGACAATGCAGTGATTGATATCACGAGCACTGATTCACAAAGTTTGGATACGATGACATGCATCAACCAAGTCAGTGAGCCTGACCACCCGATCCCGTAAGTCGCCTCTTACGACAAGCATGGGTTGCCTATTCTAACCTATTCTAACCCGGATGAAATTATGAACAGAAACAGGTAATAATGTGTGCTGTTGCTTGTGCTGTAAATCATAGATAACCATGTATATTTGTGTTTTTTAACTACTTAATGCGTTCAGTTTAATAAAGAGGTTAACACAAAATTATTTCTTTCATAAAGTTTTAGTTTGCACAGTCATACATGTCATTTATTTCATAAGAAGATAATCATGATAAAAGGAACCAACAAGTTGTGTGTTTTTTTAACACTTCTAGTGAGTGAGTGAGTGAGTATGGTTTTACGCCGCTTTTAGCAATATTCCATCAATTTCACAGCGGGGGACACCAGAAATGGGCTTCACACATTGTACCCATGTCGGGAATCGAACCCGAGTCTTCAGCGTGACAAGCGAAAGCTTTAACCATTA
This sequence comes from Haliotis rufescens, assembly GCF_023055435.1. Taxonomy (NCBI): domain Eukaryota; kingdom Metazoa; phylum Mollusca; class Gastropoda; order Lepetellida; family Haliotidae; genus Haliotis; species Haliotis rufescens. The sequence continues at coordinate 67,923,734 of NW_025963779.1, read as the reverse complement.
GGCTACCCGACCGCTCCCAAATAATTCTATAACTAATATGTATTGAAAAAGTTAACAGCAGCTTTTGAAGAAATAATAACCAATGCTTTCCTATCGGTGTTTGCTGTTTGCCATTTATTTATTACAATATATTTTCTATACATATTAAACAGTAATCATGATCATCCAACAATGATCATACCTGGACATAGAGATTTAGTTAGATTGTACAAGAAAGAAGAAAACTAATTATGGTCAAGGTAATGCCCTTTTTTAAATTGCAAACTATTTTTTTCAAATTTTCAAGGTTAAGTATTAACGAAAGAATAATCACCACATCCCCATGTATCACTCAAATGTGCCAAAAAAGTTATGGCCAAAAGAAGACTGTTACAAAAATGCTGCAAAACAGATGAAGTGGATTTGTTATCTTTCCAAGAAGCAGGTTATAAAGAAACAATAACTAGAAATTCTGTACTCTCGTCTTGCAAGGATATGCTATGAAGACATTCTATTATCAAGTCTTTTTGTCCATAATTCACACAGGAAACATTGCTATATTAATTCATTCCAAGGGCATACAGTTAGATACCTGTTTCATATATTGTGACTGGACACCATGCCAAATACTTGAATTATTGTTGTGGGGTCCGGTGCCATTCAAACAAATATATTGTCTTCAGAAAAAAACATTTTATCAAATAATTACTTAATCCTGCAGGATACAACATACCACAGACTGATGCCATCGGTGCAAAATAGTGAATAATAAGCAAACCATCTATATTTACAAGATCTATTGTTACCCTTCATTAAACCTGCCTCTATGTAGAGGTTTTATATTTTTCTTTGTAACATTTAAAAAAAGATGTGTTTGATGCTGTTATAGCATAAAGGAAAGCATTTGTTTTTGCTTACATTCCGCAAATTACCGTATTCGACATAATAAGCGCCCCGCTCTAATAAGCGCCCATGGCGATATTTGCTAATATATTGGCAAGTGAACAATCCAAATTAGCACCCCTTCCGATTGATCAATGTACACAAGACTTATCTATTCGTGTATAATACGCACTCGTGTGTTATATGCACCCTTATATTATGGGCAATTAAATTCTGGAAAATATATCTGTCGTATATAAACAGTTCAGGCTGTCAGCATAATCCACGAAATTTATCTTTCAACTCTGTTTTTTTCCAAAAAATAATATTCTAATAAAAGACCCCTTTTTCTAATTTTGAGAGCGCCCTGGGCGCTTATTACGTCGAATACAGTATTGCAAGTTTTAGATTATCCTGTTCATTCTGATTTCCTATCTTTCTTTCAGAGATAAATGTAAGATTCTCAAATATATTAGAATAAATAAAACAAATGGTGTCTAAAAAGTCTTATGTTTGATACCTTAAGAGGTTGAACAATCATACAAACAAACATAATCTTTCAACATTGAGTTATTGTTATAGGTAGTTATTGGTTATCCCAAACAACAACCTCAGTTGTTAGGGAACCAGTACCTACAGGAGGAGCTGAAATGTATGGAAGGTTTACAAAAACATAGGGAGTAGTGAATTAAATAGGTTTAAATGTAGATACATATAACATGTGGATTAATGAGTAACGCATGAGTAAGTTTGTTAGATTAGAGAAAAATTAACAGAGAATATTGTCTCTTAGATTTGTTATTTTAAGACTTTTTCCCACTTATGTATGGCAAACATTTACAATGATAGGTGCTGAAATACATGCCCAGGGAACTAGGTCTGGTTTTTGTTGTTGTATATTTGTCTTATTGCACAATACAAATCTGGCGTTGAGCAGTGGGCCCATAACTAATACTACCCATCCCTCTGATGTTATTCATCATGCAAACGCATGCACGCACTCACGCACACACTCACGCACACACTCACGCACACACTGATGTACACACTCACATACGCCCTGATGTAAACACCCATGCACGCACTGACGTACACACTCACGCACGCACACACACTAGCCATGCCAGTCCATAACAACTATTGTTCACCACAAGCAATTGTGGGATCTCAATATCATGAAAGTTACAGCTGACTTTTCTTTATTTGCAGATATTTCTCTGAAAAATTCTGGTCAGTACTGGTACATGGGCCAAAAAAAGCAAAATGTAAAAAGACAATTCAGATTACTTATTTAACTTTTTTTTTTTTAAATTTATATGAACAGTTTTAAATAGGTTTGTTGATCTTAAATATATTGTACGCCAAAAGTATTGTGGTGATCATATCAATTTTCATTCACCAAAATTAAGATCAAGTCTGCTTTTGGATGTTGTTTCCACTTTTCAACATTTTAAGGTCAGTGGAAAGCATGATCCAATTTTTTTTAAACAATTCCTTACAGTCATTAAATCTGTCTCATCTCAACATCATGTCACAAAGTTTAAACAACACAAGCTTGCAAAGCTTGAAAGAAGAATTTAAACTGAAGACAGTTACAAAACTGGGTTCTCAAGAATCAACTGGGATATTAAAAGTCATAAAACATGGCCCAACAGCTCCCACTGTGGCAGATTTTAGACAAGGACTTGTTCCAGTTATTAACCTTCATTCCTAAAAATAGAACTATTCATAACAACAAAACATGAAAAGGAAGAGTTGAAATTCTGTGAAAATGATTGTAAAATAATATGTAGACCATAAAAACTCATTCCAAGGGATTAAAAAACATAAATGTCACAAGATCATAGTAAATGTCAGGAACATAGTAAGGCACTATTTCAAATTCCGAAACCACGGAGATCCTGATTAAACCTACCTGCAGGTAGCATTGTCAACACTACGGACAGCTGTACGTATTCCCTGAATCCACGGCTCTATACACTGACCCGAGTACCTCTGCCACTGTTTACATGACCAGGATATACTTACATCAGTAAGTCTGTCCAGTACCTGTACACTTGCCAACCAGGTTGCATGACTGATCACTTAGTGAGGTATTCCTGGCTACAAGGCGCTCTGAGAAAATAGTCCCACAATGCATCAGACATATATCTATATATATAGATATATATATCGACTGATAGAACAATGGCGCAGGTGATCAAAAATTTATTTTTAGAGGAAAGGAATTATTCCTGAAATAATATCCCCTATTGTAGATAGTGGGTAGGTTTATCCCCCTTCTAAAATTTGTACCTGCCTGTATGGCTGGTAACAGAGTCACTCTTCATCATCAACTTTCCAGGTGAATCAATATCCGTGTGCATGTACCTGTTATTGGTTGGCATAGAGACGAGTCATTGGTCTGCCTGGTGCTATGTGTTTGTCACAACTTCCAAAGGCTAGGACATTACTTCAGACAGATCAATTCCCCCTGAATACTAGCCATACCGTAACTTGAAAATAGTTAATCATTATGACCAGGCCATTTTGAGAGGTGACAAACTGCCATGTCAGGCAGTGAGGACATGTTTAGTTAGGGACATGACACAGAAACTGGAGGCAAAAGGCTTCAGTATATACATGCTTCGAGTAAGGGTTATGCATGGATTGTTGCCATAGACTTTAAGTACAAGTGAACATAAATGGGCAAGCCTTTGGCGTGTGGTCATCAGAGAGTAGATAACTTATAAAGATAGTGTTTTGTTTGTTTGTTTGTTGTTTAATGCCACATTCAGCATTATTCCAGCTATGTGATGCTGAACTGTATAGTCTGAAAGGTAATTTAAGGTACCGACGTTTACTACAATATCTGAAAAACTATCGGACCTACTCCGCTCAAAGTTGGTATGAGATTATTAAACAGTCATACATAACTGGATATTACATTTAAAGACAATCGGTGCATGAATAAAAAATCTGTCTATTTAGCTATCACTATATTTCATCAACAACCAGACCTGTTCGTCACGGGTGGAACCATCATTCATTGAAACAGCCATCTGCATAATGCTACCCCTGCGTCACAGGGCTATATGACACAGTTGAACCAATCAACTCAACTCGAAAGGTTGCACTGGAATCACGCACCTTGAGGCGCCTAACGCTAACACCGTATTCGTGCGTGTGAGATTCCCGTGCACCCTTTCGAGTTGAGTTGATTGGTTCAACTGTGTCATATGGCCCTGTGACGCCCTGTAAAAGGAAGGATGAAGGCAACACATTTGTGATGAAGGGAATTGAAGGTTCCAGAGCAGAGGGTTGAGGGGAGGTTGAAAATGTATGGGTGGATGAGGGTGAAGATATGATGAGGGGTGAGCCGGTGATGAGTGAGTGAGTGAATGTGATTCAATGAGTCAGCAATATTCCATTTACAGGACAACTGAGTACAGTCAAGTCCCGTTAATCCGACATTGTTGGTTGCATATGATTATGTCGGATAAACAAAATTAAGTAGCATCAACGTGCATGACCGAACAGCGGACAACTACACGATAGATAACAATACAAACACGTAATAGAAAATATAAATGAAATACCAGTATTCATATTGTTATATTACATTGTTTACGGAATATGTTTTCTAACCATGCAACTTCTAAAGCTCAACACAAAACAGCTGTTACGGACTGTATGACTTATTCAAAATACTTTCAAAAGCATAGTCTGGAATGGAAGTCGCAAGTTTGAAACTGGTACCGCAAAGCTAAGAAAGCTGCTTTCAAAGTGGCTAACGTTAACTTCCTGTTAGTTATTTCATTGGTCATTTAAACCTCAATTGTTTATTGTTAAGCAAGTTTATCTCTGCAGCTGTTGTAATATGCAGCGACCAGCCGACTCGTCTTGCACCATAACACGGGCTGTGTACTCGCGGGCAGATGACCACAGATCACTGTGTCGGATTAACGAGACTGATTAATGAGTGATTTCGGTAATTCGTTGCAAATAAGGTGTGCCGGAGTCGGAGTCGGAGTGCGAGACTGTCAGATTAACGGGTCTAAATAGCACTGATTTAATCGGTTCCAATCATTAGTGTCGGATAAAGCCGATTGTCGGATTAAAGAGTGTCGGATTAACAAGACTTGACTGTATGAGACCAGGAAGAAAAAAGGCAGAGCACAAATGTTAGTGACAGCAAGGATGACTATGAAGCAGAGATGAAGAAAAAGAATGGAGATGAGGTCAGGTGAGGACAAAAGAAGAGCATAAACATTGATGAGATCAAGGATGAAGGTGATGAAGAAGGTTATAAGGGATAAGATCGGGGAAGATGGAGGCAGACAGTAAGAATAAAGGGGACGCTGAGAAAGGAAGGATTGGGGATGAGTTCAGGGCAGAAAACAAAGCTGACACCAAGGATGAAGGAACTGAAGAGATGCTGACGAGTTGGATTGAGTTGAGGTCAAGGAAGATGAAGGAAGAACATCAATGTGGCTGACATCAACATTGAAGGTGATGAATAGAAGGAATGGAGATAAAGTCAGTGGATAAAGGGCACAAAATTACCAACCAATCAGGGACACTTGAACAGTTCACAGTCTAGTGTCATATAAAGTGAGTGAGTGAGTGAGTTGAATTTAACGACGCTTTTAACAGTATTCCAGCTATATCGCGGCGTGTCAGCTTCATGTGGGAGGAAAGCCCGAAGTGATGCAGGTCTCAGACCACTTCGGTGAAACCCACGAGCATGGGTATGGTGCTGACAAACCTAGAAACATAATCGGGGGTGTCATATAAAAAAATAACTTTCATATATAACATGATAGACAGCTCTACGGAAATATTTATTGTTTACCAGTATTTTGAGGGGAGCATCTGCCAGAGATTATCAGTCTTGGTTATTTGCCAAAACAGATTCGAAAGGGAAAATAGAAGCCAAAAATACACGAATGGATCACTAAAAATCATTGATGACACCAGGTGTTTGCAAAAAGGCTAAGGAACCCATAATGGATAGAGTGTTTATTAGGGATGATATGGTACAGCCACAGACTAGTTATTGTTTGTCTGAAAACCCCTGGGTATTGACTAAACATTGTCTGTTACCCTGGGTATCTTATCTCCAAGAGGTACATTATGCATGGTCTCAGAGACAGGATATATGCCAGTCATAATTTCAGTAATTGCCCTATCCTCCCAAAAGGACAATTGAAAAGCGATTACAATAATGATAAAATGTGTTCCAGAATCATTGATAGTCTCTTAAACATCTCGTTTTCCCATCAGTGGCAGCCGCATGGTTCCGCGGCAGAACATGATCAACCCTCTTGTCGTACTCTATTGGATGATAAAATGCTCCCGTGTGGGACAACACAATTCACTTACTCTGGCGTTTAATCATTATTTCAGCTGAGTCACTGTTTGTCTTTATTCTCGTCTGCCATCCGTGTTGCTGCTGTCTTCAATCTGATCTTTTGTCAAGGGATTCAGTATTAACAAAAGGACAATGTAGCTACCCACTGCATCGTGTTCTGCATCAGTACATTTCCTACTGTTTCATGAAAGACATATACATTGTGTAAAAATAAAAAGCAATGAAATTTGTAAAGCCTGTATTATTACAGTCCATGAAATCCGATTGGTCAGTGGCAATCTTGTAAATCAGTTATTATTAATCTGTATGAAATCTGATTGGTCAGTGGCCGTCTTGTAAATCAGTTATTATTGCACTGTATGAAATCTGATTGGTCAGTGGCAATCTTGTACATCAGTTATTATTACACTGAATGAAATTTGATTGGTCAATGACAGTCATGTAAATCAGTTTTTATTACACTGTACGTGATCTGATTGTTCAGTGACAGTCATGTACATCAGTTATTATTACACTGTATGAAATTTGATTGGTCAGTGGCAGTCATGTACATCAGTTATTATTACACTGTATGAAATCTGATGGTCAGTGGCAGCCATGTACATCAGTTATTATTACACTGTATGAAATCTGACTGGTCAGTGGCAGTCATGTACATCAGTTATTATTATGCTGTATTTCATCTATCTGAGTAGCGTGATTAGCCATCTGCCAGTCACAATACACTTCCTGTTCGCAGGTCTGTACAGTCGTGATGGTTGATGCGACAAGACCTTTACTTATGGTGTGAGAAATGCTCAGAAGGCCCGGGTGAGCATGCTGTAGTCAAAGGTCATAATATGAAAGGCTTAACATTAATCCGCTGTAATGATACATCTAGCCATTATATAAGATAAACATGACACACACGAATGTAGTCCTTTCTTTATCATCCACACTAGATAAACACCTGTGGGAACGAAGAAATGTCTTCTGTACAGAGAACTGTGCAGGGAAGCTAACAATGTCCACATCATGTCACCATGCACTAGCATCATCAACTGTACTTAAACTATATTGAGAATCTCACACTCGTGTCTTTTTATGTCAAATATATTAAAACTCATTAAATAAAATTTTAGAACACCAAGGCTTGCTGAGTCTTAAAACATTTATCGATATATGTCATATCAAAAGACATGAGGGTGAGATTCTATTTATCATCCCAAATCCAATCTCCAATCAGATCTTTCGCTAAACAAAGATCTGAGGACATCCCAAAGGGGTCACATCAGAACGATCTTTCGCGAACTTTGACTGACCATTGGAATGACTAACAAGAAGTCGACATAAGCCAATCAGAACGCAGTATCCTCAAGTTTTACAACACTAGTATTAAACAGGTGACTGCCATTCCAGGGGGCACAGGTGGCCCGGTCCTCAAAGATGCTGCAATTTGCTGTGCAGAGTTGCGTCCCTTGGGCAAGCCAGAAACCTATGATTGTGCGTTCAATTCCTGGTTTGCCCCGATTATGTTTGTCAGCACCATACCCGTGCTTGTGGGTTTCACCACTTCGTGCTTTCCTCCACATTAAGCAGTCAAACCATGACATAACTGGAATACAGCGGCGTTAACCCAACTCCATTCCTGACAATGCTTTGATCAATATTGTTCAGGTGTGACAGGTAATAAGATGTCCTCAGGTCTTTGGTCAGTGGTGGCGAGAACTAAGATCTGATTTTAATGAGATTCATCCAAAATCATTCTTCCGACTTTTTCTGTTTGTAAACAGTAATAAGTAGTGTCATGAGAAGCAAAAGCACAGATTAATGATGTAATTGCATTGTTTCATCATTGTAACCAATGACGTCATAATGGTCTGCAAAGCATCAATCCCACCACCATTCATGGCATTATAAACACCACAATTCGAGGCACCCTTCACAGCATCAATCCCATCACCATTCATGGCATTATAAACACCACAATTCGAGGCACCCTTCACAGAATCAATTCCATCACCATTCATGGCATTATAAACACCACCATTTGAGGCACCCTCACGACACCAATCCCACCACTTTTCACGGTATTAATCCTGGCACCATTCCCGGCATCATTATATGCATAACACCACCATATCTCCAGGCATTCTTCCCACACTAAGGCGACAGGTAGTGATATTACTGAAATACCAAGATCAAAGGGACATAAAGCTCAGATCACTCACAAACTTGGAAGGCCCATCTCAGCAGTATGTAGCAGTATGCATATGATTATCTACAGTATCAATTCATTATGCTGTCAACAAACAAATTCTATCAAAGGATGAGTGATGACAAAGTCATATGACCACACATCCAGGTGATGAACTTAAAATACGTCATAGAAATTAACCCGACCCAAATACCTGGAAACTCATCAAAGCTCTAATTACAGAAAAAAACTACCGGTATCATATATTGGTTTATTGTTTACTGTTTCATATATTCGTTTACCTTGGCCTGCCCACAAAGAGGCTTACAAAATGGTTGTTTCAACATGGCAGACCAATCCCCAGCCTCAAGGTGTTGGTAGGTAAAGCAGCTTAGCATGGATTCGGATTGATCTGAAAAAGTAGTGCAATCTCTTCCAAACATATTGTGAGTGAGTGAGTGAGTGAGTGAGTGAGTGAGTGTGTGAGTGTTGTGTTGTGTTGTGTTGTGTTGTGTTGTGTTGTGTTGTGTAAACACTCCAGTGAGCCATATTCCAGCTGTGTCATGACATCTGTCAACAAACAAGTCAGACAAACCAGAGATTGATAGGAGTAACGCTGTCTGGGTACAATGACAAAATCTTAGGAGGGATTATTTCTAGTGATAGTGGCACGATTACATGATTTTGATTTTGACAATGTTCAGCCAAAATATAACTGCATAATTCCAGCTTAGTTCATCCATGGACACTTAATACGATCTATATTTAGGGTCCATGGTTCATCAAGGGTGAAATTGAACTTTAAAAGTCAGTTTTCTCCCTAGCCTCAGAAAGATGACATACAGACCTACAATGTTAATTTGTAGCTTTGTGGAGTGGCCTAGACGTGTTTCAATTCGAAGGATTTTTAAAGATGCCGCAAATGCCTGAGTGAATCAAACATACTCAAGTGCTCCAGTTACCAATCTGCACTTGAAATGTAACTGGTAGAGTTACCTCCCATGGCTGTTGTAGACAAACACATGTGAAGGCTGTATTTATGATAATAAGAGCGAGACAAGGGCGATTCATGACCTTTTATGACCTGACTTGCATCTTATCTATGTGTGAAGTGTGGACAGGATGCCTATCTGAAACATCTGATCTGAATTCCTGTCCGGTTTCAAACACAATTCTGGATTCAAGACTGGAGCATATTCCTCTTTCAAGACATACAACTGTAACAAAGTTTGGACAGTCCTGAGTGCACTGACTTCTGTTATAGGGCCATTACGAAATGTGGCAGTGGCAGATTGATCTAGGAATGGGGAGACAGAGACAGACAGGTCAATCACCCTTATCCTGTTTAGATTAGGATGGGTGTACCGCCACAAAAACCATGATGAGATGACAATAAATTGGATAGTTTCTTGTGTGTTAAATTCTACTTACATTTTTTTATTTCTTTGGTATACTTTTTTTCTGTAAATTTTATACTAAATCCTATCATAAAACTATCATAAACCAATGCTGTTTTTTAGAATACTGTTGGGACAATTGGCTCACCATTAAAGTTGTTTGGACCAACAGATTCCCTGATTTAAATAAACATTAATTATAATGACACTTATATATATATTTGTCACGTGAGTGTCTACCACTGAACATGAGACTAAGGTAAATGGAGGACACATCAATTTTGCTACCAGGGGATAAACAAAAAGAACAGGAAGGCCCAATGAACCTTAATCTGCAACAACATTTCTATGGGGGATGAACAGCTTGTAAGCAAAACACATTTTACAACTAGAATAATAGGATCTGACTCATATACATCAAACCTTCCCAGTGAGACAGTGTAATGTCATGCAGCTTTCAGCCCAATTCCAGCAAAATCATGGTTGGGGACACTGCAATGTGTTTTACATTACACCCATGAGTAAAATCAAACCCTGTCCTTTGTGGAGACAAGTGATCACTTGAACCACTAGGCCACCCACTACCCAAAATTCTCCAGACCACCCCACCAATAACACATGACCTGCCATTGAACGACCCGATACTCAAAATTCTCCAGACCACTCCACCAATAACACATGACCTGCCATTGAACGACCCACTACTCAAAATTCTCCAGACCACTCCACCAATAACACATGACCTGCCATTGAACGACCCACTTCTCAAAATTCTCCAGACCACTCCACCAATAACACATGACCTGCCATTGATGGACCCACTGCTCAAAATTCTCCAGACCACTCCACCAATAACACATGACCTGCCATTGAACGACCCACTACTCAAAATTCTCCAGACCACTCCACCAATAACACATGACCTGCCATTGAACGACCCACTTCTCAAAATTCTCCAGACCACTCCACCAATAACACATGACCTGCTTTTGTACGTTGTATGTCTACATACCTGTTATCAGGGATTGCACCCAGGCCGAAACTCTTTCTATTTTCAACTCCTATTTAAAACAAACCATATAAAAACTATAACAAAGTACTTCTAATTTGTTAACAGAAGTCGACCTAAAACTAGTCCAGCAGTTGCGGGTTCATCAAGATTATGTGTGGTGAAAGTAAGGTTTTCTCCTTTATGGGTTTTCCATGGGCACAAAGAGGCTTACCATACTCCTTATTACACAAGCTGACTGAGAGCTTACACACCAGTCTGAGACCAGGTCGATTCTAGCTTATACAATGAACTTTGAATCAGTGCATTAATGAAGCATTAACAACGTCAATAAACCACTGGAGTGAGGCTGCTTTACTGATTAGACACAATAAATAATTATTACGTTAAGAAGACATGAATATTCTCTTGGTAAAGTGTTCATAAAGCAATTGATTTTATCTATGAAAAAGTCTGTTTAATAGTTGATGCTATATTGTGGGAAACATTGCCATTTTTTGCACTAATTAAGTAATGGAGTACACGGCTAAATGAAGCTATTGACATCTTTAAGTAAAACATTACTTTCATGATCTAGGAACAATCAGTAATTATCTAAAAGGTTTGAGATGAAAGCTAAGTGATGTTAACATTAGTTGAAATTTCAATAAATTCTAAATCACAGTCGTTCTTACAAGACTGAATAACAGTTAGGCGAGTGAGAAAATCAGAATGACTACTCAGAATATTCTGTAGCTATGGTTACCATATATTTGTAGTAAATACTGCAGCAGAGGATTTAGCAGAGATGAATAGTCTGCAAATTGTAGATCACTGTACACTCAAAATGCATAATTAGAAAAATAGTGTATCGTGTGTTCTGATTTGTCCAACAGTGGCCGGAGCCTTGATAAAACTGTGAAATCGGTGCTTACAGAGAAACCAAATCAATATGTAAATAAACAAATAACATTTGACTCTTGCAATGCTACTGAGGCCTACTGAGAATCGAATCATGAATGTTTCATATCTGTTGAAATATGGAATGTGCTGTACCGTATAAGCCGTATTAAGCGACCCGAAAAGGAAAGTATTAACATGATGCTGTATTAAATAATTATCTTTTTGGAAGAAAGGACAAATAATTAACTTTGGGTGTTGACTGTGTCCCATTCAGGGGATAATGTCAGAGGGTGTCAGGGACATTAAGACTTTAGTATCAGGGAGATGTTTTCATCTATCAGGGAATATGGACAACCATTAAATTTAAATGTCACTTTACAATGGCTTAGTACCACAAAGGTAAATTCTCCTCATCCATATTCAATGAACATGCTTTCTGGGCCTTTATTTATGGAACAAACAAACAATGTGCGAGAATATTAATTTGAAGAACAAAAAAAGAACAAATAAAAAGAATATAATAATAAAAAGAACAAAATAGTTACTGAATGTAGATAACGTCTGAGATTTATATCTATTTATGTTTTTCATTTTAAAATTACGACAGATCAACCATATCGTCAGTTAATAATGAATACGTACCTGTACACACACAAAGTATTTTTTATTGACCCATGTATCTTTTGGCCTGTATGATACATAGAGCAATAATAATTTTAAAAAATTCAGTCTACCCATATAAAGTTCAGTCAAAGATCATCTCAGATAAATGCAAACAGATGTTGAAAACGAATGGTCAGTAGCTTTGCCATTTGGCACCGTGTTCAATTTGACCAATCTCCCAGGTTGACTCAGTCTTATGCACTTTGGTTAAAATATGCCACAGAAATATCAAGTGTGTTTATCCTGACGCAACATAACTGCCCCAAATTTCATTTAAATATAGTGACCACCTTGTGACCCTACTGGCACAAACTAGCCACCTTGTGATCCTACTGGCACCATCTAGCCACCCTGTGACCCTACTGGCACCAACTAGCCACCCTGTAACCTTACTAACGCAAACTAGCCACCTTGTGACCCTACTGGCACCAACTAGCCACCCTGTGACCCTACTGGCACCAACAAGCCATCCTGTGACCTTACTAGCACCAACAAGCCATCCAGTGACCTTACTAGCACCAACAAGCCATTCTGTAACCTTACTAGCACCAACAAGCCATCCTGTGACCTTACTGGCACCAACAAACCATCCTGTAACCTTACTAGCACCAACTAGCCATCATGTGACCTTACTAGCTCCAACAAGCCATCCTGTGACCTTACTAGCACGAACTAGCCATCCTGTGACCTTACTAGCACCAACTAGCCATCCTGTGACCTTACTAGCACCAACTAGCCATCCTGTGACCTTACTACCTCCAACAAGCCATCCTGTGACCTTACTAGCACCAACTAGCCACCCTGTGACCCATGATACGCCTGTCTCAGTATAGCTTGTGCTATTGGTGTGATGACTGATCAAACTGTCAACTCTTTTGTAACAAATGTCATATTCACTTAGTGGCACAAGCCAAAATTCTCCCTGTCAGCATCCCCCCTCTCACTGAATCTGATACTCTTTAGCCATGATCTTATCAGTTGTTCCCCTGCTCCAGTGAAGCAGGCAGGGAGGGGCAAGCTGGTCCAAGTTTGTTTACTTTAGGGCACTGATGGCGTGGGCCAGCATGACACTCAAGGATTGGAACATAACACTCCAAGACAAAACAGTGAAACCGCAGTGACCAAATCAACTCTTTTGAAAAAAAGGTTTGGAGATAGTACCTGATAAAGTGTCTTTCACTGGAAACTATCATCCCTTAACCACTATCTGAGTTATGTTCAATGTGGTAAGCATTTATATTATAGCGTGTTTAAGCCCAATTAGGCAATTCATTTACCATTACTAATATTGGTAGTTTTGGGTTAGGCTCACACTTAGGTATGTTGGTAGACTAAGGCTTAGTCTCTGAAAATATATAATTATGATAGAAACCAATAACTCCAATAAATTGAAAAATAGCCACACTAAGATGAGAGATTCAGCTTTTGGAAAATTTTAGACTTGCTTCATTTTTGGGGGCTATAGCATTACAGTAAGGGGAAGGCAGAAAGAAACCTAATACGGTTCAGGCTCTGTAAGGCAGAATAGTGTTTTAGTAGTATTGTTTCACTTGTTCTTTTAGTGAAAAATTGAAAAATGATTTATACCTGGAGCAAATTTACAATATGTTCGCCACTACAAATAATGTTTAAAACTGTTTGACTGCCGCTCCATATTATTATGTGCCACAATAACTTCCTCAAAATCCAACTTAGACATGTAAAATGGTTTCCTCTAACCTTTTTGAGAATATTATGATGGGTAAAATGTTAAACTTTATAATTAGTGGGTTTAATAAGTAGCGAACAGGGTTTGGGGGGGATTGGGGTGCAGTTAGCTGTTCCTCACTTTGAGGATTTCAGTGACCCTTGTATCACTATACTAATACCCTGTTCACATGCACCTGTTTACATATGTGTGTATCATTACACACATGTGCAAAAATACACCCGTGTGTATACTTGTCATGTGAACACATTTACTCATGTGTGTATATTTACCCCAGGAGCACATTTGCATCATGTCTTGACCAGGTCGAAAGTTAAATTGCACATGTGTTAATTTGCACTGTATGTAAATCTGTTCATGTGAATGCATAGTAAAATCTACATTTGTGCCTTTACTTGTGAAAAGGGACAGAGCTGATGATTAATTTTTACACACTTGTTACATTACACCGGAAATCGTCCAGACATCAGCGTCATCATTTCTATTTATAGCCCAGATGTCTGCAGACCATCTCACTTTTTTAAGCTTCTCATTTGAGTGTGACAGCTCAAAGATGCTGAAGAGACGAGGGATGTCATGGGATGATGATGAAACTATGGCGCTTTTGAATATTTGGCAAGAACTTCATGCGTAAGTTGTCATACCATTCCCTTTCATCATCGGATGTCCCACCAAGGGACAGACGATCATTTGTCCAGAGAAACCAATGACGCTTGAGAAACCAATGACGAAATGGAAAGCCAGGGATTTCAAGGACCTTCACTACCTTAGAGTTTTATCAACAAAATGAAGGCCCGCATAAATAGGACATGATGACGTCACTACAGGTTTATAGATCTGGTCTAATCCACTATCAGAGTGCATGACCAGTGTATACAGTGAAACCACTCACTGATTATTAACAGCTGAACACTCCAACCATCCCAAAACTGTCACATTACCCATTAATACTGACAGAAGACTTCATTAGCATAACAATTGGGCATCCATAATCACACAGAATTATTGACAAAATATTGGAAGTTACTATTTCTGATCTACAAGAATGGTTCCTGAATAAAGATGAGATATAGACTATGCATAATGAAGTAATCAGTAATTCTTTCAGTTAGCTGAGTGAGTGAGTGAGTGTGTTTGAGTGTGAGTGAGTGAGTGAGTGAGTGAGTGAGTGAGTGAGTGAGTGAGTGAGTGAGTGAGTGAGTGAGTGAGTGAGTGAGTGAGTGAGTGAATGAGTGAGTGAGTGAGTGAGTGAGTGAGTGTGGGGTTGTTGGGGTGTTTGAGGGTGTGTGGATGTGTGGGTGTTTGTGTGTGTTGGGGTGTGGGTGTGTGGGCCGTCATGCAAGTGAGTGACTTGTGCTATAGTACTCACACACTGCTGCAGCTCACAGTATTTAAGCAGCCTGCAATAAGCCAACGTGGGCCATGCAGACACATGAATGATAGCAAGAGTACCAATTAACCTTTCAGAATGCAATCACCCTTGGCCAGCCAAATCACACTTATAATTTATACTCTATCAGCCCTTTCGACTATTGGGCATCTTCTCTAATTCCAGTGGTAAAATTAAGATGGGATGTCATTCACCATTTATAACAGATCTGATTGGCATTTTTTGTTACATAAAATGGCAAATTTGTTTTGTCTTAGGCCAGTGGTAGTATAGATCTTCAGCAACCCATACTTGCCGTAAAAGGTGACTGTGCTTGTCGTAAGAGGCGACAAACAGGATCAGGTGGTTAGGCTCGCTGACTTGGTTGATGCATGTCATCGATCCAAATTGCGTGGATCAATGCTCATGATATCAATCACTGGATTGTCTGGTCCAGTTTCAATTATTTACAAACAACCATCATATAGGTGGAATATTGCTGAGTGTGGCGTAAAAACAACAAAACAACCAACCAGGATTGGGAACCCATTGTACTCCAGGATAGGGAACCCATTGTACTCCAGGATAGGGAGATCCATTGTACTCCAGGATAGGGAGATCCATTGTACTCCAAGATAGGGAGATCCATTGTACTCCAGGATAGGGAACCCATTGTACTCCAGGATAGGGAGATCCATTGTACTCCAGGATAGGGAGATCCATTGTACTCTAGGATAGGGAGATCCATTGTACTCCAGGATAGGGAACCCATTGTACTCCAGGATAGGGAACCCATTGTACTCCAGGATAGGGAACCCATTGTACTCCAGGATAGGGAACCCATTGTATTCCAGGATAGGGAGATCCATTGTACTCCAGGATGGGGAGATCCATTGTACTCCAGGATAGGGAACCCATTGTACTCCAGGATAGGGAGATCCATTGTACTCCAGGATAGGGAATCCATTGTACTCCAGGATGGGGAGATCCATTGTACTCCAGGATAGGGAACCCATTGTACTCCAGGATGGGGAGATCCATTGTACTCCAGGGTAGGGAGATCCATTGTACTCCAAGATAGGGAACCCATTGTACTCCAGGATAGGGAACCCATTGTATTCCAGGATGGGGAGACTGACATTTCAACTCCTTTTAGATGGTTCATAGAAGAGTTAATAGATGGATGGACAAATAGACATTTGGTCAGATGACCTGAAAATGTTCTTCAAAGACCTAAAGTGTACTGATGTTCAATAGAGCAGAATATGCTTCATTGAGATTTTTTTTCACAAAATTACATTGAAAATAATTCAAAATATAACTTCCAATTCTGCCTGGCACTTTAATAATTCTTTGCACAAGTTTTAGTGAAATGTTTTTCATTCCCATTAGAGATGTCCATTCATTTGAAGGAGAGAAGTTTACGACTTTCTGTTGTGACCCCAATGTGCAGCAATACTGCATACACTGCATATATATGCACAATAACACTGATCAGTCTGAGAAACAATATTATCCAAATCATTACAATTTTTAAAAAACTTCAGTAATCAATATATCTGTAAGACCCCTGTTACTCTTGTCTTTGAACACATAACAAAACCTATAATACTCTGATATCACTGTCAGAAATAACAATTACAACAGTTATTCAAACATTGCATAAACTTCATGTCAATAATCCTTACACAATTTAAAACACTACTTTACCATATCCCTTCACGCCAGCTCTATATGAAAACACAAGGGCATTATGACAGATTTCATAACGCTATAACAGGCTTACACTCCACTCCTTACTATGTGACCAAGCGAGGATAAACCAAATACATATCCCTTAACAGAACAATGGAGATTTCCACAGCTATTGTTATTGGATCTTACACTGTATGGTAACAATGTAGTCAGGCATGTCCAAAGCAACAGGGATATATGACTGTAATATTTCACAGGTGTTATGGTAGCAACTGTTGCCATACTGCTTCTATTATTAAACTGATTTCAGAAGAAAGAGGTATTTGGTTAAAATCCTGAACACATATTTCATGTTTATGTCAAATGTCTGATTTAACAGATTTGTTCAGTGAAAAACCATGGTCAGTACATGGGGAAATATAAAAACATAAAAAACATCATTTAGATTTGTTATTTAAACTTTAAATTTGAATATGTTGCCATGGCAGTAGTGACAGTTAGGAGGAACTCACCAAATGTATTCAAAATTTCCTGAATAAATAAAACTGTTATTTATATTTGTTTTTCTCCTTCAAATATATGTAAACAATTTGAAATGAATCATGTCTTTATAAACAGAAAAGATCATTCCTATATAGAGTGCAATGTAACAAATATTACCCTTGACTTTAAATGAAGGTGATCAGTTGAAAATTATATTTTTTTGATAAAAGTTGTTCAAGGTGCAAGATTTTTGCACTTTAAATTCTTCAAGGCCAATATTTTTCCGTATATATCCTTCTCCAAAGACGAGCCACTAACTCCACCCTTGAATCCATGTATTGTTAGTGTGACCGTCTTGTCAGACAACCAAAGAGTGAGTGTAGTCAACTAAACATATCTTCTGTCTCCATGTGACAATACATGTGGTGATAGTTTCAAGTTGAGATAGTCTGGTTGTTATTGGCGCTATTTGTCATACATTAATTATCTGTTTAATGTAGTCTCACTGATCTCAGCTGACAGTATGGCCTAACTGTTATATACAAAGTTATTTTTAATAACAGAAAACACCCAAAAAACATCCCATATTAGGCTATTGAGAGTGATGTTAGATCTTTGAAAGGCATTTAGAAGTGATACACATAAGGAAGAGAATATATGGATGGCAACTTCTTTATTATGAGGAACACAACGTTTTGGAGAATTTGCTTACTGGTGACCTGATGAAGGAGTAAGCATATACTCCAAAACGTTGTGTTCCTCATAATAAAGAAGTTGGCATCCATATATTCTCTTCCTTGAGAGTGATATTGCTCATGATTTTTTTCTCAGTCAAGTTCATTTTGTCTCTCAAATAGAGAAACAACTAAATTCAATAATGCAGTTGTACGTGGCCTACGGTTTATGCCCTGTGGTTTCTGAGGACATTTCCATAATTTGAACTTGTTTGATTTAATATGTATACAACATTGATTTAAATGTCATGATGTTAATGTCATGATGTTAATGTCATGATGTTAATGTCATGATTTTAATGTCATGATTTTAATACCATGATGTTAATGTCATGATTTCAATACCATGATGTTAATGTCATGATTTTAAAACCATGATTTTAATGTCATGATTTTAATGCCATGATGTTAATCTCATGATGTTAATGCCATGATGTTAATGCCATGATGTTAATCTCATGATGTTAATGTCTTGATGTTAATGCCATGATGTTAATGTCTTGATGTTAATACCATGATGTTAATGTCATGATTTTAATACCATGATGTTAATGTCATGATGTTAATCACAAGCATTAACAGACGAATGGTGACAAACGGGTGACCATATGATCATATCACATACTCCAACTGTGCCTTTACTCCACATGAACTTAATGCATTTGATATTTCAGAAGGCACGATCATATAGCTTCTAGTCCTCTTGTTGAGTTGTTTCGGCAGGGTGTCTTTGGTTTAGTTGTATACAATAGAGACAGTAGGGTTGGCGGATTAAGTCGTTAGGGTCTGATAACTTGAAACATGTAACATTTATGGGCGGATCAGCTGAGAGAATAGAGTTCATTGTCTGATCCAGACATGCACTGAAAACATTCTCACTGCACAGGCTTGTATGTTACAGTCAATGTGTC
The DNA here is from genome assembly GCF_023055435.1 of Haliotis rufescens. Taxonomy (NCBI): domain Eukaryota; kingdom Metazoa; phylum Mollusca; class Gastropoda; order Lepetellida; family Haliotidae; genus Haliotis; species Haliotis rufescens. Next base: position 67,904,493 of record NW_025963779.1, on the reverse strand, counting down.
AAGTCAGTCAATATGTAACATGTGATTCACTTAGGCAGTTTACAAATGTCTAAATATTTAAGTCATTTCATAAATTGACTGACAAATATGTCCATTTATTTGACTGCGACTAAAAATTATTATCGGGTAATAAGATCAAAAGGGCTTAAAAACATCAAGACAGACTAATTATGTCATGATTAGAACTAACAAAATAAAACAAACATGCATTGACTTTCGTTTTCTCTTAGTCTTATCATTGGGTGATGAAAGGCAACATAGAAATGTTGGGAATTCATTATCATAATAAAATAAATAGAAAAATAATTGTGAAATGACTGAAACATTCAGGTGCTTTGTATATTGCCTCAGGGAAAATTTAATTCATTTTATACACTGACTCTCACATGTATAGATGATTCATTGGAAATTAAGTAAGTCAAGAATATAATACACTCCTGGGTTTGAAATACTTCATGTTAGGGTGCCAATGACATTATTATCAATGTAATGACATGGTTAAAGGTCTTAGGCTCTGAAGGGAACACAAAGAAATCATGTTTATTTTTTAAAAAAAAGACTTTATGTATTCTTCTTGGTGCAACTCTGAATTTAATCCCAATAACACACCTATACAGATGTCCTTGTACTGGTGTCACACGTGGGGAAAAGACATTTCTACCCCTGCATGTATAGTACATATTGTGGGGCAAATTGTATTACCGTATTCATTTATCTTAGATCATATCAGGTGATTTAGAAATAATACAGACAAATGTTTCATTATAATATGACGTCCATTTTTCATTCTGAGAATATATCATAGAAGTGATTATGGAATGAAAATTATTTTAACAATTGTTACTGTATTCGACGTAATACGAGCGGAAGGGCGCTGTCAATATTATTAATAGGGGGCCCTTATTAAAATAAAATTTTGAGGAAAAAAAAACAGAGCTGGAGGATTGTAAATTTCGTGGTTCATGCTGACAGCCTGAAATGATACAAAAGAAAAGTCTGTGCGTATTATACACAACAGATATATTTTTCCAGAATTTAATTGCCCATAATTAAGGGTGAATATAACGAACAAGGGCGTATTATACACAAACAAATATGTCTTGTGTACAGTGATCGATAGGAAGGGGTGCTAATTGGGATTGTTCACTGGCCAATATAATTAGCAAATATCGCCGTGGGCGCTTATAAGAGCGGGATGCTTATTATGTCAAATACGGTATATCAAAATGACAGTTTTAGCGGAAAACTCTTCATCATGATCCTTATGTCAACATGTCACATGATCACTCAGTGTTTCCTCCCAGATATATACGAATTAAATTATAAAGATGAGTGTGTGTTCTTTTGCACCACAATCAGCACTATTCCAATAAAATGTCGGAATAATATGCCTAGTTCAGCAATGGATCCACGATTATTGAACAGATGTGTATCAATTCCCAAACCACTGTTTTCTGTACTCAAATCTACTAAATATGTTTAAACTTGTGTCAAATCTGCATACACTATTGTGTACCGTATCACGACCTTATTATCAAGATATGTATCATATCGCAACAAAGTGTACACAAACACAAACAAGCTGGAGAAACTGACATGGCAATGATATATCTAGACCTGATTAGAGACATTTGGATAATTGGGCCCTAAGGCTGCAGCTATTCAGGAAAAATTCCGAAATAGGAATTAAACATTTCTCATAACATATCTATAACTAATGTTATGGCCTTGTAAGGTGACCTGCATTTCACTTCTTCTTCTTCTTCTTCAATTGAGGATTTAACGTGCGCTTTCCGCATTTAGAGATGTAATACGATATATTCCGCGTGTTTCGCACACGGGGTTGCACTTATACTATTGGGGGAAAAAAGCGTAAAGAATAATTAAAGAAGTGCAACCCAAAAAAATATAAACGTTCACTGTACCTAATCTAAAAAAGCTAGGGGGGAGGGATTTGGCTGAGTGGGATTGGGGTATAATAAAACATATAATAATATGGTAAAATTTGGGCTTGGGTTGGAGGGGGAGCAAGCGTTTCACGGATAATAGGAGTCAGGACAATTATAGAGGAAGAACCTTTAATTCCTCGTTTGACAATATTGCACTGAATGCAATGCTAAAATTCAATGTTAAATACCTCTGAAGTAAGGTAAGTAATAACTTTTAAATAATCTCCATTTTGAACACAGTAAAAATGTTTTACTAATTTGCCAACCATGGGCACTCAGTTTGAAATGTTTTAAACCCTGCATGGCTTTACATGGAAGGTGTCGCCAGCCCTCCTCTCACCCTCACCTCCACATCCACAACTTGAACTCTTTGTCCAGTTTCAACTGGCTTCTTCCGTACAGTCATGAAATGTTAAGTATCAGTTAAATTCTCTGATTCATGGTATCTGGGGGTATAACATCATGGGAATGATTCTATTTCACCACCGAACATAGTTTTTCTTCAAATGAAAATTACTTATGTGAGAAAACCTATATTTCTTTTGTAGCCATACAAAGCCAATGTATACCTGTTTGGTCTTTAGCAAATGACCTTGGAGAGAGTGATCACTAATGAACAGACTGTATTCATGAAAGTTTGGCCCGTGCAGCCTAGACCAAAATAAATAACTAATCAAGAATCCCTCTAGTGTTGGCCGAGAATCTGATAAGTTTGATTTATACACAGTTAAACAGTCACAGTGTTAATGCATAGCAGAATTCCATTATACCCACCAGGTCTTATTCAAGCAGAATATAAACATGTTTCATATTACAAACCTTCAAAAATATCAAAAATATAATATCTGGATATAATCACGACATCAAAAATAAAACTGAGAACCTCAAGAGCAAATAATTGTACAGAAATGTAAAAATAGTTCTTATAACATTTTTCACTGATAACATCAAATTGCATACAGACCATACAAAAATGAATATAGCTCAAAATAACAAACCTTGTCAAACTTCCAAGCCTCATCTAATGTTACTGATGATTTGTTACTGATGATTCGTTCAACAGTTTTTGAACAAGTTCAGCCATACACAAGCATGTATCTCCAGCGTGCCTCAATATCTCCCTTGCCCGTCCCCAGCCGAGGTACAAGTCCCCTGTAGGCTGTGTTATCCCGGTCCAGTCTTCACTAATCTAACAATGCTGTCAAGAGATTTGCCAGATTACCACTTATAGCGGATTTATCTGCTTATGACGCAGGTACCTTTTTTCTGAGTGGCCTATCTGAGGCTTGCCCTCATAGGGCAACCAGGGGATTGTTGTGGGGGATTGCGCCAAGTAATCTCTACCTGACAAACGTGTCAAAAGAATTCGTGAGGAGGCATAAAAAAAAGTGTACCCATTTTGGTACTCACTGTTATTGTCTGTGTTACAGATGACAAGCTTGGACAATGTTGTTTGTCAAGGCTGAAAATATAATAATACTTTCCTTGTACAGTCATGTGGGGTTTGCAAATCTTATTTAATTTTCAATCTTTTAAATTCGATATTTAGAATTCATTGATCTCAGTATAAAAAATGGAAAAAAATGTGAATTGGATGCAATGAATGTTGTTTTATGCCAGCAATATTCCAGATATGTTTGGTGGGTGAGTGAGTAGGTTAGGTTTAATGCTGCTTTCAACAATAGTTCACTTATATTTTGCATGTCATCTAAAGGAGTGACTACAGAACAGGGTGATGCAGGTGACAGACTCACAGGTAACAGACAGGAATGGTGGTGACAAATCAAGGATAATAAACAGGGCAAATCTGTGAAATCTGTGGATCCTGGCACAACTAAGGGATGCAACTCTGCACAGGGAATTGCAGTACCTAATTGGCCACAGAAGTATTCATTTTAAAACCTTTTGACAGAGATTGAGACTTCAGAACATCAGATTTAGTAAAATTTTATCCCATGCAAGAATAGGCTTAATAATCGTAACTGTTAATAGAAAAATCTGCAACATCTTACATGTCTTAGGTAGTTATTTACTTTATACAGAATTATTCTACAAATTGGGATATTTGGGAATAGGATTAATAAATTGTTTCAAGTGGACTATGAAAAATAAATAAATATATAAATATATAAAAAAGACGATGAGGAAATAAAGTTTGATTTTTCGAAGCAGACAGCCCACACACCGGCAATACGCTGGTAAATGCGATGTGTGTCACTTTAATAGGCGACTGTTCGTAGGGGGCCGATTTACACCCGCTACCGGCGTTCAGCTGATCCGCTGTGTAAGCTATATATTAACGCTAAAATAAAGAATATTGTCCACTTACAATTTTATAACTGACGGTCCATCAAAGACAAACGTTACAATCCGGAAAGTCACGGAAATCACAATTCAAGACCCTGACCAGTTGGTTGCTGAGGAAGCTGCTGCTAGGTTGATATGCAAATTAGCATCATCGTGACCTACTTCCGTTTGGATGTTATGCAGGATATATCATTCTATATCATAGTGAATAAAAAGGAACAAGTCTCTCAGAATCGAACATGTTTATTATTTCGTATATTCAAATGAAAAAGGATTTTTCTATTTATCGCGCTTCGATAATTAGCACAAAAACATTAATTCCAGTAATTTAGAGAAACAGTTACTCCCTTGTGAGAAATGAGATGGGAAATATAACACGAAATATGATTCTTTAAAATCGCAAAAATAATGGGCGCGATAATACATGTAGTATGACTTTTATAACAGAAAGGTCTTACTGTCACAGACTGCATCATGCAGGACCAGAGAATTGTTTTGTTAATGTGTAGCAGTTTTTGTGCTGATAATTAAACAAATGTTTCTTTTTGAGTGATCGACTCAATCGACCGCAAGTCCATAATTTTTTCTATGTCAACTAATTCTCTCCCTCTCGATTTGATTTTATAATTCCAGAACCTTGAAGATCCGCTTTATTAAAGGGAGTTTGAAGATGCAAATATTCAGGATTTTATCAACTCCGGGAAATCAGAGGATGGTACGGAAGGTCTCAGATAACTGTCTCTATGATGAAACTTCGGGGAACTTATTTTAAGAAAAATACCGATATACAATCCCGGCACCGACGATGCTGTTCCAGAGGAGAGGGGCACGGGTGGCCCAGTCGTCTAAGGCGCCACATTTTGCTGTGCAGAGTTGCGTCCCTTTGGCACGCCAGAAACCTATGATTTTGGGTTCGAATCCCGGTTCGCCCCGATTATGTTTCTAGGTTTGTCAGCACCATACCCGTGCTCGTGGGTTTCACCGAAGTGGTAAACGTCTAAGTCCTGCATCACTTCGGGCTTTGCTCTCACATGAAGCTGACACGCGGTGATGTAACTGGAATACTGTTAAAGGCGGCGTTAAACCCAACTCACTCAAATGGAGAAATGATACAAGTAATCCAGAGAAAGCACATTGATCATAGAAAGTCTGCCGCTAAATAATATATGAATCTATACGACGTTTAGCGCTATAGGAATTGCCATTTATTAATATTATATAATAATCTGCCATCGATCTGATTTTGCGCCTTTATCTGCCTCATATGTGGGAGATCATAGTTCTGAGAATCCGCCACGGATCAGAGTCGTTCCATAGATCTAAGTCCAACATGTATGTAACATGTAAAAAAAATGCATTGTATAGAACTGTCACTTTTTCATGAGCCCCGCCCCCCTATGGTTATGATAAAATTTGGCGACCCCCCTTATTCACTGTGTCATTTATTTATTCATCTATTATTAACTGTATAAAAATCAAATATATCAGAGGTGAGGTGGGGTGAAATGGGGTTTTACGTCGCATCCAAGATTATTGCACTTATATAGCGACGTGCATGCACGTTTGTGTGTGGCTGCTTGTACTAGTCCGGACTGATGCCGATTTATAGTGCTAGCCCACTGAGATACCATCCTTGTTTTAGCCCCTTAATGCCGAGCGCCAGACAGGGTAACAACAAGTACCATCTTTTAACCAAATTTATAAGAACATCCAGCACGATTTATTTCTTGAGGTAAAACCTGGAGGACAGATTATTTCTTTCGAGACTTTTCGGGGACAGATTAGGTTTTTTTAAATCACCGACCCGACCATCTCTTAGTAAGAAACCAAAACGTCAGCATGTTATCAACAACTGGAAGAAAATAAACTGCAAAAAATCCAAAGACGCAACGGACAATCATCATTACCCCCAACCCTGCCTACCCCAACAAATATTTTGTTGCTCTTATATGGTTCAGAAATCTGGGGCTTTGAAAATTTAGAAATTATAGAAAGAATACACCTCAAATTCCTCAGACTCATCACAGGATTAAGAAATTCAACTCCTCGTTATATGATATATGGCTAATTAGGTAGGCTACCATTAAGAATAATAATTTGTAAACGAATGATATCTTTCTGGCACAAATTAACATATCAAACTGGTGTGTATAAACTTTCACAGCTGTTATATCAATATCTGTCAATTAATGGGAACAAGACTATTGCATCAACAAATCCCTGGGTTAGATGTGTTACTGATATATTAGACAGTATTAGATTATCTTATGTATTTAACAATCCGTCAATTTGCACAACAAAGTGGCTAGTGTCAGAAGTAGAGCAAATACTTAAAGATCACTTTTTTCAGAAATGGAGAAGTGACGTTAATTCTAGTTCTAAAGGCTTATACTAAAAACATTTAAAGGACATTCCGGTTCTCGATAAATATCTTCTATTGCCAAAACGAATAGCAATTCCAATACTACGATTTCGAACCTGAAATAATTTACCTAATGAGACTGGCCGATGGAAAAATATTCCAAAGGAAAATAGAACTTGTAATTATGTAATTCCCCATCTATTGCTGATGAATTTCACTACTTATTCAGATGTAATTATTTTTAAAGAGAGAGGCGAACATTTCTCTCATCATATTATACTGAATGGCCAAATATTATAAAATTTGTAAAACTCTTATCAACAACAAACGCACAGAATCTAAAAAAATTATCGAGATTTATTGTAAAAATGTCCATTAGTATTAAAAATGCTAGGTAACCACATGTTGTTATTAATTGCCATCTTGTCTGCTTTTTGTACATATGCATAATTATATATTGTAATATGCTCTTGTACCACCTTTTGTGGTTTCTGAGAATAAACTGATTCTTTAATCGCCTCCTTGTCGCGTTCGTGGTTAATCAGGTTCCGCGTTCCCACTAATCGTATCTTCTCAGTGATTTGATCACACCCGCCGTGTTTATCAAAAAATCTTCCGCCGTTAACGTTTGGTTCTCTATTTTAGTATTCACAATGGCGGGAGAAGTTATTTCATCATTTTAGTCACATGCGGTAAACAAAAGTGATTGTTTACACTAATGTTTGAGTTAAGGTTTTTCATTTCAAATCCTTCGACGTTGTGACATTAGGTAAGATTACCACTGTTTCTATAGTTCTATTTCTGCAGGGGTTTTCTGGAAATAATTGTGTGATCTGTGGGGTTCACTCTCTGTTCGCGCTTCAAAACAGATATTGTCCAGTTTTCGATCACGTAGAGTAACACTAAATAAAAAATAATGGTGAGACTGCAATTTACCGGACACAGGGGTCCGCGATATAACTGGTACACATATTGCAGTACGCCCGTTGTGTATCGATATTTCCCGTCCAGGCCTATTGATGTATTATGTAAATAATCATATTGATGTATTATGTCAATAAAGTTTGACTAAAGAATGTAACTGTACTTCCTAGCGACCAGTTATGGCTGAGGACCAATTATTGCCAACACGCATGTGATCGCATCTCACTTTGTTTTTGCTCATTTTCATTAGAAGAGAGAAATATTTATCCCAAAACGATGAACAAAACTGATTCTTGTGGGGAAATATTAAAACAACACACCATATATAGTACCTTGTTCAAATACAACTTTGGAAAAGACACGCAGGCAGGGTGTCAAGTGACTAATCACAACAGATGATGCACATTCAGTTTTGTCTTAGCTTTGTCTGTCATTTCTTCCCCAAATACAATTCGGAAACCTACTTGAGCTATATTTTTCCAAAAATGCATAACCCTGTATATTTTGCAAAATCTATAGTATACTTAATCATATGGTACATAGTGTGGAGTATACATGGTATAAGCATGTGTAAATTGAATTTGGGGAATATTGGTTAACGTCAGTTTGCAGACACCAAATTGAAAAAAGAATTTTGTCATAAATATAAAAATTTAATGCGACACCAAAGAAAATAGGAAACGTTATTTGTATAACTGAAGCGGGGTGTGTGATCACATGGAACATGTTGTTTAGATGATGACGATAACTGGTACAATTGGTCGATGGGAATTTTCTATTTCCACTGTTTTGATTCCTTATTGTCGCATTATAACAGAAATCTACTGAAACTATTTTCATTGATAGAAATATGCGCATTTGCTCTAGGGCTAAGACAATACACCAACTGTGCGATCCGATACATATCACGATACCTTGTTCACGATCTGATACGTATCACGATACTTGTATGTTCTCTTATCTCTGGTGCGTAAGCCATCTTTTTCATAGACAGGATAGTCAAATACCTGGCACACTGACGATTTACAGCTGCCAGTGTCAGGTATGGCGCAATGGATGAAAATATTTACTTTTCACTACTAATTAGTGTTTGGTGTAACAGCCATTAAAGCAAAAATTTAGGTAAGAATCAATATTTTTTAGTTAGTGTGTGACTGTGATGTGTAAAATATCACGATTCACCGATGCATCGGTGTAACATCCCACCACTTATTTGCTCATAGTTTCACACAAATCAGAGTAATTGGCACAGTTATGTTTGTACACAGAATATTTCAGAAATACCAGGAAAAAGGTGATAACTGGTCGGGGACAAGTATATAGTTTAAAAACTAAAGTAAAAAAATTGAGGAAAAATTTGATGGGTACAAAATCACATACTGGTTTGGTATTGTATTCTAATGGTAGGCCGGTGTTTCATTTGAAAAACTGTACGGGACTGGCGGATGCTTGTAACACAAAGATAACGATTTGTGACACAAAAATACATTTTTCCTTCACATCTCAAATGTATATAATTCCAACTCAAAGTGAAACAGCATTGTGATAATTGTGATATCTGGTTGGCGAGAAGTTGTCTCTTCTCCTCCTTCTCACGGGCATGGTCAAGATCTTCTCCTTGGTGGCATCAAACTAAGTGGACTGTGACCTGCAGTCTGTCATTGAATTTGTATAGATTTGGATGCCACCCCTCGATATGATTTGTTGACGTGGACTCGCTGCTCAGTGACATTATTGTGCTTCATGACAAAGTCATCTTTGGTGTTAACATGGTTAATTGTGGTTGGGCATCCTTTAGGGGAATCTTTCCAATGAATGGATGTTTGAAGTCCGGTTTTAATCAAGAACTTGTATCCGGCAAAAGCCAAGTGCCAATCTCTTTTAGATTTGGAAATAATCTGTATATCATCCTGCGCATTTGGCCCATTAGAATACTGGATCTTGTCTGTAATTACTTTTATAGCCCAAATCGTACTAAATGATTAATATGTTCAGTCACGCATTGATATATATGTTAAAGGTTGTCACACAGTACAGTGTGTGTGAATATAGTTCACCAGTTAGCTGTGTCATATGTGAGATGCCCCTCAATCCCCTTCTGTCTTTCCTGTTTCCATGCTTGGGTGATTTTGTACCTATGACAATATAGGCACGCAGACTAGGCACCGGCCCAATCGTTGAACCCACTGAACTCTGGGAATCCATTTTAGCCTCCAGGAAGGGGAATCCCCGCAGTGGAGGAAAATTTTGTATGGGGACAATTGCCCCTTTAGTGTTTTGTTTTATGTTTTACGCTATTTCTGTTTTTCAAATTTAATTTTGGTCAAGTATTTGCTATTAGGTATGTCCTAAAATAAAATCTACAAAGTTGTAATGATGACTTTACTTGTCCTTTGAACAATGACCATTTGTACACTGTACTTTCCTTCAGATGAGTGGGATTAAAGGATTTAAATATACTCCTCTTTCAACAGTGGAAATGTGATAAAGACCATTTATATCACTACTTGATTTCACTATTTGGTGATGTGTGAGCCAAGCTGTTTCTTTGATTCTTATATTGTTCACGGTTTGGTACTTTCATTTATTTTCTTGTGAGATGTTTCTGTGTTTAAAATGATGCAGCATCGATCATACTTTTTTCGGTATCGTGAGCTCAAATCGTTCATAACTTGCTGATATGAACTCTGACAGTGACAAAAGTTTTCGAATTATCATGGAATGTGAATGTTTCTCGGAAGATGAGTGAGTGAGTGAGTTTGGTTTTACGCCGCTTTTAGCAATATTCCAGCAATATCACGGCGGGGGACACCAGAAATGGGCTATACACATTGTAACCATGTCGGGATTCGAACCCGGGTCTTCGGCGTGACGAGCGAACGCTTTAACCACTAGGCTACCCGACCGCCCCTCGGAAGATGAATTGGTACAAGTGAAGCCCTGCACATGTGAACCTGTGACCACCAATAGTGACGAAGATAACCAGGATGATCTCCATCTTGGAAGCATGGATCACAAGTAGTACCAAAACACAGATTGGTTAATCTGTTTGGTATATCTCCTCAACATGTCACAGACGCTGTGAATCAGTGTCACTTGCTGATGTGTTACATAACACTATACACATGGCTGAAAGATTTGTGATATCAGGAGTGACTGCTGGCGTACATTATGCAATGATCTACTGACGTCATGCAGAGGTTGTGAGATGAGTGACATGGACCTGTGAAGAGCCGGGGTAGAATAGGTCTTCAGCAACCCACGCTTGCTGTAAAAGGTGACTATGCTTGTTACAAACCAGCCTCTATGTTGGGTTGGCCAGTCCCATTGATTATGATCAAGTTTAAAAAAACTGACTGACACGCAAAAGAAAGCACTCGTATTGTTTTTGAAGGTAAGGATGTCTTCAAGTCCATTAAAACTGGCAGTGGCTTTGGTTTCTAGGTAAGGTTACCTCCCTTACCCTTTCCCTTTCAACATTTGATTGGTCGGTACAATGTTTAGGAAAATCATGGGCGGGTAATTTGCAATATCAAAAACCACAGAATAGGATCAGAGATGCTAAAGGTGAGACAAATACTGTTGTGGTTAATAAGTGCTAATTGACCACAAAGATCAATCAATGTTTATCTTTAGGGATGGAGGTAGGTGGGGCTAGCTCATTCCCCTAAAATAGAATTTTTTGTTTTTTTTACAATGGTATAATTGTATGTTTGATGTTTAACTCAAGGTTACTTAACACGCCGCCACTAGCTATGCTCTTGACAATGACATACATTGAATCCATACCATTGAATCCATACCAGTAATATATATACAATACAAGTCTCCCCACAACTAATGAAACGATCGCGTATACATGTATTCTGTACCCGGTTGGTGGTGATACCCAATCAGCTTGCAGACGTAGCTTGACGTACTTATAAAACCACCACCCCTCGTTAACCTTTAATGATTTTTTTGGGTTCTTACAAATACAGACCTAAAACTACATACTTTTAATTAAGCACAACAGTGCTAAGTTTACATTTACACACTGTTTTTCTCTATCATCGTATTGTGCATCATACTGGCTATATACTTATGTAAGAAAAATCTATTGCTATTTTTCATGATACTTGCACTTTAAAATGGCTGAACATTTATAAGGATATTATGTTTGAATATTTCCTGCTGCAAGAAACGCAACATTTACATGTGCTTAATGGATCTGTACTTGCATATGATAAAATTTGGAACAAATTAGAATTATTCTTATTGATTGTTATTTCTGTGACAAAATCAATAAGAATATGTTGCCTCGAAAAATTGTCTTAATTCAATTTTCTCTTGAAGCTAGCCTTGAAGTTTTTTCCAGGAAGGTGTCACCTTGCTCCAATTGGAAAATAAACATGAATGATGAAGCCGTTTCTTTACAACCTGTACAATATCTACTATAAATTCATATTCCTTAATAATATGCATTATACATTTTGATAAAGGAAGACATAGATTTCTGTATGGAGGGCATGTTGTAATTTTGCTGTCAATTATGAGACAAGTTATATTACACTGTCACTATTCCCATGACATATTTCTTTCAACACCCAGCTTATTATGGTTTTAACAGTGTCTATAAATGCGACCAGTTAAAACTATTCTTGTTTCTCAGGATGTTTTTCAAGACTTCCAGGGCAGGGAATTATATTTTATGTTGGCCCCACTCCCTGCAGTACGAAGAGATGGACCTGCCTGTTTACACTTGTCTTTGGTACTCCTTGTTTCTGTCCAGTCATGAATTCACCAGTTCACTGGATCAGCAGCACTTGAAAATACCGGTACATTCGATATTTTGCCAACCCGAGAAGATCCGGGTTAGAATAGGTTGTCAACAACCCCTCCTTGCCGTAAAAGGTGACTTTACTTGTCGTGCAAGGCGACTAACGGGATCGCGTGGTCAGGCTCGCTGACTTGGTCATCGTGTCCAAATTGCGTGGATTAATGCTCATGGTATCAATCACTGGATTGTCTGGTCCAGACTCAATTATTTACAGACCACCGTCATATAGCTAGAATATTGCTACGTGCAGCGTTAAACAACAAACAAACAGTCCTATCAATAAACTATCATGGCTTAGTTTGGCTAAATATAGAATTGGAATGTCCCAGTCTCTTGCAATAACATACACGCGTTTGTAATGTTTACTTTAATGTATAGAAAATAGTAACTGCATGTTCACCAGAGTAAATTAATGTCAAATACTTCAACTCTCAGCATATCACAAAATCATTTTGCAATAATATCGCAGTTATCTTTTTTTGCCAATACAGTCCGACTTGTGACAAGTTGAGATATTGGTACACAGGTACTGGGTCTTATATCCCCTGGTACCCTGAGTCTCTTATGTCTTAAAGAGTATTAGATAATAAATGTACTGCTTATGTTGATAACACAGAACAAGAGGATTATGCTTTATGTAATGGTCAGAATGGTGATATAACACACTATGACAAGAGCATGCACTGTTGCAGCCTTGCAATGTTCAGTCATTATTCTGCACAAAAATATTACTGGTCACCGACCAGTTATCGCCATTTTTTTCATGTTATTTCTGAAATATTCCATGTACAATGTTAACTGCGCAAATAACTTGATTTGTGTGAAACTATGAGCAAATGCGCTTATTTCTGTCCGTTGAAAAGAACCAGTAGATTTCTGTTTTTACGGGATGACAGGGAATGCAAAGCAGAGTGAGTGAGTGAGTGAGTATGGTTTTACGCAGCTTTTAGCAATATTCCAGCAATATCACGGCGGGGGACACCAGAAAGGGGCTTCACACATTGTACCCATGTCGGGAATCAAACCCGGGTCTTCGGCGTGACGAATGAACGCTTTAACCACTAGGCTACCCGACCGCCCAGTGGAAGTAGAAATTTCGCGTCTACCAACTGTACCAGCTGTCGCCATCATCTAAACAACATGTTCCATGTGATCAAGTACACTGCTTCATTTATACAAATTTCATTTTCTTTTTTCTCTGGTATCGCACTCTTTTTTTATAATCATTACAATTTATAAATGCTTTTTTCTTTAGTGTCTGCAAACTGACGTAAACCAATATCCCCCAAATTTGATTTACACATGCTTATCCTCAACACTTTTTACTATGGATTTTGCGATATATACAGGGTTATGCATTTTTGGAAAAATAACTCAAATAGGTTTTAGAATTGTAATTTAAGAAGAAATGACAGACAGATTGTAAGCTATGACAGAACTGAATGTGCATCATCGTGTTGTTTGATTTTTGTTTAAGCGTGAGTTAGTCACATGACACCTCCCGCGTGTCTCATCTTAAGTTGTATTTGAGCAAGGTGATTATATGGTTTGTTTTTTAATATTTCCTCACAAGAGTCAGTTTTGTCGCGGACCTATACAAGTTTGTGGTTTTGTTCATCATTTTTGGATAAATATTTCTCTCTTCTAATGAAACCGAGCAAAAGTAAAAAGAGATCCAATCGTGTACGCGCTATAATGCGGAGTTTGCGATAATTGGTCCTCTGCGATAACTTGTCGCTAGCCAGTAGTAATTATTTAATGTTAAATTCAAAACAAGTTTAATGACCAAAGGGCAAGTGAATTTAAAAGAAATTAAAATTTCTCCAAATTTCGTGACTATGAAATCCCAAGCAGCTGTACTGTTGTACCAGAGTGTTTATGTTGTGAAAACAAACACTCGTTTGGCCAATCGGGGTCAACAATGTTTCATGCTCTGCTATTGTAGCTGATGACAGATCGTGTGATATAATACACTATATATATGCAATAATGCTCATTTGTTGCACATGTTTTCATTTGACACACCACTTTTTTCTTCTCTTTTGTGGTATGTTTGATGATCTCTGGTCCAAATGTCAATGCATGATAAACACAATTTACTTCATCATTTTTTATGTAAAATCCTGTCATATTTATATTTTTGTTTATTGAATTAATAAAAGCATATGAGATAGTGAGTGAGTATGGTTTTACACTGCTTTTGAGCAATATTCCAGCAATATCACGGCGGGGAACACCAGATTGTACCCACACATTGTACCCATGTCGGGAATCGAACTCGGGTCTTCGGCGTGACGAGCGAATGATTTAATCACGAGGCTGCCCCACCGCCCTCATGTGAGACAGTGAAATTTATAAGCTAACAATTTGTGGTCATTCAGAACCTGACTTTAAAACGTTTTGGATGAATAGAAAGAAATTTCAAAGGTATATGACTTTTAGTGATGGTTGCAAAGACGAATAAGACAAAGTAAATGTTGAAGATGTCATTCATATTTAAAAACTACAGATAGCTTTTTAAAAAAAAAAAAATTATACAGGTGTATTCAGAAGTATCTCACAACTTGAGACTTAAAAATGATTCATTAGAGATTTAGTTGATGAGAAGAGAACACTATTAAACAAACTGTTGTACTTTGCGATGCTGTTCAGATTAATTCAGCAGTTCAGAGGTTGTATAATTTTCATCTGCACACATTGTTAACAAATCAACAGTGTCGTGGGTGTGTTTACCATGATTGCAATTATCTTATAATACCTATAATGTAGTCTGAACCATTTTGTCCCCCTTCCATCTAGCCCTTACTAATGCTATAGCCCTAAATGAAGCAAGTCTAGATTTTCCTCAGGTTTTGAATCTCCCAACTCTCTTGGGCTCCTTTTCAATTTAAATTTAGCTGCTTGTTTCAATCAAAAGTAATTTTCAGAGACTAAGTGTTAGTCTAAGGGAAGAGGCTATATAACTTAAAATTCTCCCAAGAAATTTTCTTTTTTTTGGTACTGAAAGTGTTTACTTTTAGGATTTTATTTTTATGTTTCAAATATGTTTTTAATAGCAGATTGTTTGTTTTATTGTTTATTGTTTAAGGGGTAAACACTACTGCATTTTGTTAGAAATTTATACAATATTTTTATCAAAACATCCTGTGAGGATCTTAAAATAGATCCCAGTAGCCTTTGCTTGTCAGGGGCAACTGAATGGACTGGGTCAGGTCAGTCCTGGTGACTTGGTTGATTTTGTATCATCGTAACCAAGGCCGTAGTTAACTTTTTTTTGACAGGGGGGGGGAATATTTGTACAAGTATCACTTGTCCCCAACTTGTATTTTCATGATTCAAATAAAACTGTTTTCTATTAAAAAAATCCAGGGGAGGGGGGGCTGGCTGGGTACGGCACTGATAACCCAATAGTGTTTGTCATTGCTCATATCAATCACTGGCTTGCCTGGACTCAATTATTTACAGGTCGTACAGCTGAAATATTGCTGAGTCTGCCCATTCACAAACGAATATGATGCAACAAAGATTAATCCAGGGTAGCATAGATCTGGACTCCAACATCCTTTCATCAGTCTGCTTGTGCAGGATATTATAATTAGTATTGGTCGCAGCAGTGTATCATCATAATTATAACTAGTATCTTTTAGTGGCATTTTTTTACCTTCAAATAGGTTCACAACTGTTTATTTGTTGTTAAGCAATAATGACTCACTCACTCAATTATGCAGCATTGTAGAAGCTGTGGTGTCAATGAATTACTTCGATGATTTCATCTTTTGTGTTATTTCAATGTGACATATTGATACAGGTGCCTGTACTTCTATCAAGCAATTGGGTAACTTAATTTATGAAGGTACAACCATCTATACCGAAAAATCATATTGAAACACTAGATAAGTTGAAATCCCAAAGCCAATGTTTGTCCATGTGCTTCCCCTGGCAGACATTGTCACACAACTAGATCAAGCACTGACTGACACACATAGCCACTCTGCTATGACTCATGCAATATCCACAAATTGATCATCCCATGTCCACATACAAAGGAAATAATTAGTTTTAGGATATTAGTGTTTTGGCCAAAAAGTAATTTCCCGCAGTAATGTAATGTAGAAATGTAATTTCCTATTTGCAATAATCTGACACATCTTTTACTGGGCTGTACTGTTTGGGACATCAATAATCTGGCACTTTAAGAGTTGTTTACCTGGCTGTTCTACATCAACATCATATCGTTATTGATGAGTGATTCTGTGAAATAATCTAGAAACAGATTGGTAATATTTGATATCCGAAATATGCTGTCACAAGAACTGTGAAATGAATCTGGAAATGAAATGTTTTATTTCCTGTAGTATCAGCTTTGTGCCCAGTAGGATCGTCTGTATTCTTGAGTCTAGGGAATGACTATGTATTTGGTTCTGTTTATCTTCTGATGGAAATCCCGAGTGTATATGTTGAGTAGGAGACGAAATGCCAAGTGTATATGTTGAGCGGGAGACGAAATGCCAAGTGTATATATTGAGCGGGAGACGAAATGCCAAGTATATATGTTGAGCGGGAGACGAAATGCCAAGTGTATATGTTGAGTAGGAGACGAAATGCCAAGTGTATATATTGAGATGGAGACGAAATGCCAAGTGTATATGTTGAGCGGGAGACGAAATGCCAAGTGTATATGTTGAGCGGGAGACGAAATGCCAAGTGTATATGTTGAGTAGGAGACGAAATGCCAAGTGTATATATTGAGCGGGAGACGAAATGCCAAGTGTATATGTTGAGTAGGAGACGAAATGCCAGTGTATATATTGAGATGGAGACGAAATGCCAAGTGTATATGTTGAGTAGGAGACGAAATGCCAAGTGTATATATTGAGATGGAGACGAAATGCCAAGTGTATATGTTGAGTAGGAGACGAAATGCCAAGTGTATATATTGAGCGGGAGACGAAATGCCAAGTGTATATGTTGAGTAGGAGATGAATGCCATGTGAATATGTTGAGTAGGAGACGAAATGCCAAGTGTATATGTTGAGTAGGAGACAAAATGCCAAGTGTATATGTTGAGTAGGAGACGAAATGCCAAGTGTATATGTTGAGTAGGAGACAAAATGCCAAGTGTATATGTTGAGTAGGAGACGAAATGCCAAGTGTATATATTGAGCGGGAGACGAAATGCCAAGTGTATATGTTGAGTAGGAGATGAATGCCATGTGTATATGTTGAGTAGGAGACGAAATGCCAAGTGTATATGTTGAGTAGGAGACAAAATGCCAAGTGTATATGTTGAGTAGGAGACGAAATGCCAAGTGTATATGTTGAGTAGGAGACAAAATGCCAAGTGTATATGTTGAGTAGGAGACGAAATGCCAAGTGTATATGTTGAGTAGGAGACGAAATGCCAAGTGTATATGTTGAGTAGGAGACGAAATGCCAAGTGTATATGTTGAGTAGGAGACAAAATGCCAAGTATATATGTTGAGTAGGAGACGAAATGCCAAGTGTATATGTTGAGTAGGAGACGAAATGCCAAGTGTATATGTTGAGTAGGAGACGAAATGCCAAGTGTATATGTTGAGTAGGAGACGAAATGCCAAGTGTATATGTTGAGTAGGAGACGAAATGCCAAGTGTATATGTTGAGTAGGAGACGAAATGCCAAGTATATATGTTGAGTAGGAGACGAAATGCCAAGTGTATATGTTGAGTAGGAGACGAAATGCCAAGTGTATATGTTGAGTAGGAGACGAAATGCCAAGTATATATGTTGAGTAGGAGACGAAATGCCAAGTGTATATGTTGAGTAGGAGACGAAATGCCAAGTGTATATGTTGAGTAGGAGACAAAATGCCAAGTGTATATGTTGAGAAGGAGACGAAATGTCAAGTATATATGTTGAGAAGGAGACGAAATGTCAAGTATATATGTTGAGTAGGAGATGAATGCCAAGTATATATGTTGAGTAGGAGACGAAATGCCAAGTGTATATATTGAGCGGGAGACGAAATGCCAAGTATATATGTTGAGTAGGAGACAAAATGCCAAGTGTATATGTTGAGTAGGAGATGAATGCCATGTGTATAAGTTGAGTAGGAGACAAAATGCCAAGTGTATATGTTGAGTAGGAGACGAAATGCCAAGTGTATATGTTGAGTAGGAGACGAAATGCCAAGTGTATATGTTGAGTAGGAGACAAAATGCCAAGTGTATATGTTGAGTAGGAGACGAAATGCCAGTGTATATGTTGAGTAGGAGACGAAATGTCAAGTGTATATGTTGAGTAGGAGACGAAATGTCAAGTATATATGTTGAGTAGGAGTCGAAATGCCAAGTGTATATGTTGAGTAGGAGACAAAATGCCAAGTATATATGTTGAGTAGGAGTCGAAATGCCAAGTATATATGTTGAGCGGGAGACGAAATGCCAAGTATATATGTTGAGTAGGAGATGAAATGTCAAGTATAAATGTTGAGTAGGAGACGAAATGCCAAGTGTATATGTTGAGTAGGAGATGAAATGCCAAGTGTATATGTTGAGTAGGAGATGAAATGTCAAGTATATATGTTGAGTAGGAGATGAAATGCCAAGTGTATATGTTGAGTAGGAGATGAAATGTCAAGTATATATGTTGAGTAGGAGACGAAATGTCAAGTATATATGTTGAGTAGGAGATGAAATGCCAAGTGTATATGTTGAGTAGGAGATGAAATGTCAAGTATATATGTTGAGTAGGAGATGAAATGCCAAGTGTATATGTTGAGTAGGAGATGAAATGTCAAGTATATATGTTGAGTAGGAGACGAAATGCCAAGTGTATATGTTGAGTAGGAGACGAAATGCCAAGTGTATATGTTGAGTAGGAGACGAAATGCCAAGTGTATATGTTGAGTAGGAGACGAAATGCCAAGTGTATATGTTGAGTAGGAGACGAAATGCCAAGTGTATATGTTGAGTAGGAGACGAAATGCCAAGTATATATGTTGAGTAGGAGACGAAATGCCAAGTGTATATGTTGAGTAGGAGACGAAATGCCAAGTGTATATGTTGAGTAGGAGACGAAATGCCAAGTATATATGTTGAGTAGGAGACGAAATGCCAAGTGTATATGTTGAGTAGGAGACGAAATGCCAAGTGTATATGTTGAGTAGGAGACAAAATGCCAAGTGTATATGTTGAGAAGGAGACGAAATGTCAAGTATATATGTTGAGAAGGAGACGAAATGTCAAGTATATATGTTGAGAAGGAGATGAAATGCCAAGTGTATATGTTGAGTAGGAGTCGAAATGCCAAGTATATATGTTGAGCGGGAGAAAAAATGCCAAGTGTATATGTTGAGTAGGAGATGAATGCCAAGTATATATGTTGAGTAGGAGACGAAATGCCAAGTGTATATATTGAGCGGGAGACGAAATGCCAAGTATATATGTTGAGTAGGAGACAAAATGCCAAGTGTATATGTTGAGTAGGAGATGAATGCCATGTGTATATGTTGAGTAGGAGACAAAATGCCAAGTGTATATGTTGAGTAGGAGACGAAATGCCAAGTGTATATGTTGAGTAGGAGACGAAATGCCAAGTGTATATGTTGAGTAGGAGACAAAATGCCAAGTGTATATGTTGAGCGGGAGACGAAATGCCAAGTATATATGTTGAGTAGGAGATGAAATGTCAAGTATAAATGTTGAGTAGGAGACGAAATGCCAAGTGTATATGTTGAGTAGGAGATGAAATGCCAAGTGTATATGTTGAGTAGGAGATGAAATGTCAAGTATATATGTTGAGTAGGAGACGAAATGTCAAGTATATATGTTGAGTAGGAGATGAAATGCCAAGTGTATATGTTGAGTAGGAGATGAAATGTCAAGTATATATGTTGAGTAGGAGATGAAATGCCAAGTGTATATGTTGAGTAGGAGATGAAATGTCAAGTATATATGTTGAGTAGGAGACGAAATGCCAAGTGTATATGTTGAGTAGGAGACGAAATGTCAAGTGTATATGTTGAGTAGGAGATGAAATGTCACGTGTATATGTTGAGTAGGAGACAAAATGCCAAGTGTATATGTTGAGTAGGAGACGAAATGCCAAGTATAT
This sequence comes from Haliotis rufescens, assembly GCF_023055435.1. Taxonomy (NCBI): domain Eukaryota; kingdom Metazoa; phylum Mollusca; class Gastropoda; order Lepetellida; family Haliotidae; genus Haliotis; species Haliotis rufescens. Next base: position 67,884,038 of record NW_025963779.1, on the reverse strand, counting down.
ATGTTGAGTAGGAGACGAAATGCCAAGTGTATATGTTGAGTAGGAGACGAAATGCCAAGTGTATATATTGAGCGGGAGACGAAATGCCAAGTATATATGTTGAGTAGGAGACAAAATGCCAAGTGTATATGTTGAGTAGGAGACGAAATGCCAAGTGTATATGTTGAGTAGGAGATGAATGCCAAGTGTATATGTTGAGCGGGAGACGAAATGCCAAGTGTATATGTTGAGTAGGAGACGAAATGCCAAGTGTATATGTTGAGTAGGAGACGAAATGCCAAGTGTATATGTTGAGAAGGAGACGAAATGTCAAGTATATATGTTGAGTAGGAGACAAAATGCCAAGTGTATATGTTGAGTAGGAGATGAATGCCAAGTGTATATGTTGAGTAGGAGACAAAATGCCAAGTGTATATGTTGAGTAGGAGACGAAATGCCAAGGGTATATATTGAGCGGGAGACGAAATGCCAAGTATATATGTTGAGTAGGAGACGAAATGCCAAGTGTATATGTTGAGTAGGAGACGAAATGCCAAGTGTATATGTTGAGTAGGAGATGAATGCCAAGTGTATATGTTGAGTAGGAGACGAAATGCCAAGTATATATGTTGAGAAGGAGACGAAATGTCAAGTATATATGTTGAGTAGGAGACGAAATGCCAAGTGTATATGTTGAGTAGGAGACGAAATGCCAAGTGTATATGTTGAGTAGGAGATGAATGCCAAGTGTATATGTTGAGTAGGAGACGAAATGCCAAGTATATATGTTGAGAAGGAGACGAAATGTCAAGTATATATGTTGAGTAGGAGACAAAATGCCAAGTGTATATGTTGAGTAGGAGATGAATGCCAAGTGTATATGTTGAGTAGGAGACGAAATGCCAAGTATATATGTTTAGGAGATGAATGCCATGTGTATATGTTGAGTAGGAGACGAAATGCCATGTGTATATGTTGAGTAGGAGACGAAATGCCAAGTATATATGTTTAGGAGATGAAATGTCAAGTATATGTGGGAGCTGGGGACCTGTCCTGCCCTTGAATCCCCACGGGAGAGACACAGGGTGGTGAGGACTTGTCCTGCCCTTGAATACCCGCGAGAGAGACACAGGGTGCTGAGGACCATGTCCTGCCCTGGAATCCCCACGAGAGAGACACAGGGTGCTGGGGACCTGTCCTGCCCTTGAATCCCCACGAGAGAGACACAGGGTGCTGGGGACCTGTCCTGCCCTCGAATACCCACGGGAGAGACACAGGGTACTGAGGACCTGTCCTGCCCTTGAATCCCCACAGGAGAGACACAGGGTGCTGGGGACCTGTCCTGCCCTTGAATACCCGCGAGTGAGACACAGGGTACTGAGGACCTGTCCTGCCCTTGAATAGCCGCGAGAGAGACACAGGGTACTGAGGACCTGTCCTGCCCTTGAATCCCATCAGGAGAGACACAGGGTGCTGGGGACCTGTCCTGCCCTCGAATACCCACAGGAGAGACACAGGCTGCTGGGGACCTGTCCTGCCCTTGAATACCCACGAGAGAGACACAGGCTGCTGGGGACCTGTCCTGCCCTTGAATACCCGCGAGAGAGACACAGGCTGCTGGGGACCTGTCCTGCCCTTGAATCCCCACGGGAGAGACACAGGCTGCTGAGGACCTGTCCTGCCCTTGAATACCCGCGAGAGAGACACAGGCTGCTGGGGACCTGTCCTGCCCTTTAATACCCACGAGAGAGACACAGGCTGCTGGGGACCTGTCCTGCCCTTGAATACCCGCGAGAGAGACACAGGCTGCTGGGGACCTGTCCTGCCCTTGAATACCCACGAGAGAGACACAGGCTGCTGGGGACCTGTCCTGCCCTTGAATACCCACGGGAGAGACACAGGATGCTGGGGACCTGTCCTGCCCTTGAATACCCACGAGAGAGACACAGGCTGCTGGGGACCTGTCCTGCCCTTGAATACCCACGGGAGAGACACAGGATGCTGGGGACCTGTCCTGCCCTTGAATACCCGCGAGAGAGACACAGGCTGCTGGGGACCTGTCCTGCCCTTGAATACCCGCGAGAGAGACACAGGGTACTACGGACCTGTTCTGCCCTGGAATCTCCATGGGAGGGACAAGCAGTGAAGGTACTACGGACCTGTTCTGCCCTGGAATCTCCATGGGAGGGACAAGCAGTGAGGGTACTACGGACCTGTTCTGCCCTGGAATCTCCATGGGAGGGACAAGCAGTGAGGGTACTACGGACCTGTTCTGCCCTGGAATCTCCATGGGAGGGACAAGCAGTGAGGGTACTACGGACCTGTTCTGCCCTGGAATCTCCATGGGAGGGACAAGCAGTGAAAGTACTACGGACCTGTTCTGCCCTGGTATCTCCATGGGACAGACAAGCAGTGAAAGTACTACGGACCTGTTCTGCCCTTGAATCTCCATGGGACAGACAAGCAGTGAGGGTACTACGGACTTGTTCTGCCCTGGAATCTCCATGGGAGAGACTAGCAGTGAGGGTACTGCAGATCCCCACAGGATTATTTCATGGCAAGTGCGTATTCTGATGAACACAAGTCACAGAAATGTCAAATAACAAAAAGCATTGCACACCAACTAACATGCTACCACTAATCAACCTTGTGTTTGGATATCTTCAAAACATTATTATCACTCCCACTTGCACAATCGCTGTGTCTGTTTTGGAAGGACAACAATTTTAAATCCCTTCTGTGCATTTGATCAACTGATCAGCCATGATAACAAGTGAACGAGAAGTATTTCAGTTATCTCATTTCAGACATCATCATGCATTGGAGGTTACTCCTTTACGTAATATTTCCCTGAAACAAAGTTAATTCTAATCTAGTCTGAGTTTTATCTGTATTTTGTACTGATTGAAAGACTGTGTTTGACTGTAATGACATTTGAGCAGATATTACACTTGGAGCTGGAGCCTTGATTTGGCCACTTTACTTTGTCTCAATGATAATCTGGTTGATGTCAGGATATAGCTTGTAACAGACATGTCAAAGTATGATTGATTATATCAGTTTGTTCAATTGTTATTCAATTTAGTCCTATTAAATCTGAGAGATTGAGATATTGTGTTTGAATTTGGTAAGTTGAAGAAATGATTATGCCAAATATATACTCACAGGCAAAAGAAACGCAAGTCGAGTATGCAGTATACATGTTATTTATTTTCAACAGTAAAGACAAGAAATACTAATCGGGCAAGATTGACAAAAATTTGATCAAAGACAGTTTAATGGATTAAAAGGCAGATGACATAATGTGTTTTTTTCAAATGTTAAGGGCTTACACAGTTTCGGGTCAATACCCAAAATGTCAGTCAATACCAGGTGTGACCACCATTAGCATTGATCACCGCCACTGATCACCGCCACACATCTCCTGTACATTGAGTGGATCAGACAATTTGTGAAGGCCCTAGGAATCCTCCTGCACACATCCAGAGCAGCTGTGCATAGTTCATCGGCAGTTGTAGGGACTGGGCGCACATTGTGCAGACACCTTTGAACCTCATCCCACAAGTGTTGGATGGGGTTCAGATCAGGGCTGAGGGCTGGCCACGGTAGAACACGGATGTTGTGTTGTTGCAGAAAGGTCATGGTAGCTCAGGCAACATGGGGACGAGCGTTGTCCTGCTGGAAAATGTGTTGTTGATGTTGTGCAAAAAATGGAACAACATGGGGTCTGATCACTTGGTCGATATACCGCTGAGCAGTGACGCCGTGTCCCCGACCTTGACCAACATTCAGAAAGCACATGGGTCCAAGTCTCGCATTAAGTCCAATCCCCTTCCCATATCATGAAGCTAGGTCCACCCCATGGATCCCTTTCCACAACATTTCTGTCAGCGAAACGATCACCTCGACACCGCCAAATTCTGACTCTTCTGTCTGCATGGGAGACACAAAAGCGACTTTCATCAGAGAAGATGACACGCCTCCACTCACGATGACGCCAACTGCGATGACCCTGTGCCCACTGAAGTCGTGCTTGTCGATGCCGTGGTTGGAGAACAGGACGACGTGCTGGTCGGCGACATCTGAGGTTGTTGGAACGGAGACGTCAGATCACAGTGTCCCGGCCAATGTGTCGATTATGTGTTCCTATGGTCTGTCGAGCACTTTCACTTGCAGTTAGGAATGGATGTCGCTGGTGTTGACAGGTAATCTGCCGATCTTGTCGAGGTGTGGTGACCCTAGGACGATCGCTCCGAGGAAGGTCATCTGTGATCGATGCAGGAGATGGTAAATTGTGGTTATGTTAACGTTGAAATGACGGGCAACATCTTGGACAGACTCTCCTGCTTCAAATCGTCCGATATGCCTTGTTTCTCTGAATTTGAGTTAGGCGTGGCATTGTTGACCAAGGAGTGGTAGGTCCAAGAATCGGTCACAGTTTCATACCCACTACAGTTCGTGACAGTTCATGCATTTTCGATTTCGTGATAAATGGGTGCATGATACCCACATATTCATTGAAATGGTGCGTTTTGGCGATTCTTTTTTTATGTTGCGTTTTTACTCTGGTTACCATGTTACTTGAGTGTCCTGTAGGACTGAAGAGGTCCTTAGTACCTCATGCGGGTCTCCCTGTAGACCGGGTATTCCGTAACAGAAGAGGCCCTTAGTACCTCATGCAGGTCTCCATGTAGACCGGGTATTCCGGAACAGAAGAGGTCCTTAGTACCTCATGCGAGTCTCCCTGTAGACTGGGTATTCTGGAACAGAAGAGGTCCTTAGTACCTCATGCTGGTCTTCTCTGTAGACTGGGTATTCCGTAACAGAAGAGGTCCTTAGTACCTCATGCTGTTCTTCTCTGTAGACTGGGTATTCCGTAACAGAAGAGGTCCTTAGTACCTCATGCGGGTCTTCTCTGTAGACTGGGTATTCCGTAACAGAAGAGGTCCTTAGTACCTCATGCTGGTCTTCTCTGTAGACTGGGTATTCCGTAACAGAAGAGGTCCTTAGTACCTCATGCGGGTCTCCTCTGTAGACTGGGTATTCCGGAACAGAAGAGGTCCTTAGTACCTCATGCTGGTCTTTTCTGTAGACTGGGTATTCCGGAACAGAAGAGGTCCTTAGTACCGCATGCTGGTCTCCCTGTAGACTGGGTATTCCGGAACAGAAGAGGTCCTTAGTACCTCATGCGGGTCTCCCTGTAGACCGGGTATTCCGGAACAGAAGAGGTCCTTAGTACCTCATGCTGGTCTCCCTGTAGACTGGGTATTCTGGAACAGAAAAGGTCCTTAGTACCTCTTGCGGGTCTCCCTGTAGACTGGGTATTCTGGAACAGAAGAGGTCCTTAGTACCTCATGCGGGTCTCCCTGTAGACTGGGTATTCTGGAACAGAAGAGGTCCTTAGTACCTCATGCAGGTCTCCCTGTAGACTGGGTATTCTGGAACAGAAGAGGTCCTTAGTACCTCTTGCGGGTCTCCCTGTAGACTGGGTATTCTGGAACAGAAGAGGTCCTTAGTACCTCTTGCGGGTCTCCCTGTAGACTGGGTATTCTGGAACAGAAGAGGCCCTTAGTACCTCATGCTGGTCTCCCTGTAGACTGGGTATTCCGTAACAGAAGAGGTCCTTAGTACCTCATGCGGGTCTCCCTGTAGACTGGGTATTCTGGAACAGAAGAGGTCCTTAGTACCTCATGCGGGTCTCCCTGTAGACTGGGTATTCCGTAACAGAAGAGGTCCTTAGTACCTCATGCTGGTCTCCCTGTAGACTGGGTATTCTGGAACAGAAGAGGTCCTTAGTACCTCTTGCGGGTCTCCCTGTAGACTGGGTATTCTGGAACAGAAGCGGTCCTTAGTACCTCTTGCGGGTCTCCCTGTAGACTGGGTATTCTGGAACAGAAGAGGTCCTTCGTACTCATATTGTCTAATACAAGAACATCTGCTTTGAGGGAAGGTGAATATTTCCACCATAATGTCACTATGCTATTGCAGTAGCTTCAGTGATGCCCCATTTATCTTTCACCAGAAGTCATGGTTTTGTTTGGTTTATATGCATGTTTATTTCCAAAACCAGTATTGGGTCATAATGAAATTAAAAATACAGTTTTAGAAAGATGCTTTTCAGAGAATGATCCCTTTGAAAGTATATTAATTTGGTGGAAATAAGAAAAAAACTGAAACGGAAAAAAAATAATTCAAAGTTGTAATTTTGTTTTCCTGCTGGACTTCTGAAGTTTTCTTCATTGCCAAGTGCAGGAATGAGGTACAGACATGCCAGTAAAATCTTTTATCTGATTTTGTGGGGGGGGGGAATTGAAATGGACGGCATCCGTATGTCTGTGTGTCTGTGCATCCATCTGTGCAAGATTTCCTTCTGGAGCAGATCTTGAAAACTTTACAATATCTCTTCTACCAACTTGGTACATAAATAGTTCTAATGGTAAACTGTTGCTTCTGAATGTTGAATTCCGATAATTTACCTTCTCTATATTTCATGAAAGAAGGGTTTCTCAAAAAATGGTTTCACATCGTCCAGACTCGTGAAGATCCGGGGTAGAATAGGTCTTCAGCAACCCATGCTTGCCGTAAAAGGCCACTATGCTTCTCGTAAGAGGCGGCTAACGGGATCGGGTGGTCAGGCTCGCTGACTTGGTTGATGCATGTCATCGTATCCCAGTTGCAAGGAATAATGCTCATGTTGTCAATCACTGGAAAGTCTGATCCAGACATTTCAGACCGTCGTCATATAGCTGGAATATTGCTGAGTGCGGCGTAAAAAAGAAACAAACAAACAAAATGGACAAATCACATCGTCCAGTTGCTGGATGTCTAATGAGCCAAAGATACTTGGCTTGTTTGACAAGTGATTGTAATTCCCATGTTAACATAGACTTAGCTGATGGCCTTGTGAACTGAGGCTTGACCTACATGATCAATAAAGAATGTCTGTTTGTAGTAGGTCAAGATGCCGACTGTGTTGGCGCTGGACGTGTCGCTGTCCATGAGCCGGCCGGTCTTCACCCCCGACAGTCAGGGCGAGTTTCAGCGGCGCCATCTAGCAGTGCACGGCATCAACCATCTCCTGGACTACATGGCTGTCAGCTGCAAGTTGGAGTTCACATCTCTGGTAGGTTTCAAGGGTTAGCAGTACAATAAGTGCCTAAAAATATAACATTTTATTATATACTTCAATGTGAATGATCGAGTTTTCTGAAGTTGAGAAAAGTGATATTTTCAATACAGTGAACACAACACTTGATATTTCACTGTAGTGAACACAACACTTGATATTTCACTGTAGTGAACACAACACTTGATATTTCACTGCAGTGAACACAACACTTGATATTTTATTGCAGTGAACACAACACTTGATATTTCACTGTAGTGAACATAACACTTGATATTTCACTGTAGTAAACACAACACTTGATATTTCACTGCAGTGAACACAACACTTGATATTTCACTGCAGTGAACATAACACTTGATATTTTATTGCAGTGAACATAACACTTGATATTTTATTGCAGTGAACACAACACTTGATATTTTATTGCAGTGAACATAACACTTGATATTTTATTGCAGTGAACATAACACTTGATATTTTATTGCAGTGAACATAACACTTGATATTTTATTGCAGTGAACACAACACTTGATATTTCACTGCAGTGAACACAACACTTGATATTTCACTGCAGTGAACACAACACTTGATATTTCACTGTAGTGAACACAACACTTGATATTTTATTGCAGTGAACATAACACTTGATATTTTATTGCAGTGAACATAACACTTGATATTTTATTGCAGTGAACATAACACTTGATATTTCGCTGCAGTGAACATAACACTTGATATTTTATTGCAGTGAACATAACACTTGATATTTTATTGCAGTGAACATAACACTTGATATTTCGCTGCAGTGAACATAACACTTGATATTTTATTGCAGTGAACATAACACTTGATATTTCGCTGCAGTGAACATAACACTTGATATTTTATTGCAGTGAACATAACACTTGATATTTTATTGCAGTGAACATAACACTTGATATTTCACTGCAGTGAACATAACACTTGATATTTTATTGCAGTGAACATAACACTTGATATTTTACATAACACTTGATATTTTATTGCAGTGAACATAACACTTGATATTTTATTGCAGTGAACACAACACTTGATATTTTATTGCAGTGAACATAACACTTGATATTTTATTGCAGTGAACATAACACTTGATATTTCGCTGCAGTGAACATAACACTTGATATTTTATTGCAGTGAACATAACACTTGATATTTTATTGCAGTGAACATAACACTTGATATTTCGCTGCAGTGAACATAACACTTGATATTTTATTGCAGTGAACATAACACTTGATATTTCGCTGCAGTGAACATAACACTTGATATTTTATTGCAGTGAACATAACACTTGATATTTTATTGCAGTGAACATAACACTTGATATTTTATTGCAGTGAACATAACACTTGATATTTCGCTGCAGTGAACATAACACTTGATATTTCGCTGCAGTGAACATAACACTTGATATTTTATTGCAGTGAACATAACACTTGATATTTTATTGCAGTGAACATAACACTTGATATTTCGCTGCAGTGAACATAACACTTGATATTTCACTGTAGTGAACATAACACCTGATATTTCGCTGCAGTGAACATAACACTTGATATTTCGCTGCAGTGAACATAACACTTGATATTTTATTGCAGTGAACATAACACTTGATATTTTATTGCAGTGAACATAACACTTGATATTTCGCTGCAGTGAACATAACACTTGATATTTTATTGCAGTGAACACAACACTTCATATTTTATTGCAGTGAACATAACACTTGATATTTTATTGCAGTGAACATAACACTTGATATTTCGCTGCAGTGAACATAACACTTGATATTTTATTGCAGTGAACATAACACTTGATATTTTATTGCAGTGAACATAACACTTGATATTTTATTGCAGTGAACATAACACTTGATATTTTATTGCAGTGAACATAACACTTCATATTTCGCTGCAGTGAACATAGCACTGTGACGGAACTATTGTCACAAAAGATCTACCTCCCCTAAAACTGTCTCCCTTTATTGTAAGTGTCAAGCCCGTACACAAACTGTTGACGTCTTTTTTTACGTTAGTTCTCACATTGACAAGGCAAAATAATGAAAGATGAACATTTATAGAGTAAATATCTCTTCCTACCATTTGTAAATCTCTTAAAAATGTTTCGTTATAAACTGTAAATTTCTCATTTAACTCGTCAATTGTTTTGCAAAGCAGCATTTTTGTTTCTTGACCAGCGTGTATTCTTTCACTTCCAACGGCGGTCCCCCTTTTTTCAAGAATATTTTTTTGTTAAAGTGGATTTTTTATATAATCAAATCGAAATGTATAAGAATTTTTTGTAACCCTAAATATTTTTTGATACTTTTGTTTATGTATTTAAGATTTTGCAAACACACAACTACATTTTAAGTCGCAACCACAAGGGCTAGTGACCTGTCCCAGTGTGTTAGGTAGAAAGAAATACATTTTTTATGAAATAATTAAATTTCCCGGTAGACAACTTCACAAAAAGTATATAATACATGTAAATAGGATATTCTATGTGTCTCGTGAAATAATATGTTTCTCTCATCGAGGTTCATGAGTGGCGTACACGACACATGAAATATCCTCTATATATTGTGCTGTGTATTGTGATAGCTGACAAAATGTCATGTACTGCTGTGTAATTAATGTCTAATTTTAACGAACATGCTGTGAGGATGTCTGCTGTGCAGGAAGTACTTTGTTATTTCTTTAGCTTCTTTGCCCCTAACTTGTAGGATCTGTAGGATCTGTAGGATCTCAATTAATATTCCAGAAATCTGGTGTAGTGCTGTCTTACCACATCATACTAAGCCATTTCTGAATGTGAAATTTGATGTACAGTGTGTTATAGGGCTTGGACGATACACCAACTGTACGATCCGATACGTATCAAGATACCTTGCTCTCGATCTGATACGTATTGCGATACTTGCATGTGCACTTATCTGTGGTGTGTAAGCCATCTTCTTCATAGACAGGATTGCCAAATACCTGGCACACTGACGATTAACAGTTGGCAGTGTCAGGTATGGCACAATGGATGAAAATATTTATGTTTTCACAACTCATTTTCACTAGCAATCAGTATTTGGTGTAACACTTATTTGAGAAAACATTTAAGGTAAGAATTAATCCTTTTTGCTTAGTGTGTGACTGTGAACGATACTTGTATCGAGAAGTAAAAAATCGCGACCCACCGATGCATCGGTCTATCGTCCCATCACTAGTATGTAAGTATATGATATGCAGTATAACATATCATACATTTTTTGGCGATTTATGTATTTCACTCTGCTGTTGCCTTTGACCTTCACAGAACCTTGTTTATCTAGTTTTAATAACTTCATTTAATTTTAGCTTTAGCATCCTCTACAGTATTTTTACCCAAGTGTATAATGGAGAATTCACTCCAATCTGTTGATTCCAGAATCAGAATCAACGAGCCCGATCTTACTTCTGAAGTGAACAGATTCGAGTGATGTCTCTTACTTAACCATGTTATTATGGTTGATATGTATAATTTCTCTATAATTTTTTGTATAATGACCCGTAGTTGCGTCAGTTTTACTTGTTAAAATGCATGTTCAGAACGGCCAGTGAATTCCTGCCTCAGAATCAAATGCAACAACAATAGCGTGACGTCATCATCATGGTTTAATTTGTAGATATATGATGAATTGTTTGTGTCATGCAGGTGGTGTTTTCGTATCTATGGGAACAACTGGTGACTTTCACAAGGGACTTTGACTCCATCAAATCAGCACTTAACAAAATAGAAATATTCAACAAGACGTGTATTGAGACAGTGTTGAATGGTATCAAGTCTCTGATAGTGGAGGAATGGAGTACTGTCACACCATGTCAGGTTAGTAGGACAGTAGTACTGACCACCATGTCAGGAAGTAGCAGGAGAATAGTACTGTACACCATGTCAGGTAGTAGCAGGACAATATTACTGTACACAATGTCAGGTGGTAACAGGACAATAGTATTGTCACACCATATCAGGTAGTAACAGGACAATAGTACTGTACACCATGTCAGGTAGTAACAGGACAATAGTATTGTCACACCATGTCAGGTAGTAACAGGACAATAGTACTGTACACAATGTCAGGTAGTGGCAGGACAATAGTACTGTACACCATGTCAGGTAGTAACAGGACAATAGTACTGTTCACCATATCAGGTAGTAACAGGACAATAGTACTGTACACCATGTCAGGTAGTAGCAGGACAATAGTACTGTTCACCATGTCAGGTAGTAACAGGACAGTAGTACTGTACACCATGTCAGGTAGTGGCAGGACAATAGTACTGTATTCCATGTCAGGTAGTAACAGGACAATAGTACTGTTCACCATGTCAGGTAGTGGCAGGACAATAGTACTGTACACCATGTCAGGTAGTAACAGGACAATAGTATTGTCACACCATATCAGGTAGTAACAGGACAATAGTACTGTACACCATGTCAGGTAGTAACAGGACAATAGTATTGTCACACCATGTCAGGTAGTGGCAGGACAATAGTACTGTACACCATGTCAGGTAGTAACAGGACAATAGTACTGTTCACCATATCAGGTAGTAACAGGACAATAGTACTGTACACCATGTCAGGTAGTAACAGGACAATAGTATTGTCACACCATGTCAGGTAGTAACAGGACAAAAGTACTGTACACCATGTCAGGTAGTAACAGGACAATAGTATTGTCACACCATGTCAGGTAGTAACAGGACAATAGTACTGTTCACCATGTCAGGTAGTAGCAGGACAATAGTAATGTTCACCATGTCAGGTAGTAACAGGACAATAGTACTGTACACCATGTCAGGTAGTAACAGGACAATAGTATTGTCACACCATGTCAGGTAGTAACAGGACAATAGTACTGTTCATCATGTCAGGTAGTAGCAGGACAATAGTACTGTACACCATGTCAGGTAGTAACAGGACAATAGTATTGTCACACCATATCAGGTAGTAACAGGACAATAGTACTGTACACCATGTCAGGTAGTAACAGGACAATGGTATTGTCACACCATGTCAGGTAGTAACAGGACAATAGTACTGTTCACCATGTCAGGTAGTAACAGGACAATAGTACTGTACACCATGTCAGGTAGCAGGACAATAGTACTATACACAATGTCAGGTAGTAGCAGGACAATAGTATTGTCACACCATATCAGGTAGTAACAGGACAATAGTACTGTACACAATGTCAGGTAGTAGCAGGACAATAGTATTGTCACACCATGTGACAATGTAGTAGAAAATAGTACTGTCACATTATGTCAGTTAGGAAAATAGTAGTGAATGACAAATTATGCCATATTAGACTGTAGTAGGAACATAGTTCTGAACACGTTGACAGACAATAGTAATGATATAGCACTATGCACCAAGGCGGTAGAACTAGTGTGGTTTGTAGGGAAAACAAGTAAAGATACTGTTGTTCAGATATAAAATGTTTCATTTCCACTGTTTCAGATCATATTAATAACAGATGGCAACTGTGGTATCGGCCAAGGCTCACTGAAGGAATCCTTGCAGTCCAAGACAGCTGACGACAAGTTCCCTCTGCCGTTTCCATTTCCGTGTAAACTTCACGTTGTTTGTGTAGCTAACCCAAATGACCCCGACTTGCAGAGTTCTCTGCCCTTGTATCAGAAACTGATCGACATGAACAACGAAGGTGGAGAAATCTTCATTCCAGAATCCAACATGACAATGAAATCAGTGGAGCAGATGTTTCAGAAATTAGGGGAGACATTCTATGCTCCCTACTTTGGAACAATTCAGTGTGGCAATCTCAAGTGCAGCGTTCAGTTGCTGCCCTCTCCGGAACCTCTCTCCAGGTAAAGGTGTTGAGTAGGGATTGGGGACCCTCTCCGGAACCTCTCTCCAGGTAAAGGTGTTGAGTAGGGATTGGGGGCCCTCTCCGGAACCTCTCTCCAGGTAAAGGTGTTGAGTAGGGATTGGGGGCCCTCTCCAGAACCTCTCTCCAGGTAAAGGTGTTGAGTAGGGATTGGGGGCCCTCTCCGGAACCTCTCTAGGTAAAGATGTTCAGTAGGGATTGGGGGCCCTCTCCGGAACGTATCTCCAGGTAAAGGTGTTGAGTAGGGATTGGGGGCCCTCTCCGGAACCTCTCTAGGTAAAGATGTTCAGTAGGGATTGGGGGCCCTCTCTAGAACGTATCTCCAGGTAAAAGGTGTCCTGTAGGGATTTGGGGGCCTCTCCAGAACGTATCTCCAGGTAAAAGGTGTCCTGTAGGGATTTGGGGGCCCTCTCCAGAACGTATCTCCAGGTAAAGGTGTCCTGTAGGGATTTGAGGGCCCTCTCCAGAACCTCTCTCCAGGTAAAGGTGTCCTGTAGGGATTTGGGGGCCTCTCCAGAAAGTATCTCCAGGTAAAAGGTGTCCTGTAGGGATTTGGGGGCCCTCTCCAGAACGTATCTCCAGGTAAAGGTGTCCTGTAGGGATTTGGGGGCCCTCTCCAGAACGTATCTCCAGGTAAAGGTGTCCTGTAGGGATTTGAGGGCCCTCTCCAGAACGTATCTCCAGTTAAAAGGTGTCCTGTAGGGATTTTGGGGCCCTCTCCAGAACGTATCTCCAGGTAAAGGTGTCCTGTAGGGATTTGGGGGCCCTCTCCAGAAAGTATCTCCAGGTAAAAGGTGTCCTGTAGGGATTTGGGGGCCCTCTCCAGAACGTATCTCCAGGTAAAGGTGTCCTGTAGGGATTTGAGGGCCCTCTCCAGAACCTCTCCCCAGGTAAAAGGTGTCCTGTAGGGATTTGGGGGCCCTCTCTAGAACGTATCTCCAGGTAAAAGGTGTCCTGTAGGGATTTGGGGGCCCTCTCCGGAACCTCTCTCGAGGTAAAAGGTGTCCTGGAGGGATTTCGGGGCAGAACAGTATCCCCAGCTTGCTCTTTTGAATAGATGCATTGGTAAAAACTACTTTGTATTGAAATATTGTGTTTTAAATTAGTATGATTACAATCTCCAAGTTTTCAGTTTTTGATGGAGTATTTTGCTGTACAACAAATAGGCCTATTGTGCGGCATATTGATTCTTGATGCTTTAGTTTTGTTATTGAATACAGGAAGAATGCAGCAGGAGAAGATGAGCAGATCGTGCTGAACAACAACCTGGAGGTGTGCGGGTTTCTGGACATCGCCGATGTTGCCAGTCCCCCCACCATCTCACGCCATCTTGTCCTCCCTACCATCTCTAAAGACCGGGGCAAGCCAGCTGATGGTAGGTGTTCTGTTATTAATCAACTGTTCCCAATACGTACTTTGTCAATGACAATAAAATGAAACCCATATCTTAGACCCCACTGGAATTATCTGGCATATCACTGGATGACAGTGAAGGTCAAGGTCACATAAAAAAAACCTACACGTTAATTTTAGTATTTCTAAATAAAATTTGAGGAAACTTAGTAAATATTATCTCTAAGGTGTGGGCCGTGATTGTATCAACTTTTTGGTGGCCTCTGTGTAAGTCACTAGAGGTCAAATTATGAAACATGGTTCAAAGTTTTTTATCAAATCGAAAAAACTTCATGAAAACTCAAAGCAATTTCCAATAACTGATGATAGGTTCTTAATAATTAACTCAATCCTTGTCATATGTCCTGGAAAGTGCTTTTAACTTTCTTATTATGTGTTAGTGGTGATGGTGGGTGAGAAAGAAAGGGGGTAGGGGATGAACAAATGTTACCGGGGGTTGTGGGTGGGATGTCAGCAAAATATGAGACCAATCTAGCCCCTGTCATCCCCCTTATATTAAATAACCAGTCCCTTAGGTAGTTGAAACATATAAAATAAATGTTACATAGGAAAATTGTTCTCATGAGCTGCTCACCATGATAATATGGTGGTTTGTCTGATGCAGAAGACGCATGGTATTTCAATAGTTATCAGTTATTATTCTGCAGACATACATTGACTTTCAGAAGAACTTCTAAAACTCTTAATATTAATGATGCATTCCTTGAAAGGAAGAATTACCGTGAGTTGCTGTCTCTTTGCTCTTTATACCCGTACAGCAGTAAAGATATAATCAGGGACCTGCTCAGAGACCGATATTTAAAACAAGGACTGGTCAGCTCGGAGTCAGTATATTGTGTCTGAGTGGGGTATTCATGTTAAACAGCCACATGGTGGGCTAGCACTATAAAACTGGCATTAGTCTGGACTAGTACAAGCAGCCATACATACATGTGCATGCATATTGCTATATAAGTGCAATAATCTTGGACGCGATGTCAAACCCCATTTCACCTCACCTCTGTGGTGATTCAGGATTAGACTTAATAGATCAAGTAGTTAGGGCTGGGATGGGTAACTTGGGTACCCGGGTCGGGTGGGTACTGAGTAGGACCCGGACCCGTGGTTAGTCACGTGATATATTGTTTTATGACAAAAATTATCTAGAACTCTATGGTTACACTACAAGTCACTAATGTTCGCATTTCTTTCTGACTGTACACCCATTCCTTCTGATTTTTCATATGGTTGAATACACATATAACTTAATTCAACTTCAGTGTATGAATGACCAGATTGTTTAATACATGTATCTAAATATGTTTTGCCAGGGCTATGCTAATAATGTTCCCAATCGGACATTTTGAGACATCTCCTGAGACCAACAGTGGGTACCCGGGTAGGGTCGGGTAATAGGGGGGTGGGTACCCGGGTAGTAAATTTTGACTCGTCCCAGCCCTACAAGCACAGACTCAGTGACTTGGTTGGTCATCAAACCCCGAGGCATGTATCCTTGCTCATAATATCAGTCACTAAATTATCATGTCCAGACTTCGTTATTGACTGGCCGCCATCTTATAGCTGGAATATTGCTGAGTGCTGCGTTAACAAACAACTGCAGTGTTGGTTACCTGATGAGTATACAGCTTAGTCCGGTCAAAACTAAGTAGAGACTAGGTCGGATTTATTGCTGCCATCTGCACATGCATGTTCCATCCTTTCAGAAAATGGCAGCAAGGAAGGGAAGAACGGCAAACCAGCGGCAGAGGAAGAGGAGGAGTTGGATGATGGGAAGACGCCGTCGTTTACGGTGCTGCTGCACGGCAGCCTCAAGGTTGAGGGCATGGTGGCGCTCACTAAAGTGGGGTAGGAAGACTTATCAAGCAGAACTTGCTTCACTTGTTCTCGAGGCAAGGGAGTTAACTGAGTATAAAAGTTCGGTTTCCACCCTTGCCGAACTAGGATGGAATTATGGAGTTATATTTTGGCTGGACTAATGATTCTGTGTTTTGTCCAATTAAAATTGTGTAAAGAAATCAACATCTGGTTCGTAAACTGCGTTCAGATTTCGGTCAATTGCGAGATTTGCGAAGCATGTGTACCATCAACTTAGCGTCAACAGATATTTTTCAAACCTTTTCATGTTTTTAATCAAGGTGCTCACATGATTTGATGCACTTTGTGAAGTAAGACCCATTATTGATCAACTCGTCTTGACAGGGCGCTGCCATTTTTATTTGATGCAAATGCAAGTGATATGAGAGGTGGAATCTGATTGGTAAATAGGAGGGACATAGAAGGGACATAATTCCTAATAGCTACTGGTGGTGCTACGATCAAGCCCAGAAATTCCAGCCTAGATTGACAGGGGTGGAAATTGGACTTTGCAGTCAGTTAACTCCCTTGCCTCTGGAAAATGCTTTCTTCATCACTGGATGATATTTGTCAAATATATCATAATGGAATGATATGATGCACTGGAGAATGAAGTATTGAGAATGAAGTATCAGGAATAGTTTACATTCACACAAAGGTTACAAGGAATAGGGAATAGGGGGTTGGATGGACTACTGAGTCAGTCCTCAATACCTCCATTTTATCCTCCATTGTATTTTCATCATTGTTTTTATGCAATGTTGTAGACCAGGCCCGACTTGTATGGGTGTCATTGCTGTGAGAGATCACATTGGGTTTGAGATGTTTCCGGCTGTGAGACACATGCTACATATCACTGTTTCAGGCCTGACTGGTATGGGTGTCTTTGCTGTGAGAGATCACATTGGTTTTGAGATGTTTCCGGCTGTGAGACACATGCTACATATCACTGTTTCAGGCCTGACTTGTATGGGTGTCTTTGCTGTGAGAGATCACATTGGTTTTGAGATGTTTCCGGCTGTGAGACACATGCTACATATCACTGTTTCAGGCCTGACTGGTATGGGTGTCTTTGCTGTGAGAGATCACATTGGGTTTGAGATGTTTCCGGCTGTGAGACACATGCTACATATCACTGTTTCAGGCCTGACTTGTATGGGTGTCATTGCTGTGAGAGATCACATTGGGTTTGAGATGTTTCCGGCTGTGAGACACATGCTACATATCACTGTTTCAGGCCTGACTTGTATGGGTGTCATTGCTGTGAGAGATCACATTGGGTTTGAGATGTTTCCGGCTGTGAGACACATGCTACATATCACTGTTTCAGGCCTGACTGGTATGGGTGTCTTTGCTGTGAGAGATCACATTGGTTTTAAGATGTTTGAGACATATGCTACATATCACTGTTTCAGGCCTGACTGGTATGGGTGTCTTTGCTGTGAGAGATCACATTGGTTTTGAGATGTTTCCGGCTGTGAGACACATGCTACATATCACTGTTTCAGGCCTGACTGGTATGGGTGTCTTTGCTGTGAGAGATCACATTGGTTTTGAGATGTTTCCGGCTGTGAGACACATGCTACATATCACTGTTTCAGGCCTGACTGGTATGGGTGTCTTTGCTGTGAGAGATCACATTGGTTTTGAGATGTTTCCGGCTGTGAGACACATGCTACATATCACTGTTTCAGGCCTGACTGGTATGGGTGTCTTTGCTGTGAGAGATCACATTGGTTTTGAGATGTTTCCGGCTGTGAGACACATGCTACATATCACTGTTTCAGGCCTGACTTGTATGGGTGTCTTTGCTGTGAGAGATCACATTGGGTTTGAGATGTTTCCGGCTGTGAGACACATGCTACATATCACTGTTTCAGGCCTGACTTGTATGGGTGTCATTGCTGTGAGAGATCACATTGGGTTTGAGATGTTTCCGGCTGTGAGACACATGCTACATATCACTGTTTCAGGCCTGACTTGTATGGGTGTCATTGCTGTGAGAGATCACATTGGGTTTGAGATGTTTCCGGCTGTGAGACACATGCTACATATCACTGTTTCAGGCCTGACTGGTATGGGTGTCTTTGCTGTGAGAGATCACATTGGTTTTAAGATGTTTGAGACATATGCTACATATCACTGTTTCAGGCCTGACTGGTATGGGTGTCTTTGCTGTGAGAGATCACATTGGTTTTGAGATGTTTCCGGCTGTGAGACACATGCTACATATCACTGTTTCAGGCCTGACTGGTATGGGTGTCTTTGCTGTGAGAGATCACATTGGTTTTGAGATGTTTCCGGCTGTGAGACACATGCTACATATCACTGTTTCAGGCCTGACTGGTATGGGTGTCTTTGCTGTGAGAGATCACATTGGTTTTGAGATGTTTCCGGCTGTGAGACACATGCTACATATCACTGTTTCAGGCCTGACTTGTATGGGTGTCATTGCTGTGAGAGATCACATTGGTTTTGAGATGTTTCCGGCTGTGAGACACATGCTACATATCACTGTTTCAGGCCTGACTGGTATGGGTGTCTTTGCTGTGAGAGATCACATTGGGTTTGAGATGTTTCCGGCTGTGAGACACATGCTACATATCACTGTTTCAGGCCTGACTTGTATGGGTGTCATTGCTGTGAGAGATCACATTGGGTTTGAGATGTTTCCGGCTGTGAGACACATGCTACATATCACTGTTTCAGGCCTGACTGGTATGGGTGTCTTTGCTGTGAGAGATCACATTGGTTTTGAGATGTTTCCGGCTGTGAGACACATGCTACATATCACTGTTTCAGGCCTGACTGGTATGGGTGTCTTTGCTGTGAGAGATCACATTGGTTTTAAGATGTTTGAGACACATGCTACATATCACTGTTTCAGGCCTGACTGGTATGGGTGTCTTTGCTGTGAGAGATCACATTGGTTTTAAGATGTTTGAGACACATGCTACATATCACTGTTTCAGGCCTGACTGGTATGGGATCATGTATTCATGGGCTGACAGTAAGAAGAAATCAAACCTCATGTTGGCTTTTTTTTATCCAGGTAATATTTGTAAGGTTTTGATTTTATCGTAACATCTGTTGACACCTGAGATCCCTGACACAGCCATGTAAGTGTCATTTGTAGTAACACTCCTGGGACACTGCTGAACTGGAGTAAAACATCCCACACGACACTATGTCATAAGAGCTCTTCAATGACTGCACTGAGACATATCAGAGAAACTATGTCAAGATGTAGAATTATGAAATTTACACTTAAAATAAATGGACCCAAACAAATTAATTCTTGCTTTTTAAGCACAGCCTAAGTCAATAAAGTATTATGGCAATTTATGTCTGCATTGATTATGTGTTGTGGTCACATGACCGTCATGTATTGGAGTGTGTAATGGTGACATACTACAGTCAACCTGTTGTCACATGAGACCCGTGAAGATTCCGGGGTAGAATAGGTCTTCAGCAACCCATGCTTGCTGTAAAAGGTGACTATCCTTGTCGTAAGAGGCGACTATTGGGATCAGGTGGTCAGGCTTGCTGACTTGGTTGATGCATGTCATCGATCCCAATTGCGTGGATCGATTCTCATGAAATTAATCACTGGATTGTCTCGTCGAGACTCGATTATTTACAGACCGCCACCATATAGCTGGAATATTGCTGTGTGCGGCGTTAAACAACACACCAACCAAACAACCAATCGTCACATGAAATGATGCAGCAGTGATTCATGGTCTGAAAACCAAAATGTAGTTTTCATTTGTTGACAGGAGCATCTCAACTTAAGTTTGAATTTGCATGGTACATCATATGTGTTGACCCGTGAAGATTCCGGGTTAGAGTTAGTCTTCAGCAAGCCATGCTTGTCGAAAAAGGCGACTATGCTTGTCTAAAGAGGCGACTAATGGCATTGGGCGGTCAGGCTCGCTGACTTTGTTGTTGCATGTCATTGTGTCCCAATTGCGTGAATCGATGCTCATGTTGTCAATCACTGGTTTGTTTGTTCCAGACTTGATTATTTAGAGACCGTTTTCTAATAGCCCGAATATTGCTGAGTGCGGCATTAAACAAACAAACAAACAAATCATTGTGTGCGCAGCAAAATGGGATTTACACAAATAATCTTCTTTCTTTTAGTTGGTCAGTTAAATCATCTAGAGTTTTGGAAAACCTATCTCAAAAGAGGTTTTATACTCTTGAAATCGATCAACCGACATCCGCAAGATATGAGATGAAAACATTGAACATAAAGTAGAACACTAAAGAAGCTGCAGACTTGCTCCAATTTATCCAAAGATATTGCATGAGGTTAAGTTTCAACGGTCTATTTATACAAAACCCTATACAATCTAGATGTGACCATTGTTTTTTGTTAGGTATGGACACTATGAGCTGGCTGGGGAAGCTGGACAATCTTGCCCATGTGTCCGAGTTCTCGGAGTCACCGTATGGGGAAGATGACAGTAAGACTCCCTTCCCTGTTCGACCCGGAGACAAGAGAAGCTATGCCCAGAGCTGTGTTGTGTGGATCAAGCCATCAGGGCTACAGGTATTATGTTGTCTTTGTATTTTGTTTTGCACCAATGAATTATTACAGCAGCATGTAAGTAATCTGGTTTGGACAACCAGTGGTTGATATAATGAGCAATGTCACACACAGTCGAGGTGTTGAAGTGGGTTGAAGTGTGTGGTCCCCTATGGGAGATGCCAGGGTTGAAGTGTGTGGTCCCCATTTGGGATTCCAGGGTTGAAGTGTGTGGTCCCCATTGGGGATTCCAGGGTTGAAGTGTGTGTTCCCCTATGGGAGATGCCAGGGTTGAAGTGTGTGGTCCCCATTGGGGATTCCAGGGTTGAAGTGTGTGTTCCCCCATTGGGGATTCCAGGATTGAAGTGTGTGGTCCCCTATGGGGGATTCCAGGGTTGAAGCGTGTGGTCCCCTATGGGGAATTCCAGGATTGAAGTGTGTGGTCCCTATTGGGGATTCCAAGATTAAGGTGTGTGTTCCCCTATGGGGGATTCCAGGGTTGAAGTGTGTGGTTGCCCACTGGGGATTCCGGGATTGAAGTGTGTGGTCCCCCATTGGGGATTCCAGGATTGAAGTGTGTGTTCCCCCATTGGGGATTCCAGGATTGAAGTGTGTGGTCCCCCATGGGGATTCCAGGGTTGAAGTGTGTGTTCCCCCATTGGGGATTCCAGGATTGAAGTGTGTGTTTCCCTATGGGGGATTCCAGGGTTGAAGTGTGTGGTCGCCCACTGGGGATTCCGGGATTGACGTGTGTGGTCCCCCATTGGGGTTTCCAGGGTTGAAGTGTGTGGTCGCCTACTGGGGATTCCAGGGTTGAAGTGTGTGGTCCCCTATGGGGGATTCCAGGATTGAAGTGTGTGGTCCCCTATGGGGGATTGAAGTGTGTGGTCCCCTATGGGGGATTGAAGTGTGTGGTCCCCTATGGGGGATTCCAGGATTGAAGTGTGTGGTCCCCTACGGGGGATTCCAGGATTGAACTATGTTGTCCCTATGGGGGATTCCAGGATTGAACTATGTTGTCCCCTATGGGGGATTCCAGGATTGAAGTGTTGGGTCCCCTATGGGGGATTCAAGGGTTGAAGTGTGTGTTCCCCTATGGGGCATTCCAGGGTTGAAGTGTGTGGTCGCCCCCTGGGGATTCCGGGATTGAAGTGTGTGGTCCCCCATTGGGGTTTCCAGGGTTGAAGTGTGTGGTCGCCTACTGGGGATTCCAGGGTTGAAGTGTGTGGTCCCCTATGGGGGATTCCAGGATTGAAGTGTGTGGTCCCCTATGGGGGATTGAAGTGTGTGGTCCCCTATGGGGGATTGAAGTGTATGGTCCCCTATGGGGGATTGAAGTGTATGGTCCCCTATGGGGGATTCCAGGATTGAAGAGTGTGGTCCCCTATGGGGGATTGAAGTGTGTGGTCCCCTATGGGGGATTGAAGTGTATGGTCCCCTATGGGGGATTGAAGTGTATGGTCCCCTATGGGGGATTCCAGGATTGAACTATGTGGTCCCCTATGGGGGATTCCAGGATTGAAGTGTGTGGTCCCCTATGGGGGATTGAAGTGTATGGTCCCCTATGGGGGATTCCAGGATTGAAGAGTGTGGTCCCCTATGGGGGATTGAAGTGTGTGGTCCCCTATGGGGGATTGAAGTGTGTGGTCCCCTATGGGGGGATTGAAGTGTGTGGTCCCCTATGGGGGATTGAAGTGTGTGGTCCCCTATGGGGGGATTGAAGTGTGTGGTCCCCTATGGGGGATTCCAGGATTGAAGTGTGTGGTCCCCTACGGGGGATTCCAGGATTGAAAAGTGTGGTCCCCTATGGGGGATTGAAGTGTGTGGTCCCCTATGGGGGATTGAAGTGTGTGGTCCCCTATGGGGGATTCCAGGATTGAACTCTGTGGTCCCCTATGGGGGATTCCAGGATTGAAGTGTGTGGTCCCCTATGGGGGATTCAAGGGTAAGTGTGTGGTCCCCTACGGGGGATTCCAGGATTGAACTATGTGGTCCCCTATGGGGGATTCCAGGATTGAAGTGTGTGGTCCCCTATGGGGGATTCCAGGATTTAAGTGTGTGGTCCCCTATGGGGGATTCCAGGATTGAAGTGTGTGGTCCCCGTATTGAACTATGTGGTCCCCTATGGGGGATTCCAGGATTGAAGTGTGTGGTCCCCTATGGGGGATTCAAGGGTTGAAGTGTGTGGTCCCCTATGGGGAATTCAAGGGTTGAAGTGTGTGGTCCCCTATGGGGAATTCAAGGGTTGAAAAGTGTGGTCCCCCATGGGGCATTCCAGGGTTGCATACCAGTACGTACCCTGCACCGCATGTTGGTCGTTAAACCAGCTGGCATGGGGACAGGGTGGTCAGGGTTTGTGACTGATTGTGATGATTGTTTGTCGTCGTACCTGTATAATCTAGGTCGTTTTTCATGCTTTTTCTCATAAGTCACAAGCTCAAAACCAGAAATATAACTGATGTTTTGGTTTGAAAGTAAATACGCATTTTGTGCATTGAGGTATCATACATTTGGATTGAGCTTGAAACGGCAAGGGGAAAGGGAGGCAACTGGCACTACAGTTGAGTTGTCTCCCTTCGTTGACATTCCTGGATGGGTTTGAAACCAATGTATTTGACTTCTCATGCGTGCTATGTATGCAGTGAGAGCAGTCTTAATTGAAAGAGAAGAAAGGAAAGGCAGAAAGGATCTGTATTAGTAGATAAACATTTGTGTTTTCAATGTAAAGCGATTTTTAGGTAGACTTAATCATACTGAATTGAATTTAGTTCTATTAAATATACAGGTAATCCAATTCTACATTGAAAATACAATATTTGTACTTTGGTGTTGGTGAAAACATGCCCAAAAATCATGTGACAAATTCCATGCTTTTCTGATTCCCAAGAAAATAAATGCCAGACATTGAAAGTGTGCAGCACAGCTCTGCGTCGTGAACCAACATGAAATGGGGAAAAAGGTAAAACATGCAAGCGTTGCAAGGTTTACTTGTACAGATGATATCACTTATGATGTCCCACTGCTCATTGTGACGTTAAAGATATGATGTCACAGTCTGCTGTCATGAAATCTTGAAATGTGCTTTTAGTCAGTTTCTCGTGAATGTTGCTGCCCAACAAAATGCCTACCGACAATGATTGAGACAGATTGAGACAGAAATACTTTTCTATAAATATTAGCTTCTGTGGCAATGTGGCTGGCAAACCAGCCGTTTCAATCAGAGGTAGTTATTGTCATTTGATACCTCTTTTGGACCAATCTGAATTCCAAATTCATGGCTCAAGCTCATATATTTAAGTATTTTATAGATATGTATGATGTATTTGAACTACCGGTCTCCATATATATTGTTGGATTACTATGTTGCAGGCTGATCTACAGAAAGTTCTGCGACATGCTCGGAAACTACCAGAAAAACAGCAGCAGTTTTATAAGGTTGCTTTATACAAATCTCATTAAAGTCAGATCTTAATATTTGCTACTGCTTCACATTGATATGAAGACATCCCATTACAGCTCATATGAGAACAACCTTTTATCCGACAATCAGAGCGTCTCTTACGAGATCGTTGAAGTGAAGGTGCGAATATGTTTCCTAATCATGCAACCTTGAAAATGTCAACAGGAGGCTTTCCAAACTACAGTTCTAGGCTGTGCGACTGATTCCATCAAAATCATTGTCTATATCTCGCTTCAATGGAGTAAACATTTACACAGCCTGTGTTAAGTACAATTAAGTTAACAATTAATGCTTTAAATAAAGAAAACAGGATAATTGACATGCTTAGATTACCTCAATCTTATTAAAATCAGATACAAGTTCTCGCTATCGATGAGGACATCCCATTACAGGTCACGTCAGAACAACCTTTCGCGAACTATGACCTACCAATGAAATGACCAACAGGAAGACGACGTTAGCCACTTAGAAAGCAGCTTTCTTAAGCTTTGGGTACCAGTTTCAAAGTTGCGACTTCCATTCCAGACTATGCTTTTTAATCGGTCTAATCGGTATAATAAGTATTTTGAATCGGTCATACAGTCCGTAACAGTTGTTTTCTGTTAAACTTTAGAGGTTGTATGATTAGAAAACATATTCCGCCAACAATGTAACATTACAATATGAATATTTATTTAATATTTTTTACTACGTGTTTGAATCCTTATCTATCGTGTAGTTGTCTGATTTTCGATCACGAACGTTGATACTACTAAGGAGGGCGCGAGGAGAGGAATAAGTGGAAAATCATAAACATTGTCAAAATTGACATTTTATGTTAAAATATAAAGTGATTCTGTATTTGTCTTTTCAGGTAGGGTCATGAATTTTCACTACATCAAAAACCTCTGACCCACCCATCCCAAGTAATATATGACCGGTTCCTTATTATTTACTAGGAGCTGAACCGGATACGTCGGGCAGCCTTGGCATTCGGATTCCTGGAGCTCATGGAGGCGATGGCCAGCATGTTGGAGCGGGAGTGCACCATGTTGCCGGGGACAGCGCACCCCAGCGCCGCCATGCAGCTGTCTCACGCAGCCAACGCACTCCAGAACCCTTCAGCCAAAGATGTCTCCACCACCATCATGCCGCTACAGACCAACTTCAGCACTGACGATTAACTCTACAATGGCCATGAAGACATGGTAGTGCTAGCTGGTGGAGAGGAACACTATTTCCAACACAGGCTTGTGTTTTCGGTGCTGCTCACACACAAGATGCTATTAATAGTTTCATCTATCAAACAAGAAGCCTGCA
Organism: Haliotis rufescens; assembly: GCF_023055435.1. NCBI lineage: Eukaryota > Metazoa > Mollusca > Gastropoda > Lepetellida > Haliotidae > Haliotis > Haliotis rufescens. The sequence continues at coordinate 67,858,450 of NW_025963779.1, read as the reverse complement.
AAATAAGTAGGTTAAAAAAGCAAGTGTGTGTGTGGAGTGCTGCTCACGCTATCAACCACTGGTTTGTCTGGTCCAGGCCTGATCTCCACAGGCAGCTTCATGTGACCATAACATCACTGACTTGCCATTTACTCGAGGGTATATGTTCCCTGTTCAACTAAGAGATGTCATATCACGAAGATGTTTTGATGCCTGTGATGTTTGTTTATATTTACAAGATTACAGTACAAGATACATAAGATCCTTATATTGCATCAAACATGGTAAATAAATAATTTTACATATCTTTTGTGTTTTCTCATGAAATTGGTTTTAACAAGTTGTCTGATAACGTTCTGCCACTCCCTTCAAAAGTTCCCACAGGACAAGACTCACCCTCCCTCTCCGGAAATCACTGGCTTCAGGGAGGTGAATGTTGTGCTTGTGATGCCTGCAAAAGTGTCCCCTAAATGTGCTCACAGAATGGCAGCCATATTGAAAATGGCAGTTTTGGCTTTTACAACTCATGTCTCCGTGTGTTATCTCCCAGGGTTAGGTATGAACACACACCTCGGTTTAACGGATGGCTGTGAATGTAAGGGGATTCTCAGTCAATTCTCTACCCATGAAGATACGATTTAGAATTGATCTTCAGCAATCCATGCTTGTCGTAAAAGGCAACTAACAGGATCGGGTCAGACTTGCTGACTTGGTTGATGTATGTCATCATATTCCAATTATGTAGATCAATACTCATAATATTAATCACTGGATTGTCTGGCCCAGACTCAATTATTTATCAGCTGTGGTCCTACAGCTGGAATGTTTCTGAGTGTGAGTGTGGCGTTAAACAACAAACAGTCAATTCACAACTTGACCACAAAACAATCCAAGAACAAACTTTCCTCTGTATTTAATACAGAACAGACACCGAGAGACTAGATTGTTCCTGCAGAGTTTCATAAGTGTTTGATAAATTGGTGCACAAGGATGACCCAGTGGTAACCTGAGTGACGCCAACAATGTCAACCTCTGGTACATCAGGAGGAAGTTCGAATTCCGACTGCCCTCATGACTGAGGTGTGATGTTGCCAACTATTGCTCGAATTCCGACTGCCCTCATGATGGAGGTGTGATATCGCCAACTTTTGCTCGAATTCCGACTGCCCTAATCACGTGGGGGGTGATATTGCCAACTATTGCTCGAATTCCGACTGCCCTCATGACTGAGATGTGATGTTGCCAACTATTGCTCGAATTCCGACTGCCCTAATGACGGAGGTGTGATATTGCCAACTATTGCTCGAATTCCGACTGCCCTCATGACTGAGGTGTGATGTTGCCAACTATTGCTCGAATTCTGACTGCCCTCATGACTGAGGTGTGATGTTGCCAACTATTGCTCGAATTCCGACTGCCCTCATTACGGAGGTGTCATGTTGCCAACTATTGCTCGAATTCCGACTGCCCTCATGACGGAGGTGTGATATTGCCAACTATTGCTCGAATTCCGACTGCCCTCATGACTGAGGTGTGTTATTGCCAACTATTGCTCGAATTCCGACTGCCCTAATGACGGAGGTGTGATATTGCCAACTATTGCTCGAATTCCGACTGCCCTCATGACTGAGGTGTGATGTTGCCAACTATTGCTCGAATTCTGACTGCCCTCATGACGGAGGTGTGATGTTGCCAACTATTGCTCGAATTCTGACTGCCCTCAAGACTGAGGTGTGATATTGCCAACTATTGCTCGAATTCCAACTGCCCTCATGATGGAGGTGTGATGTTGCCAACTATTGCTCGAATTCTGACTGCCCTCATGATGGAGGTGTGATATTGCCAACTTTTGCTCGAATTCCGACTGCCCTCATCACGTGGGGGGTGATGTTGCCAACTACTGCTCGAATTCTGACTGCCCTCATTACGGAAGTGTGATATTGCCAACTATTGCTCGAATTCCGACTGCCCTCATGACGGAGGTGTGATATTGCCAACTATTGCTCGAATTCTGACTGCCCTCATTACGGAGGTATGATATTGCCAACTATTGCTTGAATTCCGACTGCCCTCATTACGGAGGTGTCATGTTGCTGACAACAGTATAAAACATGCTGACTATGCTCGCATGGATGGTAATAACTGAGTTAGTGTTGAAGGTTGTGTGTAACTTAACTCACTGCAAAGCAACTCCTCATTCTGGCATGGTTGTCTCCCTTGGCCCATGTTTCCATCACTCTGTCTGGCATGGATGGCGAAGTCACCTTACCGCGCTGCAATTCACGCTGCAGATTTGTGTGGGGCAGGGGCATGTTAGGTGGGCCAGGATCCAATACTCCGGGGATCGACTCCCAGAGTTGGCCTGATTATAATCCTGGTTTAATCAAAGTTACAAACAACTACATTCGCATCATTTCCGACTTTGCTCCCACATCATCTGGCACATCGTAATCTAACAGAACTACCCGGTACTCTTCAGTGTTAAATCCGACTCAAATCCCAGGAATACTCTTTTATATCATCCTTGGTTTTGACATGGATGTATAAACCAGGAGCTTAGGTGGTGCCTTTTGCTCTTTAGGAATTTTTTTAAATTTGATTTTTACCGTTTCCATGGAAACAAGTTAGACTAAGCTGAAACGGAGGTAGGTCTTGTTTCCGGAGCAGAACTAAATAAATGTTCAACATTTATTTTCACCAAAATTTGGTGCTTGTATTAATCAGGGGCTCAAGTTGTGCCTTTTGATATTTAGCAATTTAAAAAAAAAATTACCTGTTTCCACGGCAACAAGTTTGACTTTGACTCTGTTCTTAGTGGTGTTTGTTCGGACCATATCTAAAACTAATAGGTACTAGTACTCATTCATGACAATTCGCACACACAAAGACCAGGTTTTCAACAGGTGCCTTTTGCGATTAAGGGATTTTTAACAATTTTACTTTTTCTGTTTCCATGGCAACAAGTTTGATTGTGACTCTGTTCATAGTGGTGTGTACCTGAAATAGAAATACAAAGTTCCAAATAACAATTCCATGCTATTGTCTTGATAGCTCAATAACTAGAAGATTAGATAGAAATTCTCTCATCAAGTTGAACTGCAAGTAACAGTCAGATGATTTGTTCTTTGGAATTTCTGGAAGCTGGGGGGATTTGTCATCCTCTGATGACTCTTGTTTAGTTCTGCTCTGGAAACAACACAAAAATTCCTAAATAGGAAAAGGCACCACGTAAGTCCCTGGTTAATACATGTACCAAGTTTGGATGAAAAATCTTTCACGGTTTTCAATTTATGCTCAGAAAACAAAATATGGACGGACGGACCAGATGATGACTATATCCCAACATATAATGCAGAGGTGACATTGGCATCATCTTAATGATGAAAAGAAGAACACCCTAAAGTACATTTTTTTTAAAATGTATTTTATTTTTGTAAACATTTAGAAGTGTAATTACTTTCTTTTTGTGCTACACAACTGCTTGGCGGCACAGGTGGCCCAGTCGTCTAAGGCGCCGCAATTCGCTGTGCAGTTGCGTCCCTTGGGCACGCCAGAAACCTATGATTGTGGGTTCGAATCCCGGTTTGCCCCGATTATGTTTCTAGGTTTGTCAGCACCATACCCGTGCTCGTGGGTTTCACCGAAGTGGTAAACGTCAGAGACCTGCATCACTTCAGGCTTTCCTCCCACATTAAGCTGATACGCCGTGATATAACTGGAATACTGTTAAAAGCGGCGTTAAACCCAACTCACTCACTCACTACACAACTGCTTGGTCAGTGAAGACATGACAACAAAACAATAAATGAAACGTGGATGACATGAAACTTTATTTACAAGAGGAATCATTTCATCACTCCAGACATACTTGTTTCAATAACAGAAACACAATGAAAGAAACACCCTAAAGCTGGTATCTATGTACTTAAAACACTGCAGCATCAAAGAAGCCATTTGTAACCATGGTAACGACTTCCATGTACCGAAAATATTTATCAGTTTTCAGGAAGCATGTCTAAACACTTCAACAAAACAGGAGAAACAAATCAGTAAACACATAGGTAAAGACTGTTCATGATGTACAAGTCACAAGTCACTGACATAGTCATTAACTTCATTGTCACTCATTCACCAATCTTTTATTGGAAAACAACATGTGTTATTAAGTTTCTTAAGTAATAATGTTGCCATTTTGCAAAAGTGACAACGGTGAAATCGTGTTACTCCAAACCCCCTTAAGTCCAGAAACCCCTCCTTCTGGAGCAAGATTTGGGAAAGACAAATATAATTAAAAGGGTCATGACCTCTAAACCATGATTATAAATCTGGAATTTGATCATCTGGACATTTCCATGTCACTTTATTCCTGTGATCAAAGGCATCACTTAAAATACTCTTCTAGCAGTAACCATGGTTACATAAACCATATCTGATCCTAAATCTAAGTCAGAACACAATATGTCCAATTCTTGACCAATTATTTTTGGCAACATGTTACATTATCAGTAACTATACAACCAAGACCAATTATACACACCCTTTTTAACAATTCTACCCATTGAATTGCTGATTCATCACTGAAGGAGTAATACTTTTACCTTCTACCAGTCTCAAAGTGCAGTCAATCTCAAGATTCATCTTATCAGTTATCTATAAGGTATATTTTCAGAAAACATCACCTCTACAATTTGGGTCACCGCCAATGCACATTGAAAAATATTTAATCAGTTGACAAAGTGTAAGAGGCGCATCATAGCAAATACTCCTGACTTTCCATTTTGAATGCTGTTTCATTTGACAGAATCACTCCACTTTTCAATGTAACTATTCTAACCTGGATTATCATAATTTTGATTTTATAGCATATGAAAGTATTTAGAAACATGCAAATAAAGATCTCTGTTTCAAAATTTAAATCCTTTCATAAATCACTGAATCTAATCTTCACATAAGTCTCCTGGGTCAAACAGATTGGACTACCCTGTGGTTCCAAGTACAAGCACAATAGAAATAAAGTGCAAGAAGCAAGCCAATCAGTTTTGCCATTCCGCTAATGCCAGGATATTTTCATAAAAGGAATATGTTCATTATCACAGTTTACTGTCACACACTGTCTAATGCTGTGGACATAACTATCAAACTGTTCAACAAACGGATATTTAGCTATGTTCACTAGCCCAGCAGATATTTACTAGTCTTTAGTTCAGGCTAGTGGTCATACGTACAGGTATGCCAGGAGCCTGGTGGAGTTTGTTGAACTTCATGTAGTCCTAATGGCTACAGTGTATACACTCCAGATTATTATACATCACAGTATCTGATGGACCTGACAGCTGGAAGACCTGCATTGTACAGCAGCACAATGGTGCCACTTTCAGTGACCATGAGCAATTATCAGGTCACAAAAACAATAAAAATGTAAAAAAATACTCAATGTGCTAATTTACTAACAACCATTAATAATATTTGGGTTGATGTATGTTCTTTACATGAACCTTTCATTACATATACCTTTCATTTATAACTCCCTATACCTAGTCCCAGTGATAATGTTGAAAGACCCTTTAGATAACACTTCTTATAAAACATTTGGGACTGAGAACCTTTCCATTTCTCTTCATATGTAACCTTTACTTGTCTTAAGAGACTGACTCTGTCATATCAGGGGACATAACTCTGACATTTCTAATTGTTCCTTGTTTCACAGCAGTTGTTAAAAGGTCCGAACAGTTCTAATTTGGAATGGACATGATAGGTGAGAATAAAATAAATTATTTTTGATTTGAAATAAACATTGGTTGAGTGGTGATGACAAACAATGAAAGAAGATTGGCCCCCCCAAAATACAACAAAATACACTTTGCCGTCTTAAAAACCCTACTTCAATAAGCTACCCCTGACCAACCAGTCATCTTTGTTGTCACCCTGAATAATTTAACAGTCCATATTTTTTACAGAAAACAGCAAAGAGGGGTATATATTTGCCTGGTATTTATTATCGAAAAGGTTTTAACTTCATTTAGTTTTAACAACTTTTGAACTAAGCTTGATCACTACCACTCAACCTCTGACAAGAAATATAATAAATCATTAAATGACAAATGCCTCGCTTTGTCACTAATCTAAGTACTCAGTGTGCTTATTATGGTGAATACGGTACCTACAAACACCATGATACGACGGCCAACAGGCATCCATATTTGTGAGATGCACAAGACAAAATACTGGAAGGTTTGGGGAAATACTTTCTGGAATACTTTGAACAAGTGTCTCTGTGATGTGGCAGCACTAATGGGTCAGTTATCATGGAGGGGATTTTTTCAGTGTGTTTTACCCTTCAAGAAATAAACAAAAGTATGACTTCATGATCATAAATAAACAACCTTGTGGTACTCAGTTATATTTCTCTCTGCTTTAGTACTTCTAGTATAGTATTGGTAGTACTATGAGATAGTGTGCCACTTTTCTAAACAAAAATACAATGTTTACTCCTGAAACATGCTAAATCTGTGTGGACATATTCATAACAATTCAGTTGTAAACAGGAAGCATGACTTTATCATTAGACCAGAGGTAAAACTGAAGATATTTGACATGGTGGATTGAAGCTCATATTATGTTTTATATCACTGTTATTTTACCACAGCTGTAACAATAGCGACCATCATCACTTGGACAAGGCTTGTTACTACATGTATTGTGAGTTTCCAGAAACAGATACTATCACTGAACACCTTGAAGGGGAGTTTACAAAGAGCCTCTTCCTAACTGTTGTTAAAGCAGGTTTGCTGGTTTGTAAGTGGCAAAGAAATTTCTATTATTTTTAAGCTTAATATTTCCTGTAAAGTATGCACCAGGTGCAGGCATAGGTAGAGCAATCTGACTATCTTCCAACCAAACCATAAAATATAAAAACTAGATTTCTTAAAACACCTTGGTTAGAAAAATAAAATATTTTTAATCATAATTAATACAGACCAGAAGACAACCTTACATAAATACAAATTTTCATTTCACCTAAATATAGGAAAATGTGGATTAAGATTTCCGATAAGAATACAGTTATCTTCCAATCATTTTATATTCTCATAGTGAATGTCAATGCATAAAACTTTCATGATAAAAGACAAAAGTATGTATGCTCATAATTCAGTAAAGTTAACGACAAACAAAAAACTTTTGGCTAAAGGTAAATATCAACTTCATCCAATCCAAACAATTCATGATAAATATTAAACCCATTATTTACTTTGCTTCAAGCATATTCAATGGTAATATGAACACTACTTTGTACATTTTCTGTATACATGGTACAAGCTATTTCCAATGATGAGCATTGTTTTGGGGACAGTCAAGTGCCCATTTCATATATATATGTCTACAAACATAACCAATAAAAAAAATAAAAGGCAAAATAGCAATACTGTGCAATATTCATGACGATAAATTACTTGCAACACACAGACTGACAGTAACATCCGTTTGACTCAGTAGTCTGACATCTTCATTAGATAAGTGTTGATTATGAAATGCCATCAGCATCATTTGGCCATTTTGATAAATTAAAACTTGACATAAATATAATTTTTGGGAGACTCTCAATTCATTAAATCAATGTACATTTTTTAATTTGGCATCTGGGATCCTGTAAATCAGGTCGAGGTTGGTATCACGTCTTCATTGTTCGGATGGGGAGCCAGATACCAGGAATGATGAAGTATGATCACTCAATAAAACACAGGCACATATGATTGTCAGGAATTTTTTATGGAATTGGGCAAATCTCCTGTACTTAATGCCCTCCGAACTTCATACTCCCCTGATAGTTCGTCACCCATCTGTCGCAGTGCTATACCACAACTGTAACAATAGCTATCGCCCATTCCTCGTAGAATCCGTCCCATCAGTCGATGATGGAGGTGTGCACTATGGGGTCGAGAACCATGCAGATGGGGGTCAGTTGAGCTGTGGTGCATATGTTGGTGTGCTGGTCTAACCGGGGTTGTTGGCACTGCAAGTGTGTTCTGTGGGCCACTTGATATGTTGGAGTTTGGCACTGTGTTAGACTGGGGACTTCTATCCTGCCCAGTCGAATGTGAGGTGCGTGATTCACAGTCTGTGACAATATCTTCCCGCTGCGAGCTCTCCTTTTGCATGTCTGCGTCCTTTGGATTGGATTTGCATCCCATGGTACTTTTAGTTTGACAAAACTGAAAAAGATAAAGTGAGTGAGTGAGGTTTTACACCGCTTTTAGCAATATTCCAGCAATATCACGGCGGAGGACACCAGAAATGGACTTCACACATTGTACCCATGTCGGGAATCGAACCCGGGTCTTCGGCGTGACGAGCGAACTCTTTAACCACTAGGCTACCCGACAGCCCCGAAAAAGATCAAGACAATAATGATCATGTTGAGAATTTGTATGTGACACATAAGTTTAAAAAGTATGTTGATACTCAGGTAGATCTACCAAGTTCTAATTTAACATTTATTAAACATGACAATGGACATGTTGGAGTTATCGTAGAAACTGAAAATGTTTTTAACAATACTTATCGCCATTAGATAATATTATCATGTAAAATGTTGGCAGAAATTAAGTAACCACAGCTTTTGGATAGTTTAACATATGTTGATAGGCCAAATTTCAACATTTCTTGACACGATAGCAACCAAAACAAAATAGAAAACGGGCTAAATAAATATGACAAGACGACGTTGTTTTAACGATCTATCATCTTTGTGGAATTTCTATTTCTTATTATCGGATATCGTGACAGAATATATGTTTGAGACTACCAGCTGATTAAACTTGCGGTGTAACTCACCTGGGCTACAGGAAATTATTTAGAAAACTTCCGAGGAAATCCAAACTTTGTGTTCTTCCTCCTTCATTCAAATGAATTAATTATTGATCATAAACGGATTATCAGTAGATTTAGATTCGAAACATCGATACTTTATTTTAAGTTATTCAACTTCCCAAATTCAAAGACACACTTACAGCCAACCAGAACTTGAGCCATTGACGAAAAGTCCAAACAGTGCACAGTACTTGTTTCCTCAGGCGAAATCCCTTGACGTAGGTTTCGGAATAACCTCACAACCTATAAATAGAATAGTTTATTCCACACAACTAATATTATATCAAACAAGGAAGCGTCCCTCGTACGAAGCTTGAAGTCCACGTTTTCAAAAGAGGATCCAATTTATGTTTGTTATTTGTAATGCATTATAACCACAATGTAATGAAACTTCAAGGCTATTATTACTGTCAGTTTGTCAACATGTATTAAATGAAAATTATTTTTTTTAAATAATCATTCCGTCAGATACAAATGTTAGGCTGATTTAAACCTATTGTACTGCCAATAAACAAACGGATTTGGCACAAGGCTACCCTTTACTGGGATTTCTCATTACCACGATGCATTAAAGACTTTGTGCATCATTGGTAAGCATACATTAAAAAAACGTATACAAAGTGTGCACTAGATGTGCAAATGTTTACACGTGCATATTGTGATACCCTTAGCTATAGTCACATTGGAGGATTCAACAAAAATTAAGAATTAGTTTATTAACAAATAAAGGTTGTCAGAAAAGCAAATTTAAAGTCCCTTTGGTATAGTGTCTGCTGTGACTCCTGTAATTAATTGGTTTGTCTATCAATAATAAACAATACGGAGACCTTTACACCACTATAATAGTTTTAAACAGCGGCAGGTTGACATGTCAAGCAAACACTAATGGTCTCAAAATATATGTTGGTTTAGGTTACCACCCGCCTGTCAGACCGTCATTAGATACTGGAGGAAGGGATTATTGGTAATTCAGACAATACCATAGCTGGAATAGGGCAGGCCTAATTAGATGGATCTGTTCGGGAAGCTCTCTCTCCCTATTTACATACAGATTCTGAGACAGGCAGATTGTCTTCCCCCTCCAACTTGAAGATACAGATAGACATTTCAATCATTAATTATACAGTTCGTTATTTATGTACAAGGTCAAGGTTATTCACGCTAAGCATAAACATAACCTTTAGTTGTGGAGGTATACTCAGATTGTTCCACTGAAACCTTGTGTTACATAAAACAGTCAGCATATATTACCAGGGACGGGAATGTCTGGGACATCTTGGTCCTAACATCATATTTCTTTCCTGAATATTAAGATAATACATTAGAACGTGTCTTGCAATTGCAATATCAGTTGATTCCTCATGTACACCCGCCAGGGTGAACAGTAAGACACATTTACTTACTTGGACAGACATTACACTACTACAGTCTTAAAAACCTACTAGAGGCATGGTTAGGGGGACTGTGAACTTTTCTACAGAAATGACGTTTTTTCAAGAAACAAGTCTGGTACATTCCATTGTTGAGTTTGATCTGCTGGTTTAAACTTCACCAAAGTTTACTTGCATAAACTTCTTTCTTACCGTTATTTAAAGAATAACTGCATGCAACTTGTTGCATTATAATTAAGCCATCATCTATTTGCATACCGATTACTTATTTATAACAGTTATTTATAACAGAATGCAGGGCTATACTTGCTGTAAGAAGAAATCCGCACGTGTTTGTGTGTGTGTGTGTGTGTGTGTGTGTGTGTGTGTGTGTAAATTATTAACGACTTTAACTGAAAAAATACATGTCAAAGTCTTTTTACATCTAAAGTTATAGCTTGACTGCTACTTGTGTTACAAAGAGTTTTTGTTTTCGGAATAATTCCTACACCAAGAAATGTTTTTGTATTCAAATAATGTTCGGAAATTTCTCGAAGTTTTTGAAACAGTTGTTTGGAAAATAATATCTTCTTAGTTTCAGCCTGACAAATGATTGGCAGATCACCAACCAATCACATCGCGATGACATGACGTGTTGTCTAGTGACGTCACTGTTTCCCTTCACCGTCTCTCGCCATTTTGAGGCGACCGGAATAGACGAGATTCAGACTTTGTTGGAGCCGGGAGAGTTTTATAAGCCGTGAAATGGCTGATTCCACATTAGAACAAACGAAGCTTGCGAACAGCAAGTCAAACTTGAATTCGAAGATGTATACTAAGGGAAACTTGTTTGCCGAAATAACGAAGCAGATGGGACTCCTTCCTGGCTCCAAAGGATTGAACGACTTTGCTGCGTTAGCTGATGAATCGGCACAAACAGGCAGTGGAAACTCACCAATTGATGAAGTGAGGCGAGGTGCCGAAGTAATAGCTTCAGATGTGATTTCAAATTTCATAACCGGAGATAACAGGAAGCCTCCCAATAAATACTGCCGGACCATGAGGAGAACAGTGAAAGAGTTGTCAGACAGACACAACATTGTATTCAAAGGGATGGTAAACAAGTTGAAGGTTGAAGAAGGAAATGCATTCAGGACTTTTGTCAATATTGCAGATGAAATTTTTGACGATGGCCAAATAAACTGGGGCCGGATCGTTGCTGTGTATGCATTTGCTCTGAGATTAGCTGCACATTTTCGTGATGTTCAAGGACATGGTGACTTTCCAGATAAGATTGCTTTGTATGTTGGAAAATATGTTGCAAACAAACTCGGGAAATGGATCCTTGATCATGGTGGATGGGTATGTATTCATTCACATGTGATATTTGTTAACCTGGGTATCATTTTCGGCCGTTATAGAAAATATATCAATCATAGGCATGATATTCAGGCTACAACACTTGAATACCTGTGAAGATCCGGTTTAGAAGAGGCAACCCATGCTAGGTGTAAGCGGGGACTAATGGCTGTTTCACTGACTTGGTTGATGCTTGTCATTGTATCCTAATTGCATAGATCGATGCTCATGATATCAGTCACTGGATTGTATGGTCCAGTCTCAGTTATTTACAAACTGTCGTCATATAAGTAGGGATATTGCTGAGCGGGGTGTTAAACAACAAACATACTTTGTGTGAAAGTAGATTCTTGTGCTTCATCAAACAAAAGTAAATACTTTGTAGCACAATATTCACCATGTTCAGAGGTAAGACTTTCGAACCCTACAAAGCCACATACCGGGACTTTTATGCAAGGCTTTCTCATTATTGATGTGGAGCAGTTAGTATTCTATTACTAATATGATGTATGAATTATATATTATCTTCCCTTTGTTTACAGGAAGCATTCGCAGAGTATTTTCCAGACCAGGGTGAATTTGAAGAAAAAATGTGGAAAGGATTGTTATTCACTGCCGTTGGCCTTGGTGCCCTTGCTACTGTAGTAGCAACAAGATGAAGATTTTCAACATGATCACCAAACAAGTTTTTTAAGCAATCTGAAAAATTGCCAAATCATTGATAAACTCTGTATATAGTGATAAACTTTCGAGAAGTTGGATGGTACCTTGAATGAATTAAAAAGACATTTGAGGGCCGCTGAACCTTTGTGTGAGAATGGTGATGTTTGCAGAAAGTATCTGAAGTACTATAACTCGTGATTATTTTATTTTTATACTCTGAAGGTCTATATGTTTAAGTCAGAATGAAAATATAGTTTTCGTCAGCAGTCTGATGAATGTAAGTAAGGCATACTTTGGATGTTTTCTGTCAAAGATGACAATTGTGCCCTGTTTAATTTTAAATTTGAATGTCGTTTTTCATGTCATTGTGCATCTGGATGTTGAATCTCATCCGTGTGAAAGAATGATCCATATCTTTTATTTTTAACCTAGGATATGACAATTTTTATTTTGCGTGCCAGAGAAAAGATCGGTTGGATTACATTGATTAACCAACCCCTAATCAATGAAATGGTAGAAATACAGAATTTGTTATATGGCCTTCTGTACACACGAGTGTGTATTGAATTAATACTACTCCCGATTATCTTTGGAAGGGTTTCCAAACTAAAGAAGAGTACAGGTATATGCAAATAATCAATGGATTGTTTACCCTAACTCTCCAGAAACATGTAACCTGTCCTGACTACCTGATTGCTATGAATTTTCATTATGGGCTTCATCTTATTTTATGAAAACTTGTAAAATGTATTTTTCAAATACTATTTTATTGTGTTTGTAAAATTAGATCTTGTTCATCATGTTACTTTCTTGATATATGCTTTTTAAGTTTATTTTGTAAGAAAAGTAGCATTTTTGAATGTTGTAAACTTCGATGAAAATTGTCAGTGTGTGAATGCATGTATGGATTGATATATCCTTTTGTATTAGTAAATCTAAAGATAATGTAAATTCCATCTGTCCCGATACAGAACATCACCATATCATCACTGAATCATCCACTGTATTCTTGAAATGTCTTTCATGTGAAAAAGCGATGATTCACTTGGGGTAGGACCTGTTTTGGTCTGTCAGGGTTTTGTTGGTGCTCTTTCTGCTCACTGTATTTTGGTGAGCAGTGTTGGAGTATTCTACTGGGAAACCCAGATGTGTTTTGTGTAAAGAAATGCCAGAAATGAAAATGCATATCTTTAATAAAAATGTAAACACACACAAAAAACAGGATTGAAGTGTTATGAATGCAGCAAACACTGCTTGTCAACACACAATTTGACATGTCATTTAGCCTAAGGATTGCAAACGGGTAATATGCAGTTTGGTACTGTAGTGAGCTTGACTTCACCCATAATTTGGGTGTTAACTGTAGAAATAACTTGAAACGGGTCCCAAGAAATCAAACTTTTGTGTTTTCAATGTATCTTTCAAAGAGTTTGTAGAATAATCATCACAGTTATGGCAACAGAGATGGAACATGTAACAGGCTTGAACCTTGGCCTAATGGGGCCTACTCCCAAATTGTGAAGTGTTGATTTATTTTGAAAGTCATTTCCTTTACTATTTTAATAATATATCGCAACTATTGTGATCGACGTTTATCATGTAAAAATTTGTTTTTGTATATTTTGATTTAGTGCTTTTATTTGTGCAATAAATGTACATTTTCAAAATGATAAAGTTTCTTGACTTGACCAACTTGGAGTAAATCTGAGGTGATGACAAATAGTGACTCCATATTATGAAATTGGGCTGATTTTGACCCATGTTTATTAGATGAATGCGCAACCAATGTTTCGGGCGTTTGTTGTTGCCAGTTGTTGGCTGGGCGGAAGAGGCCTCGAACTTCATCCTTGGGGCTGACAGATGTGAGAGTGGTGACCAGTACTTCCAATGTTTTTCAGTATGCAAAATCTGGTTGGTCTTATGGTATATCAGGTCATGATTTAAGGAACTTGATTTAACTTGCATCAAGTGCATGTTAATTTGTAAACTTGGTTGCACCAGACAAAACGAGTTAGTGTGGAAACCATAAGGCTTAGTCAGACACAAATTTGGTTGCACTGGTGCAAGTTTTATATTGTTTAATAGAGCCCTGTAAATGGATCTGGGAACCCAACATCCGTAACTTTTTAAGAGGGTACCTACTTTTAATTTAACTTTTGGCTTATGACAATGCCCCTTGGTTTTGAAGATTAATTTCAAATACTGATATCTAAATAACTGATTGTGAGTTTATCTTGTATTTACTTGTTTAGGTGTATTTATTATACACCTGACCTTTTAGGTCGGGGGTATATAGTTATACCAAGGTTCCATCCGTCCCTCCGAAAACTCCGCATGATTTCTCTTAAACTATTCAGTGGATTCATCTGAAACTTAGTACATATAATCTGTGTCATATGGAGGGGTGCAGTCAAAAGAACAAAAATGTTTTTTTTATTTTCCATAATTTTATGAATTTTTCAAACCCTAACCTTATCCATTATTTTATTTGAAACTACTGACACACTAGGCGGGTCGGGGTATTAGTGAGCCACACTCACTTTTGCCCTTTTTATGTGGTAATGACTTGGTTACTACAACCACTGGTTGTCTCATCCAGTGTTGATTATTCAAGTGCTGTGGTAATATAGTTCTAATATTGCCTTTATCAGGGTTAAAGAACAAGCCCTCACTGTCACTAAATCAATTTAGGTTACATAAACTAGTCTGGATTGAGCTGTGAACTAGTATAATTATACTCATGGTCACATTTGTGTATCCCTGAGTAAGCATTTGACAGTAAGGCTGCTGAAACTTCTGAAATTTTTATAAGGGTTTGTGAAGGCCACAAGATTGCTAGTACAGTCTGGTAGAAAACAAGATTGAAGCTCCTCACATGCTTTACATCTATCAACCATGGTTTTATTATTTACTGTTGTGATTCATACCATAGGATGTATGTTAAGTACCTGTGGAAACAAGAAAACACAGTAAATGTCTCTTATTACTGGTGCCCTATTTGACAAAGCTGTCCTGTTTGTCATAGCCTGGCCATTGTCACCATGGAGTTGATATGCTGCTACATTAATCAGTCAAAAACTACCAGGATGAAGATTGCATTCCATGAGATACTTCTTATAATATTCCTGTTAGGTAGATAGTATTTTGTGGATTCGTTAAGACAATTGTGAGATCCTCTTCACCACCACACATCCTCCACACACACACACATTGAATTGAAAAAGATGAATAGTTTATTGATTGTCTTTATTTCCTCCAATACTGAATACTTGTAATACATTTTTTTAATGTTAAAACCCTTCCAAGGCAAGAGCACCACTCACCTGCCTTTAAGCTTTGATACAGACTGGTGCACACGCTTGCCTCCCAGGGAAGATGGTTAAAACCAGGATTAAAACTTAGAAACGGATGTACCTGTACAGTAATAATTACCCTGCATCATGTGGTGAGAAGAGATATCTCTTTGTAGAGATATTTTGAGAGTAATAACATGTATTCCTTCCACACACTGAAGGAAAACGTATTATGTCTTCCAAGCATGAAGGACAATAGAACATTGTCATCATCCTTATCATATTGACGAAGTGAGGAACATTAATGATGCATATACGTTCAAAGAGTTATTTTTTTCATGTATGTTAATGGTACATGACATGAGAACATGTTTAACAATATTTGCAACTTTTCGACAGACACTTCAGGACTATTTTACTTGCACCAATCTTAATATTTACGTTACAATGACAATTTAACATTGAGATGCCCAGCCAACCTGTACTATGGGACATACGTATTGTAATTTAAAACACGGAAGTAAACAGATGGGACGTGTGTGGATGAGTTTATTTGCGAACTAAATCATGTTTGGGCATTTTATGATCCAATGAAGCTTTTGTTCCTGGCAAACTGAAGGGAAAGTAGGGAACAGCGAGAATGGGAGCACAATTAATCGTTGTACACCCACACCACTGAAACAGGATTTCCACAGTGATCTAAATAACACAGCATACTTCATGAGATGGGCGACAACACACTATGTGGAAACTTGGGACTAAGTAAAATAAACCTTTCGGATATTTTATCAGACCTATCACTACGAAAACAACATGATTTGGATATAATAATATATTCCAAAACTTGTCAAACGAGTGTTCGGTGTCACGAGCACGAAGTGGGTAAATACAAGCCGCCAGAGAATAATCGGTCTGGATTACCCGCCGAAAACACCCACCCCAACACTTGATCGCTAAGACCCCCAGTTACCTAATACGTTATGTAAAGTACGCTGTCTGCAGTACGATAAGCCCCTAGTCTTAATCTGTATCACCAATGACAGAGGTTGTGTTCTGCTTCGAAACATGGCTGAAATAAACAGGTTGTTGTAGAGCGTATAGGAATGTTGATAGTCGATGCTTGGCGACGAGCCAGCTGGCCTTTATCCAAACACTCATGCGGTATATTATCTTGTTTGACGGTCGACCCCGTACTTCGCATGTTGTTATGACCCAGCGATCAAACTAGTTAATGGCTGGCGTTGTTGGAACGTAACCTGCAATGGTGCAATATACTACTCAAAAGAAGTTAAATAACACCAGATTTTTCACGACAGGTTATTCTGTCATGGTGGGTATTGCAAGACACAGCCTTTGAATTGTGGGTGTTCTTACCTTGTCTCGAGTAGTATATAATACTATTTAGCAATTATTTTGTTGTTTGCTAAAGAAGGTTTTATTTTTATATTATAACCAATGTTTATTGTGTTTGTCATGTCAAACATTTTAATATTAACTCGTCGTTAGTTCTTGGTATATCAGGGCGGTCGGGTAGCCTAGTGGTTAAAGCGTTCGCTCGTCACGCCGAAGACCCGGGTTCGATTCCCGACATGGGTACAATGTGTGAAGCCCATTTCTGGTGTCCCCCCGCCGTGATATTGCTGGAATATTGCCAAAAGCGGCGTTAAACCATACTCACTCACTCAATCAATCTTGGTATATCTTGAATGAAAACCAGAATATTTAAAGCATATGACTGGTTTTACATTCATATATAGGGGGCGGTCGGGTAGCCTAGTGGTTAAAACGTTCGCTCGTCACGCCGAAGACCCGGGTTCGATTCCCGACATGGGTACATTGTGTGAAGCCCATTTCTGGTGTCCTCCGCCGTGATATTGCTGGAATATTGCTAAAAGCGGCGTAAAACCTCACTCACTCACTTTATCTTTTTCAGTTTTGTCAAACTAAAAGTACCATGGGATGCAAATCCAATCCAAAGGACGCAGACATGCAAAAAGGAAAGCTCGCAGCGGGAAGATATTGTCACAGACTGTGAATCACGCACCTCACATTCGACTGGGCAGGACAGAAGTCCCCAGTCTAACACAGTGCCAAACTCCGTGATATTGCTGGAATATTGCTAAAAGCGGCGTAAAACCATATATACTCACTCACTCACTCACTCACTCACTCACATTCATATATTATATACTTATTATGTAACCTGTAATTATTTCAGTCTGGGCGATCTGGACATTTAATAGGATATGATACGATTTGAAACATAATGTTGCATTATATTCCACTTTTTGGGTGACATGGTGAAGTATACGTGAGAACATGTATGTGATGTATAAACAATGAAAGCAGAGTCCCATACTGCGACTGTAACGACGACGTTAAGCATGGCGATATAAGAATGGGGGCACAATGTGCTTATGTCGGTTAAAGTGCACTGCTTGGATAGTACAATGGTGCCAACATGGACGGCCATATATGGCCGGGTTCCATTCATAGAATCGGATGCTGATGTCACATGAAGAATGCTACTTTTCCTGTCTGCTGCAATTAAGGCCGTGTGCCAAATTGCTGTGGTATACCGCCTCACTTGACTGGTATAGTTCATGAAGAATAAATAGAATGGAACTGTGACGTCACTGACCACAACATCCTGGCCCACGCTACCGCACAGATAGTTGGCTTCTATCGCAGAGTGTATGTTCCCAGGTTGGAAGCCTCTGCATAAAACTTACTCTTTGTCTTTGAAAATAAGTAATTTTGATAGAAACAAGCAACTATATTAAAATGGAAAAGGAGCCCCATTGAGATGGGAGATTCAGATTCTGATCCCGTAAAATATCTAGACTTGCTTCACTCCTCAATATTATAAGACGCCGGACTGTAACTAAACGAGTCTGAATCAGACAAATCCAGGGATTAATATCATGAGGATCGATCTACGCAATTGGAACACGATGACAATCATGACATGTATCAACCAACTCAGCGAGCCACACGATCCCGTGAGTCGCCTCTTTCGACAAGCATGGATTGCTGAAAACCAATTCTATAACCAGACTCTTAACGGGGACTTAGCATCTGTATAGTATTTTTCAATTGTTATGTATATTCACACGTAACCCGGGTAGCCTTTCAAGGATTAAACGTGCCTTCACAACAATAGACCTTGAACTGTATTCGACTTGTGATATCTGGAGTTGGCTATTATGTTAAGTTCTTTTAATGTATAACGATATAATATGCATTCACCTGATAAAGGAGCAAGAAGTAGCCTCGACATATGTAGTTAAATAATAAAGAAGTTTAAGTATATATATTGTGTGCCTCCCAGTGCCCCACCTATAGTTGTGGTTTGGGGGCACACTAAATAAGTTAAAACATTATGCTCCTAGTGCCCATTGTTGCTGCTGGGTCTGGGTAGTCAAGTGGATGTAGTGTTTGTTTGTCAGACCAAAGACCATGTTTGACTCCAATAATGGTATGCTGTGTGTTTACAGTGTGAATCACATTCTTGGTATATCTCCAACCCCTCCCGAAGTAACAGACATGACATAATTGTATATGTTCTCACGTGCCACCTATCTAATTCTGTATATTAAGTCGCAATATGGCTGAAATCATGCCGATTCGACGTTATATTTCAACTCACGCATTATGTGTATTATATAACAACATTATTTCTTCTCTCAAATTAATTTGCTGGTGTTATCTCCACGACCGTAGCCCTAGATAAATTGAATAGAGAGAGTCGTTCCTGGTTCGACGACAATAAGTTACGCAGTCAACCGTGACTATACATTGTATGTCTATAGGTATTACTCATGTTCTATAAATAGTCCGTGTCAATCTCACGTATTCGTTGTGTCTCTCTGCGGGAGTGAGGCTTTGATCATGTCAACACTGCATTGCAAGTTCTCAGTGGGACAAAACCCAACTCACTAACCCGTGTTTACGATGCGGTTTGTATACACAACATTCCAGTGACGTCATACAGATGGTGTCAACACAAATGGTCGCCATGACCTCTCCGACAGCGCCGTTAAGTCGCTGTCCATTGCTGTTGTATAATTATGAATAGGTAACGTCGGATTTGTGGGTACTTTTGTATTTGGTGACTGTCAGCTTGAACAATACAAGCGCTGATGGAGGTTTACGGAAATACTGCACACTGTATCCAATAGAGTTCAAATGTCTTTCTTTAATCTCTTTATTCTTGTGAAATATGCGCAAATATGGAATATTATCATATTCTTGATTATAGAAGATGAAATGAAGGCATAATATTAGAGATGGGAGACGAAAATAAAATATGTTATGAAATAACAACCAAATACAGTCATAAATGTATTTAAGTATGGTTTGATTTGACTTTTAAAAGTATTTTGAAGAAATTGACCTATAGTCAAGCAGCGACGCGGATATACACTGTCGCTGTGAAGACATGGGTTGGGCATTTCAGGAAAACCGCCAGAACAAAAAAATGAAAAATATCTTGATATTTTCAATTAAATTCTTTTTTAAAACACAAGTATTGTCATTCGGATTTTTTGACCTAGTCAAGCAGCGACGCGGATATTCACTGTCGCTGTGAAGACATGGTTTAGGCATTTCAGGAAAACCGACAGAACAAAAAAACTAAAAATATCTTGATTTTTTCAAATAAATTCATTTTTAAAACACAAGTAATGTCATTCGG
This sequence comes from Haliotis rufescens, assembly GCF_023055435.1. NCBI lineage: Eukaryota > Metazoa > Mollusca > Gastropoda > Lepetellida > Haliotidae > Haliotis > Haliotis rufescens. Next base: position 67,838,222 of record NW_025963779.1, on the reverse strand, counting down.
GATTTTTGACCTAGTCAAGCAGCAACGCGGATATTCACTGTCGCTGTGAAGACATGGGTTGGGCATTTCAGGCAAACCGCAAAATTGCGCAAACCGTGTGCCGGAATGTCTGCTTGACGACATATGGCTTGGGGTGAACTCAGTTTGTCTTTATTGACTTTAGGGCTTCATAACTATTTTTCTCTATATGAAGCTTGGTAGCACGGATGTGAGGATGTTGTCTTCATGGACTCTCACATTTGGTCTGGACCACGTTCATTCATGATGCTTGACTGAATTGAACTACACCTAACCAAAAAAAGTAGGAATCATGAATATTTTTTGGAATTTTTTTTTGTAGTGAAGACCAGAGACCATATACCGATATGGTCTCTGTGAAGACTGAGCACACACTTTGATCAAAAATCCCCAACAATATCCATGATCCCTAACTTATTTTGTCCAGCATATGAGCGCGGACTTGTATTATAGGTCCGTGATATGAGTAACCGAAATAAATGGATGGTTGGACGGACGGAGGGACGAACGATTATAAGAATGAAGAAATTAAAGATGTTCTACGTAAATTTTAATGGATTTCATTCTGTGTTTATATGTATCAAGCTGTGATCATTGTATCTCTCACGCAAGCCGACATATGTCCGTGTGTACTTCATGACCGATATGTACTTTAGTGTCCATCTACGTTGGTCATCACAGACGCATGACAACATAAGGTGTACATCTGACCGAGTTTTCTTATCGTCAACATTTACTCCGTACTTATCAATAGAACCGCGTATATCAAGGCCCTATAGCCTAAAAGCCTATCTGTGTTGCGGGGGTGGAGATGTCTGACCCCCCTGACACAGGGATTGGGGCGCCGTTTGGAGCTATCTTTAGATTGCTGCAATAGAGGGCACCACGCGGTGGTGTATGGGGAACAGCGTTACTCATTGTTGAGGAGTGTATATAACCTTGATTTCAAATACGCAAGATTTATCTTGCGTTTCTTTAAAAGTACTGTTCACCTGTTAGTTCTTGGTGAACTGAGAATCAGGTATTTACAGTCGGTATTGTTTCACGTCATGTTTGACATGAGACAGCATCAAGGCAGATCTCAACACGGCTATAAATTTGTAATGAACACGTGATACAGAGATGAAATTGAAAAAACAATGTTTGAAATGACGTTTCCAGAAATGTGGAGACGAATTATTCCTAGCAGAGACCATATAATCTATTATATGGTCTTTGTTCCTAGCTATGAACTTCAAGAGTAACAGAGACTTTGTCGGAAAACGTATTCCATATAAGTATACATTAAATAAACCCCGTTAAGTCTAGTACTGATGACAGTCGGCTGCATGTCGACTTATCCGTGGTTCGAGACAGGCGTCGTGTCGATATATTGTTTGAATCAATAATTACCTGGCGTAGAAAAATCATAAATATACTATAAAATGAATATATGTATATATATCGGGTGTTAAAGAACATCCGAGTTTTTCATACGAATAAAGTTTATTTGTCATGGCTGGTGGGTATTGCAACACACATCCCTCCTATTGCGGGTAATATTTAACTTGTATTGAGTAGAATATTTATAGTATCGTTAACATTGTTTTCATCCATGAAGTTATTAACCGACCCCCTACCCTCCCCCAGCCCCATGTATATATATGTAGAGAGAGATCATGGGTTTCTAATAACGTTTCACTGTACCACAATATATATTCGAATTGTCGTTACCATGTTTTTGAATATGTAAACCTTACAGATTAGTATCTACATGACCAATATATGCTATGCTACTGACGGTAGTCAACATGTACAACTTAAGGCGTTACCACTGACAACGTTCGCTCGAGCGAGTATTCTTAAGCAATAGAATTTAATGGTACGACACACACACATCGTCACGTGAGGTTCCGCTCACTCGCGTGATTGAAATCATGTCGAACTTAAGATATTCTGAAACCCTTCAAAGGGCAAAGATAGATGTAGAAACCGGTTTAGGAGGGCAAGGACATATTTCCCGCAGCAATGACGTCATAATAGAAGATCGAATATGGTTGTCACGTATGTCAAAAACAAACAGTGACACTGGATCCACGCGTCATGGCATGGATGTGACTTTGTTCAAGGGCCACCTCCGTGGTCTAGTTGATAGAGCGCCTGCCTGGAGTGCGGAAGAAGGGGGTTCGATCCCCTGTCACGTCGTACGGAAAGACTGGTCGCTCAGATAGTATAAGGGGTATCCATGTCTCCATGCGGCATGGCATCTCAGTGGGCTAGCACTGTAACACTTCACATTACTTCACCTTGGATGTTCAAGACTGACATTGATGTGACACTGAACGTTCATGTAATTACATAGATGTGACACTGAATGTTCGTGTCATTAGATAGATGGTGACACTTAATGTTCATGTCATTAGATAGATGGTGACACTGAATGTTCATGTCATTAGATAGATGGTGACACTGAACGTTCATGTCATTAGATAGATGGTGACATTGAATGTTCATGTCATTAGATAGATGGTGACACTGACTGTTCATGTCATTAGATAGATGGTGACACTGAATGTTCATGTCATTAGATAGATGGTGACATTGAATGTTCATGTCATTAGATAGATGGTGACACTGAATGTTCATGTCATTAGATAGATGGTGACACTGAATGTTCATGTCATTAGATAGATGGTGATACTGAATGTTCATGTCATTAGATAGATGGTGACACTGAATGTTCATGTCATTAGATAGATGGTGACACTGAATGTTCATGTCATTAGATAGATGGTGACACTGAATGTTCATGTCATTAGATAGATGGTGATACTGAATGTTCATGTCATTAGATAGATGGTGACACTGAATGTTCATGTCATTAGATAGATGGTGATACTGAATGTTCATGTCATTAGATAGATGGTGACACTGAATGTCCATGTCATTAGATAGATGGTGACACTGAATGTTCATGTCATTAGATAGATGGTGACACTGAATGTTCATGTCATTATGCAGATGTGACACTGAATATTCATGTCATTAGATAGATGGTGACACTGAATGTTCATGTCATTATGCAGATGTGACACTGAATATTCATGTCATTAGATAGATGGTTACACTGAATGTTCCTATAATTAAATAAATGTTCACTTTTAGAGTGTTTATTGGAGGTTTTTTTATTTAGGATCGTGTTCGAATTAAGGTCAAGAGCGAATCTATGGCGGCGAATGGATTTGTGTATTCCCCCTAACAGAATGGAGATTCAATACAGGATAATGGAGGTGGCACACTCGCCGATATAAGCTGTACGGTGCATGCTGTGCGATCAGTGGCTGAGAAGCTCTAACAGTTGTATTAACTAGCGACATCCGAGATTACATTTGTTGATGCAGTGCAAGGCTGCGACAGTCCACGCAGCTGCTTTATGCTTACAGGTATTGATATAGAATATGTGTACTAAGTATAGTACTGTGTACTGAAATCAGCATGGCATGACTTATTCGCATTGAGATGCACGTTAACGCTCTATGCCATAAATAACATGCCAATATGTAAACACTGAAACCTGGTTAATACCAGGTACTCCCCAGCCAGTGGAGGGTGTAAACAGGTCAAAATGTATCTACATTCTGGTAGGCCTGTGGTGACCACACTGAAACCTCGTTCGTACGGACCCCGTTTACCCGGAAACGCCACCTATCGGACGAATACTGTTTGAAACATCTACGTATTTAGTAATTTGGTCTTTATTACATTTCAATGATTCGTCAATCCGGATTTGTTTTAATCCGGGCGGATTCCTTGATAATGGTATTTTCCGGCTTCATATTCGGTACAAAAGGATTGACCAATATCAGACACCAACCCCCCCTCCCCCTTCCCCAAACCACCAGATACTCTTGATATTCACCATTGGAATATACAGGAGCTTGCTGTGTCTGTACTCTACACAGCTAATCAATACCGATCGATAACACATTGTGTTATGATGAGGGTGGTATGCTATATTAGTATGTTTAACTAAGCACGCGAACGTCACGAGACAGTATTGGATCATTAAATCGACAGGTGTGCTTTCATTATAGTATATGTTGCGAGTACATGGTCAGCGTATGGACCCATTGTATGGGCAAGCTCACGAGACATAGACATGATGTAGATCAATACATGCATGTTGTTTCAAGGTGATGATGATACAGGTGGTGTATTACATCTTATTGCGCAATGGGAGCATCACCGATTTTGAACATGAGCCAAATCTGATGAGGTCAGCGTGAAACAGCAGGCGAAATTTCGTCGTAATAAATAAACGTTTAAATTGTTTGATAGACATAACTTAAAATAAATGTGTGTAGGGTTGAATGTTTATGCGTACATTTGATCGAATTATGTAACACACATAAGTGTTTTTCTTCTTAAAAAGAATCTTGAGGATGGCCCTTTACCCTATGACGTCAATGGTTTCTGGAATGAAAGTAAATATTAATATATTTTAAGACGAACTGGATCGTTTGGCGAAAATGTTAAATCATACAGTGATTGTGTGTTACATTTTATCATCAAATCGGAAGTCGGTCTCACATCTGGAGACGAGCAAGGTTGAGTCTTATGTACATGGAGACATATATAACATTATTTCTATAAACATATTTCTCTCTTGAACATTCCGGGTCAGAGTGAGTGAGTATGGTTTTACGCCGCTTTTAGTATTATTCCAGCAATATCACGCCGGGGGACACCGGAAAATGGTCTTAACACATTGTACCCATGTGGAGATTCGAACCCAACGCTTTAACCACTAGGCTACCCCACCGCCCCTACACTGTTATGGAGTAGAGTGTGTCACCAAATACCGACACCGTCACTGTAGCCCGTTGCTCATACTATCAACCACTTGTTTGTCTGGTCCATACTTGATAACGTGATTTCCTGACTTACTCTTGATTCAAAATTCCCCGACTCGCGCGTTCAAATCTCTCCATTTTCAAAAGTGTGTAATAATAATTGTTTTTTTTGTATTCCCCCCAATCTTCAAATATCGGTGTTGGAATTTATTGCGAAACTTGTAGCCTACACAGTGATGACCAGTCTGTTCACTTTGGCATTGTTCCAGGTGCCCGAAGTCACACGGTTAAAGTCCAACTTTAACCAATAGTGGGTATGTTGATATGCCCCCTTGAAACAGAGATGGCATCGATTGTCGTTAGAAAGACATTACAAGCTACACATTGTTATTTCCCTCATTTGTTGCCGTATCTCCAGTCTCGTGTGTTTATACAATTTATTATGCGCGCCCTTGGCGTGGAAAATACATACATTTTATTCCTAATATTTGATATAAACATATTTATTTCCATAAAGTGGAGGGATTGGCAAACAAGCAAATTTTGCTTATCTGAATGCCTCTCCCTAACATGATACACATACAAATAGCAATGTATTGATAGTGACATGAGAAATAGCATACATTGTATAATTGACATTAAAGATAAGTATTGTTCTGTAAGTGTTTAATTACTGGATTATCTTCCATAACTATAGTTACATTATTATTTACATTCCTAATATTTGATATTCACGATACGGTTACACGCGAGGGCAATACTGTTTTATTGTGTAATCTCAATACCAATATTCGATGTTCGAGCCGTAATTTCCCACAAAGAAGTAACTTAGGAACATATAATATAATAATGTGTGGATGAAGAATGTTAAAACTATTCTCGACAACTGTGGTTTGTTGTATATATTTACAGAGTGTATATCTGAATATCTGAACCCCACATACGTTACATATGTATCATAACACGGGCTGTACGTCAATATATGGTCACAATCATGAAAGCGCCAAATTAATTTCCCGGCGTTCTACCCATGGCGATAGTCCTGTGACCGTCACAACGCGCCATGTGTCCGGGAGAGAGCGCGGGCAGACATGCACGGAACTGACTCAGTCACAAGACTGACGCACTGCATCCTCGTGTTGAGAAATTGGTTACAATACACAGAAATTGGAACAAGGCGTGATTTCTCGTAGCACCATATTTAGGTTTCTAACAAACGAGCTTTTTCTTTTGCCTATAGAGTGTATGGAGTCCCCTTCAACCATAACACACATACTATCTCGTTGTCGGTGCTTTCTGTATGATGCATTTGTCGTCTATATTTACGTATACACTTCCAACTAGGAGAAACACATTCGCTGTCTATACACTTCCTACTATGTGGACATGCCATTTATATGTTGTCTGTCTTTACACCTCAAACATTGAAGTAATACATTCGTATTACTGTACTGTAATGCATTCATCGACCTTTACGCTTCCAACTTTGAGGACATGTCATTCATATGTTTTTCTGTCATTACACCTCAAACATTGAAGTAGTGAGTGAGTATGGTTTTACGCCGCTTTTAGCAATATTCCAGCAATATCACGGCGGGGGACACCAGAAATAGGCTTCACACGTTCGAACCCTGGTCTTCGGCGTGACGAGCGAACGCTTTAACTACTATGCTACCCGACCGCCCCCAAACATTGAAGTAATACATTCGTATTACTGTACTGTAATCTATTCATCGACCTTTACACTTCCAACTTTGAGGATGTGTCAATTATATGTTGTCTGTCACTGCACTTTCAACTTGAGGAAATACGTTCGCTGACCTTTATACTTCCAACTTTGTGGACATGTCCTTATTATGTTATCTGTCTTTACACCCCAAACATTGAAGTAATACATTCGTATTACTGTACTGTAATGCATTCATCGACCTTTACGCTTCCACCTTTGAGGACATGTCATTCATATGTTGTCTGTCATTACACCTCAAACATTGAAGTAGTGAGTGAGTATGGTTTTTCGCCGCTTTTAGCAATATTCCAGCAATATCACGGCGGGGGACACCAGAAATAGGCTTCACACGTTCGAACCCTGGTCTTCGGCGTGACGAGCGAACGCTTTAACTACTATGCTACCCGACCGCCCCCAAACATTGAAGTAATACATTCGTATTACTGTACTGTAATCTATTCATCGACCTTTACGCTTCCAACTTTGAGGATGTGTCAATTATATGTTGTCTGTCACTACACTTTCAACTTGAGGAAATACGTTCGCTGACCTTTATACTTCCAACTTTGTGGACATGTCCTTATTATGTTATCTGTCTTTACACCCCAAACATTGAAGTAATACATTTACGCCGTCGACCTTTATTCATCACAATCCGACAAAATGGACATGGCACACCACATGCCCTTACTAAGGGCTTACATTATATGCTTGACCGTTACGCTATTCATAACAGACATAGTACACTTGTCTATTACACGACACGGGCTATATGTGATGAAACGTTTTTATTTCCACCACGGTGAATATACATTTCGTGACAGGAAAACAATGCAATAAAGGGGGAATTTTAGAGAAATTTTGATTTCCGTAAAACGTCACGTCAGTGGGCATGCCCATGTTTGGCGATGTACTGAAGGAAGTGAATTCTGCAGTTGATAGTGCACGGTACGTGAAGTAATTCAAGTGTGGCGATGCAGAGATCAACAATACACTGAATAAACAAAGTTGGTGAGTCGTGATAATGATGTGGCATGACACATTCTCGGAAAATACGCACCAGGAAAGCTTTCAGCATTAAACAATAGTCTTAGTTTTGGTTTAGGTTTTCGGTTGTCATGTGTCAAGTGTTAATAATTTCGGGAAAAGCATTACTTCCTGGTCTAAAACAGGATATGTATTTTGACCAGAATATCTTCTTTTGGTCGCTTGGTGCAACATGACACAATTACGCTACCTTTCTTCGTTGGTATGGAAAATTCACATAATGTTAATTTCCCACTTGAAGGGAATATGTGTGTGTCATTAAAGAGTTGTTCAATACGAGCAATAGCTCTCCAAGGGGTCTATGTGCTCTACGGTTCGGTGTCGACAAGTCTTTATTCGTATGAAGATCCCTGGCCCACATACAAAGAAAATGAAATTAAACCATGTAATTGAAGGAGTCTTATTCGTTTCAGTCAATCTGTCTCAAATCTCAAATCCAGTCTCATCGTTTGGTCAATATGTACATAGTGCCAGATTTTTGTTTGCTGTTTAACGCCGCACTCAAAAATAGTCCAGCTGTATGAGGGCGGTCTGTAAATAACCGAGTCTGGACTAGACAACCCAGTGATTGACATCATGAGCATCGATCCACGCAATTGGGATACGATGACATGCATCAACCAAGTCAGCGAGCCTGACCACCCGATCCCGTTAGTCGCCTTTTACGACAAGCATAGTCGCCTTTCACGACAAGCATGGGTTGCTGAAGACCTATTGCCTAATTGTAGACATTGACTGTAACATATATATATATATATTTTAATGGCACATTAATTCATACATTCATATTATTCACACATGTCTGTTTTCAGTTTTTGTCTCGACATTGTAATTAGTGCCGTGTGCCAGCTTATTTCTAACACGGATAATCCAACCAAATGTATCAGATTTCTACTTTACAAAATGTGAGATAGCCGACTATCAAGATGTTTTACCGACTTAAGACATACATGTTCGGACTGCTAACTTGCGTGAGACTATTGTGTCCTTAATCACTTCCTTAAAAGAGATGGACAACATTCTGGTTGCCAGTAGGATATGTTATATAACTTGTTATTGTCATCATTTGGTCCCCTGTACCCAATGTTTGTCGTTAGAGCATAACCGTGAAGATCCGGGTTAGAACTGGTCTTCAGCTACCCATGCTTGTCGTAAGAGGTGACTAACGGGATCGTGTGGGTCGTTGACTTGGTTGACGTATATCATTGTACCCCATTTGCGCTTGATACCAACCACTGGGTTGTCTGGTCCAGACTCGATTAATTACAGACTGCCGTCATAGAGCTGGAATATTGCTGAGTGCGGCGTTAAACAAACAAACAAACAAACAAACAAACAAACAAACGTTAGAGCAGACTGCTGGGGATCGGGTGGTCACAGTGTGTGACGTGGGTGATTAAGTCATCCATAAGGACCCGTTACTCACTGTGCACGCTGGTTTGCCTGGGGCCATATTGGTTTTATCAGTGTACATTATTCACGCTGTAGGCGTGGACACGTCCTGTCGAGAACCCAACCCACAGACAGTGTGTCTGTGTACCGGAGATATCGGCTTTGTACTATCAGTGACATAAAACTCGTTATCTGTGTGTGTGTAGGTGTATGAATCAACTATGAATACACAACATGTTGACAACTTGGTGTCCTGTGTGTTCTATCTACACCGTGTCAATGTGTATATTTGGCTGTTACGATACGTGTCACTTGGTGCTTTGTCGTGGGAGACATCTTGTCTATTATTTTGGGGCAATTTGAATTGTTGTCTAAAAAGATATTGTTCTTTCATTTATTTGAAGTGGTGTCCAGTCGATTGTTGTTGGTTTAAAATTGTTGTTGGTAAATTGATTTGAAGTGTTGCTTAGGCAATTATTGTTGGTCCATTGATTTGAATTGTTGCCTAGTTATTTATTGTTGGTCTTTAAATCTGAAGTGTTGTCTAATCAATGATTGTTGGTCCTTAGATTTGAAATGTTATCCAGCCAACTATGGTTGGTTGCAGGTTGTACTGCCTTTATTGGGTGTAGTCACGTCGGGGTTGTGTTTGTTTGTTTGGTGCTTAACACCGCAATATTCCAGCTACATGTACACGTATATGACGGCGGTCTGTAAATAATCGAGTCTGGACCAGACAATCCAATGATTGACATCATGAACACCGATCCACGCAATTGGGATACGATGACATGCATGAACCAAGTCAGCGAGCCTGACCGATCGATCCCGTTAGTCGCCTCTTACGACAAGCATAGTCGCCTTTCACGGCCAGCATGAACCTATTCTGACCCGGATCTTCACGGGTGTCACGTGGGGGTGATAGATCTGTACACCCCAGGGGACTGATGACAAGGGTCAATGATAGTATTCCAATTTAACCCACACTCGTGATAACGCAGTGGAGATACTGAGAAACTGATCTTATCTAAATTCAACCGAATGTTATCACAGCTCAGGAATGCGGGATATGAATATATGTACTGCCATTGAAGTTAATGCTAAAACTATATACAATTCATGTAGAAAACCCGCATCTCTTATGATATTGGAGAAGGGAGAATTCCGACGGTCCCCGCGCATTTCAAGTTTTGGTGAAACCTTTGAAAGTGTCATCAAAGAAATGACAAACACGGACACGTCAAACACGAGTACATATCTGTCAGTAATGACAAGCTTGGGATTTATCTGTATCCCAAAGATGTAAATGTATGAATCTTAAGAATTCGTATACATCACCAGAAGTACCATGCTATCAATTATAACGTGTTGTTGCTTTTATGTATACAATTATGTATTTTTCGTGTCTCACTTTAAAGAATAAGATGTTGTTCAAAAGGCGACTATGCTTGTCGTAAGAGACGACTAACGGGATTGGATGTACAGTACTGATCCTTCGACCACTAGTTTTTTCTTAACAATATATTCGATCGACAAAGCATTACATGATGCGCGGAGGACGTGTTTCGCTTTCCGAAAGGCATATGTAATTGTAGATTTGTAAATGTATTTTTATTTTTTTCTCGCTATTTTGAGAACAAATTGCCGATGCAAATTAAGATGTTAACTCACTATTTATTCTGATTTTGTGGCTTAAACCGCAAAATGACAGATGTACATTGTGTCAAATGTTAAAATAATTTAATGAATATAATTGTGTTTTATGTCTTTTTTTATCCAGTGACTTTTCAAACTGTCAGCGGGGGCACGGGTGGCCCAGTCGTCTAAGGCGCCGTGATTCGCTGTGCAGAGTTGCGTCCCTTGGACACGCCAGAAACCTATGATTGTGGGTCCGAATCCCGGTTCGCCCCGATTATGTTTCTAGGTTTGTCAGCACCATACCCGTGCTCGTGGGTTTCACCGAAGTGCTAAACGTCTGAGACCTGCATCACTTCGGGCTTTCCTCCCACATTAAGCTGACACGCCGCGATATAACTGGAATACTGTTAAAAGCGGTGTTAAACCCAACTCACTCACTCACTCAAACTGTCAGCGTTGTGAGAGGCTGCTATTGTTTATATGACACAGTGGTCTCGTCTATTGTATTTCATGGGGTTGAGTCCCATTTCGCCTACATCCCATTTTGCCTACAGAAAACATGTAGGCGAATAGGGAATAGAAAACGCACCCCTATTGAGAGAATGGACTTGACCGAGTGGAATTATGGTATTTTGATGTGTAAGTGGCACATTAGTGGGATGGGTTTTAAAAATTTTGAAAGTGAAAAAAGTTGATTCGTTAAAATTGAATCCAATGGAGACTTTCTTAAGTTTTGCATATTTGCGCCTTTAAGCCCAGGGCTTAATTTTGGATGAAATATTCGACCATAGTCACGAAACGCGTTATTTGGGTCATCGGCTTCAATTCGCGCAATCCTGGTAATTGTTGCATGTTCAACGCATTTAACCTGTTGTATAACGTGCAACGTATCCAAACGGAAATCGGTCAAAATTAACCCCATTCACAAGAAACGCTGAAAGTAACGGAGAGTGTATCTAAATTATTCACCATGTTGACATAACTAATTACACATCACAGAATACAGGCACACAATGGCTCCTGAAGGCGTGCCACAGTGGCGGCTGGTGTGTATGCTGACATCGTGGGCTAATTGATCATCACAAATTATGTAATTACATATTACACGCACGTCATGAAAGACATATATGATCAACGTGTACCCGCCTGGCCTTGAAATTATGCTCGACGAGCTTGTCATCTGTGGAAAACATGCCGGCATTCCTCTGGTGGGGGGCGTCTCATCAGTTCTAGATGCAATTCAATGTTCTAGAGATCATATCAACAAATGGAATTTTGATTTTGTGTTGATTACTATTACTACTATTACTGATACATTTACACCATCATTTCAAAGTTTATGATCTGAAGTGCAGAAGAGAATGAACTAAAGAGGTGTTTATACGACCCCCTTTGACGGTAAACATCAAAGGTATCATTCCAGTTATTTTTAGCGCTTGATTTTGTCTACGTCACACCCCATCCCCAGCCGGCACGTGAAGCATTTTACTGTTACCCCCGAATCAAGGTCGGAATGAACTGTGTTTCAAGTGGTATAGAAAGCGAAGCTGACATCACCGTTCGACATTTCCAAGAACAAATAAATTAAACTGGTTAAACACGAGCTTTTACAATGTTTATACTTTAGGGAAAATCTTTTAATATGTGTTTCGCAGGGAATATTTGTAAATGTCCACAATAAAAAACCCAACCACTAAGGTTTAATGAAGTGATTTCAAGTCATGTAAAATATCGCACGATTATTGTGAATATATAGTTAAATATCTAAATTCTGCATCCAAGGTTTAAATAGGAGCGATCTTTGAATTAGCATCCTTTCACAGTTTGTTGTTTAACGCCGCACTCAGCAATATTCCAGCTATACGACGACGGTCTGTAAATAATCGAGTCTGGACCAGACAATCCAGTGATTGACATCATGAGCATCGATCCACGCAAATGGGATACGATGACATGCATCAACGCAGTCAGTGAGCCTGACCACCGAATCCCGTTAGTCGCCTCTTACGACAAGCATAGTCGCCTTTTACGACACGCATGGGTTGCTGAAGACCTATTCTACCCCGGATCTTCACGGGTCCCTTTCACAGCAACGCAAACCTTAAGGTTTATAGGTTTATGTATATGTAGCACAAGTGACTAAAGCGGTCTCTCGTCACGCCGAAAACGCTTGTTAAATTCCTCACATGGGAAATCCCCTCCCCCCCCCCCCCCCCCCCCCCCCCCCACACACACACACACACAAATACCACCCACACATCCACTCCACCCACCCCTTACTCACTGTGGTGCTCGAGGAGAGGCGGTCGTTTTATCAAACAGTTGCCAAATATAAGTAATCGTTTTCCGTGTTCAACGGATTATGAACAAATACTATATAGATATTTGATTTCGTGTTAAATAGATCAAAGATAGCAAAGGCAGGTATATGTTTGAATCTGTTCTCACAGAGGCCTACATTCCATTCAGTGTTATTCGTTGTTGGACCAGACAATTCAGTGATTGACATCATGAGATTTGATCCAAGCAACTGGAATACCATAACATGCAATCAAATAACCAACCGATCCATTGTTTGTTTTGTTTATTTGTTTGTTGGTTAACGCCGCACTCAGCAATATTCCAGCTATATGACGGCGGTCTGTAAATAATCGAGTCTGGACCAGACAATCCAGTGACTGAAATCATGAGCATCGATCCACGCAATTGGGATACGATGACATGCATCAACGCAGTCAGTGAGCCTAACCACCCGATCCCGTTAGTCGCCTCTTACGACAAGCATAGTCGCCTTTTACGACAAGCATGGGTTGCTGAAGACCTATTCTACCCCGGATCTTCACGGCTCCCAGATCCATTTAGTCGCCTCTTACGACAAGCATCGGTTACTGGGCACCTTTATACTTACTAACCTGGAAACCCCACGGGTACTTCCCATAGTAAGTCAATAGACGCTCTAATTGGTGGGAAACTAAACCTTTTGTAATTGGGATAATAAGGAGATTAGTATACACAATGAAACTTGAGTTAGGAAACAAACAAACTAGTGTTTGAACACTTTGTTAGATCGCACCCGGGCGGGTCAATTTCCCGTATAGGATATCATAAAAAAATAACAAACAAATTCACAGGGCACCGTTTCCCACGATTATATTGAAATTACGACATTTACAATTTACCAATCAATGAAATGATGAATATTTCATTTAAAAACAATAAACATCGTAATTCACTGAGGGCTGACAACATGTTTACATGATTGTCTTGCTGTCTGTATCGACCTGATCCCAGCCACAAGGTCGATAGAGATATATATAGGCCTCAATTGTATAAGCGTGGGAACGTGTACAGAGAGTTGGAATATCTCACAACGGTAAATCGATCGGAGAAGTATAGATTATTCCTCACCACAAACGCGTGTTTTCCATTTTACAGGTCTGATAATTCACGCTTAAATGCCACGAGGACGAAAATGGGCGTGTGTGGTATTGCGAAACAGCTGGCAAGCCAACTCGTGGGGATTGCAGAGACGCTTCATTTGGTTTGAAAATGTGCACGCGTGCTTTCACGTCAATAGCTGTAAGCATATCGTTATAATACAGACGGACGGACGGACGGACGGACATACAGGCATATTTATTCAGTAATAAGGGCCATCGTTCCACAATACAAAAAATATTTAAACGGTAATATCCTGCACACAAAGGAATTATATTAAACCATTATTTTCTCGTGTCTGACAAAAAATACAACTTCAGCTAAATATAGTCCAGTATCATAATTAATATAGAAAGGCGTTTTCAGCTCTTGGATGTATATTTTGCTCTCTTAGATCAGAGAAGTGTTCACATATCATCATCACATGGTATTCATCTTTCACAAACTTTTATTTTTCTTCAGATAAAATTCACAGATCTCTCATCATGAGGAATATTATTGTGTGTTTCAGCGTAAGAGGCGACTAACGGGATCGGGTGGTCAGGCTCGCTGACTTAGTTGATGCATGGGTAGATTATCTCATCGGATGGCTAGGTAAATTAATGAAAGGATGGGTATATGCAGGTAAATTAATAAAAGGATGGGTATATGCAGGTAAATTACTGAAAGGATGGGTATATGCAGGTAAATTACTGAAAGGATGGGTATATGCATATATGATTGGAGAGACTGGTGGGATGATGGATAACAATAGCATTCAATGTAATTATCACAACTTAGTTACATTCTGTAGTTCCCACCCTTCACTTAAATTTAAAATGTCCATTAGTTTATTAACTACTGTGGTACTATATAAATATATTTAATTTCTTTCTCAAATTTACCATTGTATACCAATAAATATATATAATTATTTACAGACCTCCGTCATATAGGTGGAATATTGCTGAGTGCGGTGTTAAAAACAAACAAACATGTACGTTTTAGAAAATAGAGAGAGATTTGCCCTGCTCGTGGGCGTCAAGTTGTTACACAGAGACTGACAGATGGTACAGATATATGAATACTTTTTATTGACAGTCACATTTTTTGGAATGTCTTTTAACTCTGGTCCTTTTGAGATGATGTGTGACTCGATACTGAAGGCACTGCCCGTAAACAACTTTAGACAACGTCTAACTGAATAAAGTGATTGTCCCTCTATCTAGATAAAATAGTTCTATTTCCTCGCTATATCGATAATCGGACTCTTATTTTAGGAATGTCACTCAACTAATCGACAAGTAATTTCGACAGAAGCCAATCAAATGCAAGCAATTGCGATAATACCCATTCGGCGTTAACGCTTCGTGTAATCCCGCCTATCTCCGCCCTCACTCGGATGATTGTTGGTGCTGTACATTAATTGCAACAAGCCTCACTTTGTTTATATACAGGAACCATATGGTACTCAAGTTGTAGACTGCACGCCCCGCACATACCTTGCCTGGAGTTGTCTCGGTTGTAAACCGTTCATCTATAAATATTACTGTTTTGAACATTCCAATCTCCTACATTATATTGAGAAGCAAATACACCAAGGAAATTATAATATCAATAATACAGTGTTCACAGATGAAAACTGTACAATATATTCCCTTCGAGACATCCTCGGTGATTCAGTGTATATTATCGCCATGTCACCGTAGCCGCTTCATCCATTAAGTCGCCTTTAGTAGTCTATACAGACCCTGCTACAAATATATCCAATACAGCCCATGCAAGTCTTGTAATGTTTGGCAAGTCGAGATTACTACAGTGTCTGAAAATGAAAAAAGTACCTGGGCTCCTTTTTATTATATTTTTATTGAGATAATTTAGCAACCGTTTTCGTTCTGTGACATATGTTCATTTCAGAGACTAGATGTAAGTCTAGACCACGGGTTGCTGGGGGTCTATTATAACCCAGATTTCCCGCGGGGATTCATCGGGTATTTCCCCCTTACCGTTTTGGAAACAGTAAAGTTGACTGCGTATGCTCAGACATGTCAAGCTCACAATGTTATTGTATGCCGAGTCATAGCCCTCGCGTTAGGTCAAAATAATAATAATAATAATAATAATAATAATAATAATAATAATAATAATAATTTTTTTTAAATAACGCCTTTATTATTCTTATTCATCTTATTATTATATAAAGATAACAACAATAATAATAAAGAAACACCTTCATTATTATTATTATTATTATTATTATTATTATTATCAACCTAACACGAGGGCTATACACTCTCCATACTATAACATTATGGGCTGGACATGTCTGAGCATACGCGTCCAAATATAGATAGTCAGTCACTTGCCCGGCTTATATGTGACAAGATCGTAATTCAGTTGAACGAACACTTCCTGGTCGGGACACGGGCCGCGAGATAGCCAGCCTCTTCGCAATCTTACCTCTTGCATGCGTACTTGTCGCTCTGACAAGGGCACCCGGCACCGGTGGTTAAATTACATGCATATTTTCATGTGTTTACTTGAGCTAAGTAATTCTCAACAAGCACAAGCTGGCTTTGCTATTTCGTTATAAGACAAACTTTCCAACAAATAATGAAAATAGTGTTGTGAAAACGGGTAAGAGTGAGTGAGTGAGTGAGTTGGGTTTAACGCCGCTTTTAACAGTATTCCAGTTATATCACGGCGTGTCAGCTTAATGTTGGAGGAAAGCCCAAAGTGATGCAGGTCTTAGACGTTTACCACTTCGGTGACACCCACGAGCACGGGTATGGTGCTGACAAACCTAGAAACATAATCGGGGCGAACCGGGATTCGAACCCACAATCATAGGTTTCTGGCGTCCCCAAGGGACGCAACTCTGCACAGCGAATCGCGCCGCCTTAGACGACTGGGCCACCCGTGCCCCCGAAAACGGGTAAGAACGTGGGATTGAAAAGGGCCGTTTCCAGATCATCTGCTTAATTCGAGATACAGACTTAAACGTTTCCCCGAAAAGGTTTTTTTTCAGATGTTTCATAATCAGTGTCGGGTGGTTGGTCAACCCTGCGGTTAAAGCGTTCGATTCCCGGGTTCGATTCCCACATGGGCACAATGTATGAAGCCCATTTCTGGTGTTCCCCACCGTGATATTGATGAGTAATGCCTGTATTAATCTCTGTGTATGTGAATACCCGCTATTCACCACGCGCACTTTCATCTGTACAGACGTCCCTTATTAGAAAGTAATCATATCCGTTTTCATTCACCTCAACCTTAGCCAATGAGTGAGTATGGTTTTACGCCGCTTTAGCAATATTCCAGCAAAATCACGGCGACACCAGAAATGGGCTTCACACATTGTACCCATGTCGGGAATCGAACCCGGGTCTTCGGCGTGACGAACGAACGCTTTAACCACAAGGCTACCCGACCGCCCCTTAAAATGAAGAAGATCTCTTGGTTCCGTTTCAATATATGTTATAACCATATTTTAACACAACTGTTTTCCTTCCTGTAAAATGTGTTCACTGCAGAGACTAGATGGTAGTCTAGTAAGTATGCTAAATCACCCGTAGATGTGGCAGTGAAATATCGTGTTTATACAGCTTTAGAATAGGTCTTCAGCAACCCACGCTTGCCGTAAAAGGCCACTATGCTTGACAAAAGAGGCGACTAACGGGATCGGGTGGTCAGGCTCGCTGACTTGGTTAATGCATGTCATCGTATCCTAATTGCGCTGATCGATACTCATGAAGTCAATCAATGTATTGTTTAGTCCAGACTCGATTATTTACAGACCGCCGTCATATAGCTTGAATATTGCTGAGTGCGGCGTTAAACAACAAACAAACACAGTCTCTGAACTAACCGTGATGCTGTAGCCCTAAATGAAGCAAGACTTCCCAAAGGTTTGGAATCTGAATGTCCCATCTCAGCGGAGCTTCTTTATTATTTAAATGGAGTTGCTTGTTTTTAACGAAATTTTTATCGAGCCTAAGCATATGTCTAGTATGGATACCACTCAAGAAGTATCAGTGGTATGAGATCACTATGTCATATATAGACATATGTGAGTTTAGGATATCTGAATGTGAGGATGTGATGTGATGAACGTTTCCCTAGTATATCCGTTGCGTCCGGTTGAACACTGACAAACAGCAAAGATTTGTATGAGGCAGACAATGACACTCTTATAAAATAAATACATTTTAATAACACTTAGAATATGCAGCAATATTGACATAAATATAATCATTTGTTCCCTTAAGATTTATTATATCACTTGTTCATGGCTTAATTAGAGAGGTGACACACACTTCGACCCTTACTTTGTATATTTTGTGTGTATGGTAATGTTATTGCCTTCTCCTACCAATAGGCTTAATTTTGTGTAACGATTTTGACACAGTGGCTCCATCCATACCGCAGTGATATAATTTTACTCGCATGAAGGCACTTAGATAAGGATTTTTAGTTTTGCCAATATTTTCTGTTATTATTAGGCACAACACTCCCGAAAAACCTCTTACTAGAGACTGACACAGGAAGTTAAATTCCTCCATCTTGGATTGAGATTCCAAGTAATCAGGGGAGATAGCTACGAATGCATTTTGACTGTTTGAAATGCCTTTCATTATGGCGTCTATTTCCACATCGCCAGGATCGGTATCTCGCTCTGGCACAAACACACTAACACCATCGTTTTCGAGGTCGGGTATCAGATTATCTTTGACCCACACAATCACATCATCACTCACGGAGATATAGATATCGTTTTCCTTCGTGGGCTGTACTCTTGAACGCCATTTCCGCCATTTTGGACTGACGTAGTAATGCGCCAAGACGAGTAGTTCATAGCGGAACACATAGGATAAAATTGTGGAGACGACTACAACGACAGCCAATGTTCCAAGTATTCCGCCGACGATGAAGGGGGTTAGATCCTCGGGGGTGCAAACTTCCAAATACTCTCTCAGAGAAATATACGTTTCTGTGTCCTCCAAGACGCACGTAGAATGTGTTTCATTGAATTTGTTGATTTCCATCCAGTCAGCCATCCAACTGAGGGTGCAGTTACAGATGATGTGATCAAGCTTTAATTTGATTACTGACGGAGGGAAGAGTTGAATCTCTTTGGGTAAAATGCTAATTTTGTTTCCTTCCAAATTAATTTCAGATGCATTTATTAACTGTCTAGCAGCTTGTGGAGATATTCTGGTTATGTCATTGTTGGACAAGTCTAGATTCCTCACACGGGACAGATAGGGTCTGCCGTCCAGAACAGATATAGAGTTTCCCGTGAGGTCAATGACTAACGAGAGGCCGCCGATGTCGGGGAGATCAAACGGAAGCTCGGTAAGTCCGGCGTTGACACAGTCTACGAATATGTTCAAAACAGATGGCTGCCCTGTACACGTGCAGACACTGGGGCAGAGCTCAGTCAGATTACAGACCAATTTTCCGGGATCCATTTGAATCACAATCTCTCCTCGGTATTCAGGGGGATTTTCGCATCTGACGTTGAAGTAGTCCCGGCCGTCGATAGCCTTGTAGTGTTTCTGAGCTAGCATGACAAAAGAGTACAGCATGCAGTCACAAATCCAGTGATTATCCCTGATGTCGAACCCCCAATTAGACAGCAGACCCAAACTGGAGATGTTCCCAACGTTGAGCTGTTCCCAGTCAGGGAAGATTGTAAGGTTGTTGAACTGAAAATCCACCATCCCTGGTCCCCGGTGCTCCAACATCTCCGTTTTCAGCGACTCATTGTTGACAAGTTTCCTCAGTTTGTTATTGTTTAAGTTCATTTCACAAAATGAGTATAAATTGAAATTGGAAATGTCAAACGTTTCAAGTTCGTTGTACGAGAGATCTATACTCTTCAGTTGAGGCAGGTGAATTCCTAAAGTTCCGACCTCCATGGTGTGAATGTTATTTTGGGACAGATCAAGAATCCGTAGAGTGAACATCCCCGCAAATGTATCCTGCTTTAAACTAGAAATAAGATTCCTTTCCAATTTCAGCTCGTCAAGTTTACCCAAGCAGGACATGTCTTGAACATCAACGATCATGTTTCCAGAAAGATCTAATCTTCGTATATTAGGATAGGCACAAATATTGCTTGGTATGAACAGCAGACCGCCATTATTATGTTTCAGAACAGAGTTATTTCCCTTGTCTCCAAGGACGACAGCGTCACCTAGCGTTGTGTACTCCACTTGCAGTTGGCTTAAATCCAATATGAGATAAGACCTGCACTCACAGCACGCGTCTGTTTCTATTTGTTGTCTGCTCCATATGCTGTCGCAGGAGCTGCAGTCGCACAGGACGCCATTCTTCACCTTCTGTGTCATGCCACATGGTATGTGCTCCTCAAATGCTTGACCTAACCACGCGTCGCACACCAGATACAGAATGGCCACGGACCACGGAAACATGATAAAAGAAAAAAACACACGCCTCGAGAACAAGTGTTTCCCACCGGCCACCGCGTCCTCTGTGCTACTGTTAGCTACAACCCACTTCTGTCATAGATAAACCTCTCCATTACTGATCAGGCAGCGACCTGCATGTAGATAAGAGATACCATAGCAAACTTCCTGTTTCGTATACAAACACACCGTGCCCTGAATTATCTGGGTCGGGGGAAATTAAGATACCGGCCATTTGATTTTCTGAGGTGGGTGGGATTTTATCGATAAAAAATTCTGAAAAAATAATAATCCTTCAAACTGTTCAAAAAGAAGAAGTTGCCTGCCCAAAAATTACGGTCGTTTTGTCGTTAAAAAAAAATGCGAATAGATTTAAATAAGGAATCTCTCTCCCTGACATAATTCGTCCTGATCAGCAAAAAACCCTGACATAATACGCCCTGTTCAATACACACACACCTGGCCTAATACCTCCTGATCAATACACACACCTGACTTAATACGTCCTGATCAATACACACACCTGACTTAATACGTCCTGTTCAATACACACACCTGAATAAATACCTCCTGATCAATACACACACCTGACTTAATACGTCCTAATCAATACACACACACCTGACTTAATACGTCCTGTTACACACACACCTGAATTAATACCTCCTGATCAATACACACACCTGACTTAATACGTCCTGATCAATACACACACACCTGACTTAATACGTCCTGATCAATACACACACACCTGGCCTAATACCTCCTGATCAATACACACACCTGACTTAATACGTATGGATCAATACACACACACCTGACTTAATACCTCCTGATCAACACACACACAACTGACTTAATACCTCCTGATCAATACACACACCTGACTTAATACGTATTGATAAATATACACACACCTGACTTAATACCTCCTGATCAATACACACACCTGACTTAATACGTCCTGATCATTACACACACCTGACTTAATACGTCCTGATCAATACACACACACCTGACTTAATACCTCCTGTTCAATACAAACACACCTGACTTAATACCTCCTGATCAATACACGCACCTGACTTAATACGTCCTGATCAATACACACACACCTGACTTAATACCTCCTGATCAATACACACACACCTGACTTAATACGTCCTGATCAATACACACACACCTGACTTAATACGTCCTGTTCAATACACACACCTTACTTAATACGTCCTGATCAATACACACACCTGACTTAATACGTCCTTTTCAATACACACACACCTGACTTAATACGTCCTGTTCAATACACACATACCTGACTTAATACATCCTGATCAATACACACACCTGACTTAATACGTCCTGTTCAATACACACACACCTGACTTAATACGTCCTGTTCAATACACACATACCTGACTTAATACGTCCTGTTCAATACACACACACACCTGACTTAATACGTCCTGTTCAATACACACACACCTGACTTAATACCTCCCGATCAACACTCACACACGTGACTTAATACGTCCTGATCAATACACACACACACCTGACTTAATACGTCCTGTCCAATACACACACACACACCTAACTTAATACCTCCCGATCAATACACATACCTGACTTCATACGTCCTGTTCAATACACACACACCTGACTCAATACCTCCTGATCAATACACACACCTGACTTAATACGTCCTGTTCAATACACACACACCTGACTTAATACGTCCTGTTCAATACACACACACACACACACCTAACTTAATACCTCCCGATCAACACACACACACACCTGACTTAATACGTCCTGATCAATACACACACACACCTGACTTAATACGTCCTGTTCAATACACACACACACCTAACTTAATACCTCCCGATCAACACACATACCTGGCTTTATACGTCCTGTTCAATACACATACACCTGACTCAATACCTCCTGATCAATACACACACCTGACTTAATACCTCCTGATCAATACACACACACCTGACTTAAAACCTCCTGTTCAATACACACACACCTGGCCTAACACCTCCTGATCAATACACACACCTGACTTAATACCTCCTGTTCAATACACACACACCTGGCCTAACACCTCCTGATCAATACACACACCTGACTTAATACGTCCTGATCAATACAAACACACCTGACTCAATACGTCCTGTTTAATACACACACCTGACTTAATACGTCCTGATCAATACACACACCTGACTTAATACGTCCTGATCAATACACACACACCTGACTTAATACGTCCTGTTTAGTACACACACACCTGGCCTAATACCTCCTGATCAATACACAAACCTGACTTAATACGTCCTGTTCAATACACACATACCTGACCTAATAGGTCCTGTTCAGTACACACACACCTGACCTAATACCTCCTGATCAATACACACACCACTGACTTAATACGTCCTGATCAATACACACACACCTGACCTAATACCTCCTGTTCAATACACACACACCTGACTTAATACCTCCTGATCAATACACACACCTGACTAAATACGTCCTGTTCAATACACACACACCTGACTTAATACGTCCTGATCAATACACACACACCTGACTTTATACGTCCTGTTCAATACACACACACCTGACTCAATACGTCCTGATCAATTCACACACCTGACTTAATACGTCCTGATCAATACACACACACCTGACTTAATACGTCCTGTTCAATACACACACCTGAATTAATACCTCCTGATCAATACACAAACCTGACTTAATACGTCCTGTTCAATACACACACCTGACTTAATACGTCGTGTTTAATACACACATACCTGACTTAATACGTCCTGTTTAATACACACAAACCTGACTTAATACGTCCTGTTCAATACACACATACCTGTCTTTATACGTCCTGTTTAATACACACACACACCTGACTTAATACGTCGTGTTTAATACACACATACCTGACTTAATACGTCCTGTTCAGTACACACACACCTGACCTAATACCTCCTGACCAATACACAAACCTGACTTAATACGTCCTGATCAATACACACATACCTGACTTAATACGTCCTGTTCAGTACACACACACCTGACCTAATACCTCCTCATCAATACAAAAACCTGACTTAATACGTCCTGTTCAATACACACATACCTGACTTAATACGTCCTGTTTAATACACACATACCTGACTTAATACGTCCTGATCAACACACACACAACTGACTTAATACGTCCTTATCAATACACACACACCTGACCTAATACCTCATGTTCAATACACACATACCTGACTTAATACGTCCTGTTCAATACACACACACCTGACTTGATACGTCCTGTTCAATACACACATACCTGACTTAATACGTCCTGTTCAATACACACACACCTGACTTAATACCTCCTGTTCAATACACACATACCTGACTTAATACGTCCTGTTCAATACACACACACCTGACTTAATACCTCCTGTTCAATACACACACACCTGACTTGATACGTCCTGTTCAATACACACATACCTGACTTAATACCTCCTGTTCAATACACACACACCTGACTTAATACCTCTTGTTCAATACACACATACCTGACTTAATACGTCCTGTTCAACACACACACACCTGACTTAATACCTCCTGTTCAATACACACATACCTGACTTAATACGTCCTGTTCAATACACACACACCTGACTTAATACGTCCTGTTCAATACACACATACCTGACTTAATACGTCCTGTTCAATACACACACACCTGACTTAATACGTCCTGTTCAATACACACATACCTGACTTAATACGTCCTGTTCAATACACACACACCTGACTTAATACCTCCTGTTCAATACACACATACCTGACTTAATACGTCCTGTTCAATACACACACACCTGACTCAATACCTCCTGATCAATACACACACCTGACTTAATACGTCCTGTTCAATACACACACACCTGACTTAATACGTCATGTTCAATACACACACACACACACACCTAACTTAATACCTCCCGATCAACACACACACACACCTGACTTAATACGTCCTGATCAATACACACACACACCTGACTTAATACGTCCTGTTCAATACACACACACACCTAACTTAATACCTCCCGATCAATACACATACCTGACTTTATACGTCCTGTTCAATACACACACACCTGACTCAATACCTCCTGATCAATACACACACCTGACTTAATACCTCCTGATCAATACACACACACCTGACTTAAAACCTCCTGTTCAATACACACACACCTGGCCTAACACCTCCTGATCAATACACACACCTGACTTAATACGTCCTGTTCAATACACACACACCTGGCCTAACACCTCCTGATCAATACACACACCTGACTTAATACGTCCTGATCAATACAAACACACCTGACTCAATACGTCCTGTTTAATACACACACCTGACTTAATACGTCCTGATCAATACACACACCTGACTTAATACGTCCTGATCAATACACACACACCTGACTTAATACGTCCTGTTTAGTACACACACACCTGGCCTAATACCTCCTGATCAATACACAAACCTGACTTAATACGTCCTGTTCAATACACACATACCTGACCTAATAGGTCCTGTTCAGTACACACACACCTGACCTAATACCTCCTGATCAATACACACACCACTGACTTAATACGTCCTGATCAATACACACACACCTGACCTAATACCTCCTGTTCAATACACACACACCTGACTTAATACCTCCTGATCAATACACACACCTGACTAAATACGTCCTGTTCAATACACACACACCTGACTTAATACGTCCTGATCAATACACACACACCTGACTTTATACGTCCTGTTCAATACACACACACCTGACTCAATACGTCCTGATCAATTCACACACCTGACTTAATACGTCCTGATCAATACACACACACCTGACTTAATACGTCCTGTTCAATACACACACCTGAATTAATACCTCCTGATCAATACACAAACCTGACTTAATACGTCCTGTTCAATACACACACCTGACTTAATACGTCGTGTTTAATACACACATACCTGACTTAATACGTCCTGTTTAATACACACAAACCTGACTTAATACGTCCTGTTCAATACACACATACCTGTCTTTATACGTCCTGTTTAATACACACACACACCTGACTTAATACGTCGTGTTTAATACACACATACCTGACTTAATACGTCCTGTTCAGTACACACACACCTGACCTAATACCTCCTGACCAATACACAAACCTGACTTAATACGTCCTGATCAATACACACATACCTGACTTAATACGTCCTGTTCAGTACACACACACCTGACCTAATACCTCCTCATCAATACAAAAACCTGACTTAATACGTCCTGTTCAATACACACATACCTGACTTAATACGTCCTGTTTAATACACACATACCTGACTTAATACGTCCTGATCAACACACACACAACTGACTTAATACGTCCTTATCAATACACACACACCTGACCTAATACCTCATGTTCAATACACACATACCTGACTTAATACGTCCTGTTCAATACACACACACCTGACTTAATAGTTCCTGTTCAATACACACACACCTGACTTAATACCTCCTGTTCAATACACACATACCTGACTTAATACGTCCTGTTCAATACACACACACCTGACTTAATACCTCCTGTTCAATACACACACACCTGACTTGATACGTCCTGTTCAATACACACATACCTGACTTAATACCTCCTGTTCAATACACACACACCTGACTTAATACCTCCTGTTCAATACACACATACCTGACTTAATACGTCCTGTTCAACACACACACACCTGACTTAATACCTCCTGTTCAATACACACATACCTGACTTAATACGTCCTGTTCAATACACACACACCTGACTTAATACGTCCTGTTCAATACACACATACCTGACTTAATACGTCCTGTTCAATACACACACACCTGACTTAATACGTCCTGTTCAATACACACATACCTGACTTAATACGTCCTGTTCAATACACACACACCTGACTTAATACCTCCTGTTCAATACACACACACCTGACTTAATACGTCCTGTTCAATACACACATACCTGACTTAATACGTCCTGTTCAATACACACACACCTGACTTAATACGTCCTGTTCAATACACACATACCTGACTTAATACGTCCTGTTCAATACACACACACCTGACTTAATACGTCCTGTTCAATACACACACACCTGACTTAATACCTCCTGTTCAATACACACACACCTGACTTAATACCTCCTGTTCAATACACACATACCTGACTTAATACGTCATGTTCAATATATCATGTTCAATGTTCAAGTTATCTTGCATACTGCTCCACCCCGCATAACCTGGCTGAAATCTAGGCATAGTTATCTTGCATATTTCTCCACCCAGCATAACCTGGCTGAAATCTAGGCATAGTTATCTTGCATATTTCTCCACCCCGCATAACCTGGCTGAAATCTAGGTATAGTTATCTTGCATACTTCTCCACCCCGTATAACCTGGTTGAAATCTAGGCATAGTTATCTTGCATACTGCTCCATCCTGCATAGCCTGGCTGAAATCTAGGGATAGTTATCCTCCACAATGTCCTAGTTTCCTCAGTGAGCCCATCCTGCAACAGTGGACAGGGAATAGGTGTCTATGTATAATGATGTATGTCGTGGATAAGCTGACGCGGGCCGAGTAATTAGTGTGACCGACATAGGCACCAGACTTGTAAATAAAGAGCTATGTTTCATGGGTTATCATGTCTTCAGTGATATGGGGGTTCCTGTTACCCGCGGGGAAATCATTGGTGAAAACAGGAATGCTTTATTAGCATCAACAGTGTTCAAGTCAGAGTCGTAGTAGGTGCAATAAATGCCGTCCATGTACTTTACCTTTGAACAACACATTAAGTCTGTATTTATACTGGGAATCCAGCGTTTTGATTGCAAAACATCCAGGTTTTGTTTTGGGGTGAAGAAAACCACTATTTAACAAAGGAGGAAATGTAGACATAAATAAGGGATAGTACTCAGGCAGACATTGTGATGGTCTTGTTCCAGAAAGCGATCTTGGAGCTACGATTAATGACACTCTGAAGTCACGGAGCTCACACGCTAGAGTGAGTGAGTGAGTTTGGTTTTACGCCGCTTTTAGCAATATTCCAGCAATATCACGGCGGGGAACACCACAAATGGGCTTCACACATTGTACCCATGTCGGGAATCGAACCCGGGTCTTCGGCGTGACGTCACCCGCCAGAAACGTTAAGACTTCAGGACCAGCAGAGGGGTCTAAAGAGGTGTAACATTTTACAAATCCGCGTGTCTTATTGGGATTTTGCTTCCTAGATTATTCAGGGCATTACAATTTATCTCCATTATGTTAATTTGATAATTACCCTGGACTCATTCGCCACCATTTTCATGTGATGATTACCTTACCGATGCTAGTATATGACATCTGATCACAAAGACAAATGAGCTGAATATGGAACATGAATGTATTGTGTAAATATTGTCTAGAGGGGTTTCTAAATCGTAAGAACTTGTCCCAAATCCATTTTACTTATGTTTAAACTTAAACCCCACTTCTCTTATGACTAATTTAGTGACGGATGTTTCTCGCCCATGAGATATTTTCATTTGAACGGTTATTACAAACGACGTGTCCAGGATATATTATAAGGTCGTTCTCGCGGGGAACATGGGGTGATGTACCCTCTATATTAGTTTATGTTCCCTGAACTTTATCTTACCTAATTATATCACAGACATGTCTCATGCAAGCATGCTTTGGTCCGAATTAGAAAGAGTAATACATTTATCTACTAGCTTCATATTTCACATTCGTCGAAAAATAGCAGAGGACAGAAAGGAAACTTGAATTATTCCCCCTAGATAAATTTCATTCGGAAAATATTGGAAATACTGAGAATGGCGCATTATTTAATTAATCCGAGATACAAACTTGCGGTTGGTATGTTGCAAATGTAATGCCAACAGTTCGGCAATTCGAGCGAGGAACATAAGCAATGTAACTAACATGTTAGCGGGGTACATTAAAAATACTAAAAAATGGGACTCAGCCAATCACAATCTCAAATTCATGTGAGGTAAGATAAATCGTAATGGAATGGATATACATAACACTGGATAATCAGGGATGGAATTCTGTAACCAATTAATGTATGACCCGTTTGCTCAGGGACCGCGACATCCAATCAGTTGCACAAATCCTGAAAGGGGTCAAGACTCCATGTAGGCTCCGATGGGCATGACAACACCAAATCGATCATGTCGCTCGGACGACAATGTTAACAGTCGTGGCCCTTTGGAGATTACAAGCTCCTTGTCGACCCCTAGACTTCAATTACAAGCTGCCTGTCGATCCCTAGACTTCAATTACAAGCTCCCTGTCGATCCCTAGACTTCAATTACAAGCCCCCCGTCGATCCCTAGACTTTAATTACAAGCTCCCTGTCGATCCCTAGACTTCAATTACAAGCCCCCCGTCGATCCCGAGACTTCAATTACACACTCCCTGTCGATCCCTAGACTTCAATTACAAGCTCCCTGTCAACCCCTAGACTTCAATAACAAGCTCCCTGTCGACTCCTAGACTTCAATTACAAGCTGCCTGTCGATCCCTAGGCTTCAATAACAAGCTCCCTGTCGATCCCTAGACTTCAATTACAAGCTCCCTGTCGACCCCTAGACTTCAATTACAAGCTCCCTGTCGACCCCTAGACTTCAATTACAAGCCCCCCGTCGATCCCTAGGCTTCAATAACAAGCTCCCTGTCGATCCCTAGACTTCAATTACAAGCTCCCTGTCAACCCCTATACTTCAATTACAAGCTCCCTGTCGATCCATAGACTTCAATTACAAGCTCCCTGGCGACCCCTAGACTTCAATTACAAGCTCCCTGTCAACCCCTAGACTTCAATTACAAGTTCCCTGTCGATCCCTAGACTTCAATTATAAGCTCCCTGTCAACCCCTAGACTTCAATTACAATCTCCCTGTCGATCCCTAGACTTTAATAACAAGCTCCCTGTGGACCCCTAGACTTCAATTACAAGTTCCCTGTCGATCCCTAGACTTCAATTACACACTCCCATTCGCTGTCTATTGTACGTTTAGCTGAATTGTATCATTGGAACGTTTCTTTTAAACCATTAAACGCTGAAATATCAGGTATATCATGCTACACAGATAGCCCTGGGAATGTTTTAAGTTCTTGTCATTGGTCAACGTCGTTCTGAAGGTCATACTCTCGCGATCAGGTTGCTGACACCACAGATAAAAAAGACCACTGTGTAGGTCGTCAGGAAAGTAATTTACTGCAACAATTTTGCAGTCTTTGGAGAAATTGTTATTTGTTTTAAATAACTGGGTCTATCTCATTAATAACAAAGGATTACAAACTAACCATTACTGTATTATGTCACTGTGACCTTCAACCAATGAGGCGTGAAGGCCGTTCGTGAAGTAGCTGCTCCCGTTGCTGTGATGTGGGTCAATATCACATCAAGTGAAATAATGTTCAAAGCGGCGTAAAACCCTCCTCACTCACTCACTCAATCTAGGTTAATAGGCATCGTGTAAAGATGAGTGACTACGGTATGTCCACAGTCGAACTCATACGGCCGTTCATTGTAGATATGACCCCTATGGCTTTGACTGAGAGCGGGACACATCACTCGCGCTGCACACTCCCAACGTCATCACAACAAAAACATCCCGCAGCGCTACAGCTACTATCGTTCTGGGACAAGTCAAGGTTAGTTTGTGTGTTTAATATCGAAATGCCTAAAATATGTTGGGGTCAACTGTAGTTTATGATTGTACCATATCATGTTACCCCCATTGGATTCCAGGAGAGAAGAGGTCCCCATTATCCAATCCTTGTCGATAAATGAGTATCGGGTGGTCAGTCTCTTGTCGGCAATTGTGTATCGGGTGGTCAGACTTAGATCGACAAATGAGTACCGAGTGGTCAGATTCAGGTCGACAAATGAATATCGGGTGGTCAGACTCTTGTTGACAAATGAGTACCGGGTGGTCAGACTCAGGTAGACAATTGAGTATCGGATGATCAGACTCAGGTCGACAATTGAGTATCGGGTGGTCAGACTCAGGTCGACAAATGAGTATCGGGTGGTCAGACTCTTGTTGACAAATGAGTACCGGGTGGTCAGACTCAGGTAGACAAATGAGTATCGGGTGATCAGACTCAGGTCGACAATTGAGTATCGGCTGGTCAGACTCAGGTCGACAAATGAGTATCGGGTGGTCATACTGTGATCGATAAATGAGTATCGGGTGGTCATACTGTGGTCGACAAATGAGTATCGGGTGGTCAGACTCAGATAAACAAATGAGTACCGGGTGGTCATACCGTGATCGACAAATGAGTATCGGGTGGTCATACCGCGATCGACAAATGAGTACCGGGTGGTCATACCCTGATCGACAAATGAGTACCGGGTGGTCATACCGTGATCGACAAATGAGTATCGGGTGATCAGACTCAGGTCGACAAATGAGTCTACTTTCGGAATCAACACATTCGAGTGATTTCTCCGACTTAACCATGTGCTGGTTGATATATAATTCCTCTGAAATTCCTCTGAAATCGTTTTACAGTAAACTACGGTTATAACAAACTCAATTGGACCAATAGTTTTAGTTCGTTATAGCCGAAGTTCGTCATGCGCATATATACAGCAAAAATACTAAAATTGACGGGACTAACAAAAAACAGTTCGTTTTATCCGTCATTTCGTTTTAAGCCTGTTCGTTATAAACGGGATTTACTGTACTTAAAACTGCCTGTTCAGAAAAAGCCAGTTTAGTCACTGAATTAACTGTAGGAATAATCGCACGACGTCTTGATTATGGTTTAATTATGAATAAAACATTCATTTGATTAAGTCATGTCCCTTTCTGTTTCAGCTCTTGGGATCAAAATGGACCTAAACAACCTCACCATCACCATCGGCGAACACAACTTCTCAAGCAGCAACAAGGGCATGGACGTCTTCTCCGTGTTGGGACCAATCAACACAGCCTGGATCGCCCTCTCCAACCTCGTGCTCACAATGGTGCTGTTGTCGTCTGCTCACCTCCGCACTCAGCTCAGAATACAACTCATTGTCTGTATCTCCATCTGCGATATGACCAACGGTGTTCTTGTCAACGCCTTCTTCTCACACTCTGCCATCAACAAAACCTGGGATCTTGGATGTCCTTTCCATTTCCTCTTGCAGTTACTCGGCGTGTTCGCAGATGTCTTTCTCACCTCATGGTACCTCGTGCTCCTCAATGCTACATATTTTGTTGTACTGATGGGATTTTCCTTTCGAAAGTTATCTCCCCTGGGTGACAAGGTCGTCCATGCAGTGTTGCTACCCCTGCCGGTGCTCCTGTTCTGTGTAGTCGCTCTACCAATGATATTCACCCATTTAAGAGATGTCAAACCGTCAAACAGCGTCTTTTGTCCACTGTATTTGGAAAATGAGTATGAGGTCGCTATGTGTTTCGTCTGTTTCTTCATCCCGGCGATATCTTTGGTTATCTTCTGCGCATTTTTCATCATCTTCCGGAAATCAGGAACGTGTCCTCGCGAGACCTTGGCCCGCAATGTCCTGTCTGAGACAACAATGGTGGAACGACCAATGTATTTTGTCATCCCAACTGTTGCTATGTTGATCATGATGATACCAGATCAGTTAGTGAACGTTTTGTTTTTCACTAACTCAATTCACCCTCCTAAAGGGCTTGGCTGGATGTTCATGCTGTTCGCCACCATGGAAACGACAAGAGGAGGCTTTCTTCCTGTTATGTGGCTGCTCTTCCCTGACATCCGTCAAGCCGTTAAAGACAAGCTCAACTGTAGACAGCGGTTCAATGTCGCAGCAGCGATGACAGTGACAAACATTGGATACAGAGATCTGCAAAATCAGTAGCCCTTGTGAGCAGAAATTAATTGTTCTTACTTCTCGTCGCAACATTCTCACATGGTCCTTAGTATAAGAGATATGGGTCGCACGTTGATATCAATTTCGACAAACAGTAGTCAGTTTGTATAAGTGGCATTTGGACGTTGTTGTACAGTCGAAGACATCTTGACCGTGTTGAGTTCGTTGATGCTGGTCAGTATCACCTATCCATGCAGGATCCACTAGTCTTTCAGTGGCATTTAGAAGTTGTATGATAAAACGAAGCTGTAGCATCGAATGCAATCCTGCCTAACTTAATAACAGAACTGGGCCTTGTTCCTCCAAGCGATCTTAGCGCTACGATGATCGTAAGCCTATGTTAAAGTATGGGAGTTACGATCACCTTAGTGCTGAGATCGCTTTGAGGAACGGGGCCCAGGTCTGATAACCGGATCGGAAGAGGCGTTTGTTCTTGAACATCACGCTAGCAACAGACTGAAAAAGGACATAACGTGCGACCTCGAATAATGGTGTTAAATTTAAAGAAAGACTCTGCCGGGATGAGAATCACGTTTTTTGAGATAAAGGGATGATTGCTTTATTGTAAATGTGGAGTGAGTTTTCCACGTGTTTTGGCCACGAAAGTGGAAGAAACTCAAGATACGATTTTTTGGTGACATGGACGGAACAATTGATGCAGACAAAACATGAAACAGCCAACTTGCTACCTTTCCTGTACGGGTAGTGCGGACACTTTGCCCACACACTGGTGTTGAATGTTGAGACAAGGGCAATAGCTCGTCACTGAAGCGACTGACAATCAAACTGTGGGAATCTCAGTGTTTTGCCTCTTCGAGCGCTATGCCCTTGGTCTATTTCAAGCATTTCAGCCAACTTGCTACCTTTTCCACACTGATAGTACGGACACTTTGTCCATAAAATGATGTTGAAAGTTGAGATAGGGGTAACAGTGAGTCACTGAAGCGACGTACAATCACACAGTGAAAATCTGAGTATTTTGCCTCTTCGAGCGCTTCCCCAAATATTGTATGCCTCATTTTTCAGCATTTCAGTTTATTCATCTGTGCATATGACGCGAGTTGCAAGAAGCCATGGTTAAAACGTACTTGTCACGCGAGTATATACGCGTTGGCTGTATATATGTCGTATATTTTAGAAGTTGTAGTTAGTTTTTAAATATGTGTAAATATTCTAAATGTTCTAAAAGCAATCACGATCAGTAAATATATCACGCTAATTCTCCATGATGTTCAATAACCTATATGTTTGTTTGAACAATCGTCAAATAAATTAGAGTGGCGGAGATTTTCGTTTCTCATTTAACGACGTATAAATTCTATGATGGATCGTTCATATTCTATTCGTCTTTTGGTTTGTTTGTTTGTTTGTTGTTAAATGCCGCACTCGGTTATATTCCAGTTATTTGACGGCGGTCTGTATATAATCGAGTCTGGACAAGAAAATCCAGTGATTGACATCATGTGCATCGTTCTACGCAATTGGGATACAATGCCATGCATTAACCAGGTCAGCGAACTCTAACCCGGATCTTCACGCGTTCGTCTTTTGGTACAGATATCCATTTATTCCATGAAACAACAAACTGCTTACTATTTGGGGGAATGTAAATTGTCCTAAAAGGATTCCATATGTCAATATCTGTTGAAATGTCAGTAGCTTTATAACTATAAAGGACTTCAATCGTGTTTTTATTCTGATATAGGGTCTCGGTGGCAAAGTTGCTTAAAGCCTATCGGCATAGGTTCGAATCCCTCTGATTATATTTCTGGACTTTCCATGCTCGTGGGTTTTCACCGAAGTGGTAAACATCTAACATCTGCATCACTTCAGGATTTCCTCCCACATCAAGCTGACACACCGTGACATAACCGAAATACTCCCACATCAAACCGACACACATTGATATAAACTTCCCTATGTTTGTCCGCTAGCTCAACCCGTATGACGTATATACATCTATCAGTTAAATATTGCCCTAATTCCACACAATTAGACACGATTTCAGCTTCAGTCGAGGCACTAGTTACATTGTCTAAACCTATACTGGGCTTGGGCACCACATCATGGGGTATTATCCCTCTTTAAGTAGGAAGGCGATCAGGCAAACCAGTGATTGATAGAGTGAACATCGACGGTATGCTACGTTGATACATGTACCGAATCATGTAACACAGGTGCACGCGGGGCCCAGTCCTCTGTGGCGCCGCAACTCTCTCGGGGTTGCGTCCCTTTGTCTGGCGTGTGATGATCTTGTATTGCTCATCAGCATAACAGGGCTCGTGGGTTTTACTATTTGAGTAATAATGTAAACTTCCAGGACCTGCAGCACTTCCGGCTTTCCCCCCACATGAAGCTGGAATTCCTTTAAAAGATTGCGTTAAACCTTACCCACTCACTCATACCTGATACATACAGTGTCATCACATATTCAGGGACGACATGGGATCGCTTTGAGGCCCATGACGTCACATACTAACCTCAGTGTCACGGGCTTTACGAACTACTATTAACGTACAATCGTTATTGCACTGGACCTTGTCATGCCCTGATATTCTATATAAAGAACAAGAGTCAATAAGGCATTAAGAAGTTGGAGTTCTAAGTGAGGATAAGATATATGGATGAACAACTTCTTTATTATAATTAGGAGCGACATGTCGGTGTAGGTTCTAATCGGTTCAGGGCGGTCGGGTAGCCCAGTGGATAAAGCGTTCGCTTGTCACGCCGAAGACCCGGGTTCGATTCCCGAAATGGGTACAATGTGTGAAGCCCATTTCTGGTGTCCCCTGCCGTGATATTGCTGGAATATTGCTAAAAGCGGCGTAAAACCATACTCACTGACTCACTCACTCTAATCGGTTCATCATATGACCTTTGGAAACAATACAAGGAAACAAAGATATTCATTCATGACTGTTTATGTATGTGAGGAGCGTAAGTATCCATCGATGGTAGACCCCATAGCGTCTGATGTAGGACGTCAGTTGTTGATGGATCTGCGTCACTGCATCAAAACAAATTAAAAGATTACTGCAGAACGATAATGACACTGACACATCTCAAAACAAAACAAAACAAACTGGAGGAGTCTCTCGTGAGTTGACTGAAGGTTGTTTGGGTGAGTGAGTGAGTGAGTGAGTGAGTGAGTGAGTGAGTGAGTATGGTTTTACGCCGCTTTTAGCAATATTCCAGCAATATCACGGCGGGGGACACCAGAAATGGAATTCACACATTGTACCCATGTCGGGAATCGAACCCGGGTCTTCGGCGTGACGAGCGAACGCTTTAACCACTAGGCTACCCGACCGCACCGAAGGTTGTTTGGAGTTGGCGACGTTAAAGTCACCTGTACTGTGTGTGTTCCTCATCTCCAGCCCGTGCTCAAAAGGAGATCCGATAGGTTATAATGTCCCCCAATGTATAACTCTGACTATATAAATATCCCGTTTTGAAAAAAAGGTATTTCCTGTGGCAGAAGGGATGTAACTCTGGGAATATTTTCGGTTTTACCTTCTGGTCGTCCTCGATAATCCAGTGTAAATTTATCTATCAATTCTTTGGTGACATCCAAACGAAACGATACAAAGGAAAAAGCACGAGCTACACAGGTTATTCATGCGTATGAAGGAGCATTGTCTTGGTCTGGGGACTTGAAAACAAGGTTGGTTGTCACTGGAAGCGACATTAATACACGGAGGTATCGAGATGAAGTTGTGCGGTCCGTCCTGAGACGGACTTCCCCAACAACACCCACATTCCTGTTCTGCAATGACCTGCATGTTCTTCTAACATGAACCCCATCGAACCAAATGTGGGGTCATCTGGACAGGCAAATGAGAAGGCGACGAGTCCCACCAATCAACCGTCAGGACATGGACCAATCTCATCTTTATGAATGGCAATGGATTCCCACTAATGTCATCCGGCGCTTGATGTCATCGAAGCGGCGACGTGTTGTGGCGTGAAATGATGCACGAGGTGGACATACTCGCCATTAATCCAGTGTTTATTGACTTTGCAGACACTTTTCATACTGTCGTACAGGTCTTGACAGTGATAATGTTGATCATCTCATTGACCCCCATGTGTTTTGGGTCACTGTTACTCAAACAGTTTCTGTTGTTTTGGAGTGTAATAAGTTTTTCACAACATGCCCAAACCCCACTCCAACTGGGGTTATATCTTTTGAACGTGCCACATATTTTGGTTGTTCTTCAGGAGTTTCTCGGAGTATTGGTACAGTTTCATTTGGACGTCGATTTATTATGAGAAATACCCAGGACACATCCGCTACTACAGTTTGAAACGAATCGAATGACACGACGCTAAAAAACCCATCCAATCACATTGCACCAACGAGCGAGAAAAAGACGATAAGATATATCAGGTAGTCTTATTTGGATGGAGTGACCACTCCACTTTGACCTCAAGAGGTCACACTTACAAGATCAAACTTGCGAACCATTATCGTACCATTTTCCAACAGACAACTTATTAATTGTTTCTCAACCAAGGTAGTGTTTGTGGTGTTTATTTCTCCCACCTCTTCTGAAGTAAATAACATCCAAATTACGGATTTTCCACCAATTTCAAAATTATATAAAACGGATGGTTTCCCCGTTCTGGTGATTACGATGGTTCCCGGTCGTAATGTCTGGATTATTATACACTGACGGGCAAAAGAAAGTATACACTTGAAAATTGGATTTGATCAAAACATTTCAAAAGTTATCAAAGCGATACTAGGCTGAAAGCAGTCGTCGAAACAGTGCAAACTTAGGTCCAAAACATAACTTTGATAACCGTATCAAATACATCCCCTTCGAATAGAAAAACCAAACCATTTCTAGCTTGTTTAATATTTAGCCACCATCAACATAGGTGCATACTTCTTTTGCCCGGCAGGATTGATGGCCACATGGCTTTGGAGTGAGTGAGTGAGTGAGTGAGTGAGTATGGTTATACGCCGCTTTTAGAAATATTCCATCAATATCACGGCGGGGGCCCCAGAAATGGGCGTCACACATTGTACTCATGTCGGGAATCGAACCCGGGTCTTCGGCGTGACGAGCGAACACTTTCACCACTGGGCTACCCGACCGCCCCAAATGGCTTTGGACATGACAAACTAACAAGAATGGCCTAATGCTGTTTCGGAACAAACATACATAGCTTTCGTCCCTTAAGTATGTACGGGAGAGTGAGTGAGTTGAACATCGCAATGTCAATGTTACTGAAGGACAATACTTACACGTGGCCTCACATCGTCCAGTGCCTGAGCACTGCAATCATCAAAGCGCCGACCATTAACCACAGGTGTACCATCTGTACCGTGGCCTCTGCGCTCATCATGCTGTCATCCGATGGCTGTAAATCAGTGGAAATGTCATAGAGACTTAGTGGCACCCTACGCCCAAAAGATATGGAAGCTATATTGGACAGAAAAGTATAAGCTAGTTGCTTATTATATCATCTTCCCGATGCAAGGGAGTTAACTGACTTTAAAAGTCCAGTTTCCACCCTTGCCGAACTAGGCTGGAATTACTTGGCTCGATCGTTGCGCCACCAGTGGCTATTACCAATTATGTCCCTTCTAAGCCTCTCCTATGGACCAATCAGATTCCACCTCTCGTATCACTTGCGTTTGCTTCACACAAAATGGTGGCGCCCAGTCAGGACTATCTGATCGATAATCAAGATCTATATTGTGATAAAACGGGTCTTACATCGCGAAATGCATCAAATCACGTGATCACCTTGATTAAAAACATGAAAGGATTTGGAAAATATCTGCTGACAACGAATTGGCGAAGCACATGCTTTGCAAACCCTGCAATCGATCGAAATCTGCACGACAGTTTACGAACCGGATTTTGATTTCGGTGCGCGATTTTGATTGGACTATGCATAGACTCGTTAGTCCAGACAAAACGTAACTCCATAATACCAGCCTAGTTCGGCAAGGGTGGAAACTGGATTTTTATAGTCAGTTAACTCCTTTGCCTCGGGAAGATGTTATTATACGGGCACCGACTTATACTTTGAGGTGCGAGATCACTAGGCTGGCTGAGGAACAGGATTGTTAAAAAAATCAGTATTTACTGGAACAAATGGATTTTTTTCAAAATTTCTGCCAATGACCATCTTGAGACATAGATTTACCTTTCACGCGTTCTCAATGCAAAGAAGCCCTAGCATATGATTCCATAAAGAAATCCCCGTTATTTTATCTATACATTGCGACCGTCAATGATCCTGTTACGATGAATTCATCATGCAGTGACGTGGTCCAGCTTGGGTTATGGTGTACACATTACCTTCATTTGATATCTTCCATCGTCTCCCATCTGAAAAGCAAAACATTCTCTATGAGTCGTGTTTAGTATAGAAGAGTCCCAACCATTCAGGCAATGGGCCTAAAAGTAGGGAAATGGGTATGTTTGTCGAATATGCACACCAGCTAACTTTTGACTGGGTGAGGTGAAACGGTGTTTAACGTCGCGTTCAAGATTATCGCTCTTATACAGCGACGTGCATGCACGGGTGTGTGTGTGGCTGCTTGTGCTTGTTCGGTGAAGTGAGGTGAAATGGGGTTTAACGTTGCGTTCAAGATTATTGCACTTCTATAGCGACGTGCATGTACGTGTGTGTGTTTGTGTGGCTGCTTGTACTAGTCCGGACTAATGCCGGTTTATAGTGCTAGCTCACTGAGATACCACGCCGCAGTTTAACATGAATGCCCCTCTCAGACTAAGGGGCGTAAATCTGCACATCGAATTGCGTTACCATCACACTGCCTAAAGCCCACCCTTAGAATAAAAAGTCACTTCTTATGTACTGTTACATGAGATGAACGATGAGAACATACACACACTCTCCCTTAAAATACATTGAGAAAGGATTTGTTCGAACGCGCATTCGTTCCCTCCTGAGAAATTCCCTGTACAGTTCATGAGAATATAAATTTATATCATTGTGAATAATTGTAATTTAAAAGAGAAGAATAATTGAATATAAAAGGCATCTACCCACACCGTGCATCAAGTAAGTATAAGAAATTAATTAAACGCGCCTAAATTCCCTGCGCAGGGTTGTGTCCCTTGGGCGTGTCAGGATCCTCTGATGGTGGATTCAAATCTCGGTTCGCTCTGATTATGTTTCTAGGTTTGTCAGCACCAAACGTGTACTCGTTGGTAACACCAGAGGGGTCTAAGACCTGCGTCACTTCAGGCTTTCCTCGGGGGCACGGGTGGCCCAGTCGTCTAAGGCGCCGCGATTCGCTGTGCAGAGTTGCGTCCCTTGGGCACGCCAGAAACCTATGATTGTAGGTTCGAATCCCGGTTCGCCCCAATTATGTTTCTAGGTTTGTCAGCACCATACCCGTGCTCGTGGGTTTCACCGAAGTGGTAAACGTCTGAGACCTGCATCACTTCGGGCTTTCCTCCCACATTAAGCTGACACGCCGTGATATAACTGGAATAATGTTAAAAGCGGCGTTAAACCCAATTCACTCACTCACTCACTCAGGCTTTCCTCACACACTAAACTGACACGCGAAAATCTCCGTCAAGAGCAGAGTCGATTGTACAGTTCCGACCATATCGTGAGCATGCGTCCATAATCACCATCAAACAGGGATGTTACCAGCCGTTTGCGGAATGGTGAGCGTATCCTGGCCGCCTGCACCCGTCACAAACACATGCAAAGTCAAGTCAATTGTTCTGAATAAACACGGGTAAAAACATATGGCACAAGTCCAAATTTGGAATTGCATCGGACATTATTTTTGTCACTGATGCATCAAATATGGAAATGTCATCCACATGTCTAACATAAAACGTTTGGAAAGCTTTATTGAGGCCTTGAATGTTGTAACCTTGATCAAACAACGTTTGAGCAAGAGTCGTATGACGTTCTTTGAAAGTTCCATAGAAAGAGTATGCTCGATTGTACCTCAAAAGTTGTGAAATGTAGGCACCAAAGGCTGGAGCTGCAGGAATATTGCTCGACATAGAGGGATAGTTGACTATTGGAAAGTTGAAGTCATCCCTCTTGTCATACAGTCTTGTGGAGAATATTTTGTTCTGAATCTTTATGCATAATTATATCTAAATATGATCACTGACGTAACTTTGTCACTATATGATACAACAAATTGTATTCATGAAATAGTACAGTGTGACTGCACCTTCAGTGACTTTTACTAACTGCACATTGCAGTATACAGTACTTATATCTGTCAACGTAAAAACATATGATGACTTTCCTATGAAATGCATTAAAACATAATAATATAATTATGATGACTTGTCCTATGAACGCATAAAAACATTTGACTTGTCCTATGAAACGCATCAAAACATATGATGACTTGTCCTGTGAAACGCATTAAAACATATGATGACTTGTCCTATGAAACGCATTAGTTGGTATGTACAGCGTTTCTAAGTATAGTCTGTGTAGTCACAGAATATAAGCTTTACTGCTCATGTGTAGATGACAAAGAAAGAATCTGGTCAGCTGTTTTCTTACCTTGAATTAGAGAAATGATCAACAGCCTCTTCTCCGTCGTGTGTTCGTGCGTCGTCTGTCCCCCGTACTGTGCATGAAGCAAACACCACCCATAATAACCTGCCTGACATTAACCAACGTGTACAGCCAAATGTGACGTGTCAAGTATAATTCTACGTGACATTTATATACTTTGTGTAACAATATACAATAATTTGGAATAATTAACTTCAGCCATGTCAGTTTGCTGTGTTCTCCATGGCGACCTGGTTGA
Source organism: Haliotis rufescens (assembly GCF_023055435.1). Lineage (NCBI taxonomy): Eukaryota > Metazoa > Mollusca > Gastropoda > Lepetellida > Haliotidae > Haliotis > Haliotis rufescens. The sequence continues at coordinate 67,796,871 of NW_025963779.1, read as the reverse complement.
AGTTACCGAATAATTTGACGAAAACGTGAATAAGTGTATATACCCCAAACAGAATGGAAACGCGGCTCACATTAGAGTGGAACACAACGCTTTTCAATTCTTTTTAACGCTGGACAGGAAATAGACTAACATCCGGTGTAAACCTACAACTGATAAGTCACTCAGTTGAATTAGGAGATAAACCTTTTATGTTTTGAAATGCCAGGTCGTGTCACTGCAGATTCGATATATCTTTTTTTAATTTTATTTCAAATGTAAAAGTCAAATTTCAGAATAGGAAGGTTTATGTATGTCACGATGGCATGAAGGCTTCAAAATTGGCTTTTGGAACGCGTAATTACATTTGCGTACATAGGTCAGCTTAAATACAAATATTCCGAAACGAGGTAGTGGTCAGTGTAATAATATTATTCAGGTTTAAGACTATCAACATGAAACTTCCCATTGTAGGGGTGACAGGTTGTAGAAACGGTGAAAATAAATGCCGAACTAATATATTTCTCCCCAAAATTATTGAATAACAGGAGTTTAGTTATTTTGAAGATGTACCAGTTGTAACTCCAGAACAGTAACACATACTAAGAATGCCTATCTCTCCACCCCGAACTGAACCTGAACCTGACTTACTTCTGTTACTCTTCCCTGTCCATGCCTGCCAACATAATCGCTCACGGTGACAGCTCTGATTACATCAACCGAGATGGTAATTAGTTCACATTAACGTGATGATTTACTGGTGGAAATGAGCCTCATTGCCAACGGAGCAACCCTAAGTATGGCTGAATTAGTTAATTATGATTAAATACTTGACCACAAAGAACAGTAAAATGGTCGGGTAAGTATCACAACTCAGTCATAAACAAACCAGATCAAATTTAAAACAATTAATTTTTCAGTAGTGTTAGTATAACTTAAAACCGGGCTAGAGACCTTCAGTGTAACAGAATCATGTTAGAATGATGACAAATAAAGTCTCCTGCACTATTTCTTCTGCATAATTTTAAACCAAGACCGCCTCCGTGGTCTAGTGGTTGGGCAACTGCCCGGAGAGCGGAAGTTCGAGGTTTCGATTCATACCAAACAACGTTAAAAGATGGTACTTGTTGTTACCCTGCCTGGAGCTCGGCATTAATGGGCTAAAACAAGGACTGGTCAGATCGGAGTCAGTATACTGTGGCGTATTTATTTTAAACTGCGGTATGGTGTCTCAGTGGGCTGGCACTATAAACTCGGCATTATTCCGGACATAGAACAAGCAGCCGCACTCACACACGTACATGCAGGTCGCTATATATGTGTAATAATCGTGAAACCCCATTTCACCTCACCTAAATCAGACCAGCTAAACAAGTGGACGATAACATGGGCAACAAACCACTCCGTCGGTGCACCTTGACACGCAATCAGACAGGCCAGATGTGACTAGCCGATCCTAATGATAGAACAAACCTCGACGATCAAACCTCGAGGCCACACCAGTTTAATCGTCTGATTCTTTTTAAAGAATAAAAGATGCGGCGAGCGAGTTTTTAAAAGTTTCTGACATTAAATGTCATCACTTGGCAAACAAAATAGTGCATCAACTGATTAGATAAAGAATGCAATTTAGGGTAATTTGGGCTTTGCGAAGGGTATTTTACCAGTGAACCAAATCGTCTAAGGCGCCGCACTTCGCAGAGCTGAGATGCGTCCTTTAGACGCACCAGGAACCTATGATTTTGGGTTTGAATCCCAGTTTACCTTGATTATAGTACTAGGTTTGTTAGCACCATACCCGTGCTCGTGGGTTTCACCAATGTGGTAAACATCGAAGACCAACATCACTTCCGGTTTTACTCCCACGTCAAGCTGACGTGCTGTGATATAAATGTAATGTTGTTTAAGTGGCGTTAAAAACCGAAACCCCAAACATTATAGTTCTAGCCACGTGAAGCAGGTTAGAAGTCAGGTAGCCGGATGACGATTTCTACCGAAACGATTGAAAAAATGAATTTAAACGCATTAATAACCATTTGAGGTTACTGTCATTTTAAAAGAATACATTTCTACCAATAACGTTTGTAAAAGATGTTTATTTGCAATAGTAGTGACAAACTCAAATAAATGCATCGATTACGCAGGACTGATTTGATTGCATGCAAGACAAATTCACAAACGGCATGCCACAATGCTGGAGTGAGATGGGGTTATCGCCCCTTTGAACAGCCGAAAGTGAAACAACCCAAAGAGACACATATGTGTTCATGTTTACAATGAACAGCGAACATGGTTAGGATGAAGGATGGCGATTGAGATGGAACTGAAGATCCTGACATGGCTAAGGGGGGTAATTCTGTAATGCCGTAGTCCACTTGGCCCCAGTGCCCCGCAAGCAATAATGGAAATAATAACTACATAAATTAGTATAACACAGGCAACTTTATACACAGTGAGTGAGTGAGTGAGTTTAACGCAGCTTTTAACATTATTCCAGTTATATCACGGCGTGTCAGCTTAATGTGGGAGGAAAGACCGAAGTGATGCAGGTCACGGACGTTTACCACTTCGGTGAAACCCACGAGCACGGGTATGGTGCTGACAAACCTGGACACATAATCGGGGCGAACCGAGATTCGAACCCACAATCATAGATTTCTGGCGTGCCAATGGGACGCAACTCTGCACAGCGAATCGCGGCGCCTTAGACGACTGGGTCACCCGTGCCCCTTTATACACAGTGAAACGTTCAACTTTGTTCACTGTAACTTGGACTGCCTCCGTGGTGACGTGGGTAGAGCGTCTGCCTGGAGTAGGGAATGTCGGTTGTTCGATCTCCGACCGCGTCACACCAAAATATGTTAAAAAAGGGTACCTAATGTTACCCTGCCTGGTGCTCGGCACTATGGAGATGAAACAAGGACTGGTCGGCTTGGAGTCAGTATACTGTGTCACAGTGAGGTATTCATGTTAGCTGCGGCATGGTATCTCAGTGGCCTAGCACTATGAAACTGAAATTAGGCCGTACTACTACAAGCAGCCACACACACACACGTCGCTAAAGGTGCAATGCTCAAAAGCTCAGAAGCATGGCCACATGCTGATGATGGGCTGCCAAAGGGTAATAAATCTTTCCATTTTTCTCGGGTATATTAATAAATTATTAAATATTAATAAATAAACCGCTTATGGTTCACCATCAGAGATCCTGTTTGATTTCTTTGGTTTTGCCGCATTTCATAAGTTGGATGAAGCCATAACGAAAATCTTTGCCTAGAAACCATACCACGGGGATCACGGCGCTCCGAGATACGTGAAGAAAGTGTACTATTCGGCTTCCTAATATATACATGTCACATTCCTCATCGCTGGAACAATTGCGATCCCCGTTCTTTAACTTAAAATACATCTGCAATGCGAAAACGGGAAAACTGAGCATGACTGTCAGTATGCTGACGAGCAACACGTCAAACATGAACTCACGCCGCTCATCTTCCGGGTCACCGCGTGGCACGCGGTTGTCTCCCCTTGACGGAAACGTTTTTCCGCACAATGAGCCGCAAAGAGAAACATTTCTTCTGTACAAGACAAGTACTACTGTCAGAAATGACGTCATCACTAAAAACAGACACATTAAAGGATAGGTCAGCAGAAGAAGAGCCACGTGGCGTTGTGGCGATATTGTATACATACAGGGATGGCCTCTTAAAACGAGGGGCTCTATTATAACGCGGTATAACGGGATAAAGCCCAGACAAGTCATCGCCCACGGGAGGAGCATTAACGCCATTGCGATGTAGGGACGTTTGGAACGTTTGTCAAATAGGGTTGTGCAAACTGTGAATAGGATGACAATATTCAACACGCTGAGCGCTAGCCAGGTGAACGCCGGGTGGAAGCTCGAGTCGAACAGTTCGGCAAATAACTTGAGTTCGCAGAAGTGAATCCATTTGTCTCTAATGTTGAACTCTGCCAATAGAGGGAGCACCGCCACAGAATAAATGAGGTCAGCAAAGGTCAAGTTGAGAACATGGATGTATTTGGGCGATGTTCGAAGCGATTTGTCACTGATGATGACACAGATGACGAGGAGGTTGATGATGGTGATGAAAAACGCGAGAACAATGTGTAGCGTCGTTTCGATTGGCTGGTCTCCCTCGAGAGTTTCAACATCGTCGTAGTAGAAGGTGTCGTTGTCAATGACGTCCTGGAAAGAGTAATAAAGTGGAGTTAGTGAATGTTATTCTGCCCCGCAATTGGAAACAATCAGATTAAATTCAACATAAGGTCACACTTCCAAAATATAATTATAGCAGTTTGCCATATTCAGCAATATCACGGCGGCCGAGTCAAGCAGACCAATGGCCGATAGCATGACCAAACATCCATGGTATTAGCTTTGTTTGTTTGTTTGTTTTGGGTTTAACGCCGCACTCAGCAATATTCCAGCTATATGGCGGCGGTCTGGAAATAATCGAGTCTGGACCAGACAATCCAGTAATTGACATCATGAGCATCGATCTACGCAATTGTGATACAATGACATGTATCAACCAAGTCTGACCCGATCCCGTTTGTCGCCTCTCACGACAAGCATAGTCGCCTGTAACGACAAGCATTGGCTGCTGAAGACCTGTTCTAACCCAGATCTTCACGGGTACGATGACACATCTTTGCAGGTCATACGTTATAAAGCCCCAATCCTGATAAGTCGACACAGCCCCGTGGCGACCAGATACCGATAAACCGATACCCAGGCGACTGGGGTGAGTGAGTGACTATGGCTTTACGCCGCTTTTAGCAATTTTCCAGCAATATCACGGCGGGGGACACCAGAAATGGGCTTCACACATTGTACCCATAAAGGGAATCGAACCCGGGTCTTCGGCGTGACGAGCGAACGCTTTAATCACTAGGCTATCCGACCGCCCCTCAAGGCGACTGGATCAGGCGTGGTTGGTTGCTGCCATCACATCCCGAAGGCGGGGGTGCTGCTCCTGCTATCAACCACTGGTTTGCCTGGCAAAGACTCGGTTATTTTCAGACCGTCGTTATATAGCTGGAACATTGCTGATTGTGGCGTGAAACAACGAAGAAACTTCCTACAGGAATGGGGTCCTTGGGTTCGGACCTACCTCTGAATCCCCAATGAGGAATTAAAACAAATCAATGGCAATTATTGGCACTCAATCATAACAAGCAACGCCAATATGCAGGGAAATTGTGCGTAACACCTGCACAGTATCGCGTTCCGAAACGCACGGGCCGTGCCGTAATACTCATTTGAAATGACATAATGAGATCTATATTTATACGAACCCTAGAGGAGTGATTCTCAAAATGAGTGGTATTTGATTCAAAGGTTACATACCACCATTACACCATTGCACGTATTAAGAATTACTTGACGTGAGTTGGCTATTTTGGTGTTATTTGCATACTGTGAGAATCTCCAGCACGGCTCCCTTCAACAACCCTGGACTAGGACAACTGGGCGTGGATTTCGACAACAACATGTCGTGGGAAATAGAGGTCGATTTTCGTAAACCGTTTTGAATAATGATCTGAAAATTATGCCACAGCAGTTAAATACGGTGTTAACACAGATATCTCCTTAACTGTGAGAATGATCGGAAATGCACAGTGAGATTTAATGATTGCTGTCTTTGCAGACTGAATTGCATGCTTTAGAATTGATCCTGTGAGAGTTGGTTCCTCTGGGGTTCGATTCCTTGTATTTTCGTGGGCATAGGGCAATGCGTCTTATGATATTTTTTAAAGTTATACATGATATAACCATATCACATAGATCTGACAACTAGCATTTGTTACAGTAAATTATTAGTTATTAATGACAACATCTCGTTCAAATTTCACTATTTTCTTCCAATTGACCACTGCTAACAATGGTGAAAACATCGTCTTGGGTCACGAGATTCTGACAAGTTTGTCTTCCATAAAAATTTTAACCTGACGTCTGAATGCAATGTATCACGTCCAGTACATGTGTGCGTTGTAAAGGAGCGAGTCCTGCAATAATACTTTATTAACTTCCGTAACATTTGAAACCTGTGATATAGACTTCAACATGACTTCAATGGTTTGCCCGGATGTGCACAGTGCGCTCACCGGTTTCAACGTTTACAACTAAAAAAAACCCCAAAACATATTGAAGTCAATTCTTATAGATAAATACGTTAAAAATACTACTACCAGAGAATGATATTTAATTAGCGTAATGGAAACTGTAGACAACGATATGAAGCGAATGACATCGTTCAGTCCAATAATGCAACACAAGCCGGGCTCATTTATATATCAGCCAATCAGTAAACAGTAGTCATGTGGGAAAAAATAGCTATGTAGGGAATAGTAGCCGTGTGGGAAATAGTAGTCATGTGGGGAATAGTGGTCGTGTGGGGAAAAGTAGCCATTTGGGTAAAAGTAGTCATGTGGGGAATAGTAGCCATGTGGGGAAAAATAGCCATGTGGGGAATAGTAGTCATGAGGGGAATAGTAGTCATGTGGGGAATAGTGTTCGTGTAGGGAATAGTGGTCATGAGGGGAATAGTAGTCATGTGGGGAATAGTGGTCATGAGGGGAATAGTAGTCATGTGGGGAATAGTGGTCATGTGGGGAATAGTGGTCATGTAGGGAATAGTAGCCATGTGGGAAATAGTAGTCATGTGGGGAATAGTGGTCATGTGGGGAATAGTGGTCATGTGGGGAATAGTGGTCATGTGGGGAAAAGTAGCCATTTGGGTAATAGTAGTCATGTGGGGAATAGTGGTCATGTAGGGAATAGTGGTCATGTGGGGAATAGTGGTTATGTGAGGAATAGTGATCATGTGGGGAATAGTGGTCATGTGGGGAATAGTAGTCATGTGGGGAATAGTGGTTATGTGGGGAAAAGTAGCCATTTGGGTAATAGTAATCATGTGGGGAATAGTAGCCATGTCGGGAATAGTGGTCATGTGGGGAATAGTGGTCATGTGGGGAAAAGTAGCCATTTGGGTAATAGTAGTCATGTGGGGAAAAATAGCCATGTAGGGAATAGTAGTCATGAGGGGAATAGTAGTCATGTGGGGAATAGTGGTCATGTGGGAAAAAGTAGCCAAGTTTGGAATAGTAGCCATGTGGGGAACAGAAGCATGTAGGAGTGAGTGGAGTGAGTATGGTTTTACGCCGCTTTGAGCAATATTCCAGCAATATCACGGCGGGGGACACCAGAAATGGGCTTCACACATGAAGCATGTAGGAAATTATAAAGAGCAACCATAAGGCTATGCCTTGACATTAGTATTTACTGTTATCTTCACGTTCTTAACAGTGGCAACAATCCGCTGGAATACTGACACGTGGTTAAACTTCCAAGGTTCAGATTTGTTTTAGTGATACTGATTATTAAAATCTGAAAAAATAACGGTAGGTGAGAGTGATGTTATTTCATATTTAACACATGGTTGGTGATCATATATCGTACTACCGTATCAAGGTAATGTAATTTGTTAAAATGGCGTCAAACAGAACAACACAAGGTCTTTTCCACTTCCTCTTTTTCACCGATTCAAAACTGCAGTTTAGTTTACTGTTAAACGATTCGTCAAACACGCTCGGCTAAAATATGCAAATGTCTCACAAGTTTATGTGTTTGTAGACTTAACATTTCTTTAAAGTGTGTAGTGAGGAACCCCAGACACACTAGTTACTAATGCGGCCATTTGGTAGATTCCCAAATAATTACGGATCTTGGATAAAACGGACTCTGTAATTGACATAACTTAGTAATGAATAACTGTTGTATCTGCCAATAACGATTTGATCAGACTTTTCGGCATACCGAACATATTAATGACAAAATAAGGTATTAATTCCTCCATTAAAGCAACTAAAATTACTGCCTAACTAGCAGCAGGTCATATATTGTAGTTCCCATTTACACATAATCATGGGTGTGACCTTATCACAGAGTACATGTGTGGGATAGGCAATTGAGATTATAAGCAGTGTGTATTTTTGCAAAAGGTTTGCATGATACGCTTTCTATTACTAATATATGGTATAAATTATACGGAAACATATGAGGGCAATAATCTCTTCACGATACAATGTCAAGCTTAACATACTCGTTGTTTCAGACATTTGTCTTTCACTAAGATAACTTAAGAAGTAGCGTATAAATGCCTGAGTGAATTGCACTATTTATTATATAGTGCCAAAGGACATGTTTGTTTACATAACCACTTCCACATCGGGAAACTTAGATTAACTTTTGTCGAGCGTTCTGCAAAGGCTTTTGTGCAAGTTGGCATATATAGAGTTTATACATCGATAACACTATCCAGTAAGTCATTAGCCAATTATTCTTAGCAAACTCAGGGCTAAATGGGCATCTAAATACCACAACTCAACGATAGCAAAACACCTTAAACGAAAAGTAAAAAAACCACAACACAAAGCCTCAACGTGCAACCAAAACAAACTAACAGACAGGGCTATAACTAGACTGTGGGGGATAGTGGTCATGTAGGGAATAGTGGTCATGTGGGGAATAGTGGTCATGTAGGGAATAGTAGTCATGAGGGGAATAGTAGTCATGTGGGGAATAGTAGTCATGTGGGGAATAGTGGTCATGAGGGGAATAGTAGTCATGTGGGGAATAGTGGTCATGTGGGGAATAGTGGTCATGTAGGGAATAGTAGTCATGAGGGGAATAGTAGTCATGTGGGGAATAGTGTTCATGTAGGGAATAGTAGTCATGAGGGGAATAGTAGTCATGTGGGGAATAGTGGTCATGTGGGGAATAGTGGTCATGAGGGGAATAGTAGTCATGTGGGGAATAGTGGTCATGTGGGGAATAGTGGTCATGTAGGGAATAGTAGCCATGTGGGAAATAGTAGTCATGTGGGGAATAGTGGTCATGTGGGGAATAGTTGTCATGTGGGGAAAAGTAGCCATTTGGGTAATAGTAGTCATGTGGGGAATAGTAGCCATGTGGGGAATAGTGGTCATGTGGGGAATAGTGGTCATGTAGGGAATAGTGGTCATGTGGGGAATAGTGGTCATGTAGGGAATAGTGGTCATGTGGGGAATAGTGGTCATGTAGGGAATAGTGGTCATGTGGGGAATAGTGGTCATGTGGGGAATAGTGGTCATGTGGGGAATAGTGGTCATGTAGGGAATAGTAGCCATGTGGGAAATAGTAGTCATGTGGGGAATAGTGGTCATGTGGGGAATAGTGGTCATGTGGGGAAAAGTAGCCATTTGGGTAATAGTAGTCATGTAACTAGACTCCACACTGGTCACACAAACCTGAACAGCCATAAGCTCAAAATTAAAAAGCATCGTACAGGCCACTGCCTTCACTGTCATTAACATTAACCACGTCATGTTCCAATGTAAACACTACAACTTACACCGCAACAAACTCTTAATTCAGCAACTCCTCCAACTATTACCACCTGGGCAATTATCTAATCAAAACCAAATTAAATGGTAGGATCTAAATGCCCTACCCATAAAAAACAAACAAGCGAAAGCAACTAAAAAATCACACTACCACATTAATTCCGTCAGCTAGTTTTCAGGCACCTATTCCAAAATAACCCCATTACTCTTGAGTTATCACTTATTTCCCTTTCCGACCGTCATGGGAAATATTTTGGGGCATACATTTGCAAATTTACTTTGTTTTAAAATAATTCCTTCACATGTTTCTATCTAGGTTTGTAAGCACCATACCCGTGCTCGTGGATTTCAACGAAGTGGTAACTGGAATACTGTTAATAGCGGCGTTACACCCAACTCGCTCACTCACTCATATGGTTCTAGTCATGCCCCGAGTGCGAAATCCTGCAACACCGGAAGCGCTCGTTAAATCTCCAACATCATCATCATCATCATTAGACACTGACCTGATTAAAGGAGTTGAGGTTGACGCCGAGGTAGTCGTCGTAGTAGTTCGTGAAGAGGTTGTTGGCGTCGTCCATCTGGTAGATGAAGAGAATAAGGTAAATACCAATACTAGCGACAAGGAAGGTGATATTGATGGCGATTATAAGATGCTGATGCTGATGACTAGACGATGATGATAAAATCATGCATGATGATGATGACTAGATGATGATGATAACATCATGTATAATGATGATGATGTTGATGATGATATTGATTACGACGATGGTCGTGTAATGATCAAATCATGTGTGATGATGGTGGTGATGATGGCGATGGATGCTCTTTACAACACAATCAATGCTATCTCAGTCTCTGATATATGTCCTCCATCACACTTTAAGCGTGAACTACAGTCACACATCTCCACCTTTATTAGTTCCTATTCACATGTTGTCAGCGAGAAACTTCTTCTACTCACAAGAATTCTTCAGATTTGAGGTGAGGTGAAATTGGGTTTAACGTCGCGTCCAAGATTATTGCACTTATATAGTGACGTGCATGCACGTGTATGTGTGTGTGTGGCTGCTTGTACTAGTCCGGACTGATGCCGATTTATAGTGCTAGCTCACTGAGATACCATGCCGCAGTTTAACATGAATACCCCACTCAGACACAGTATACTGACTCCGAGCCGACCAGTCCTTATTTTAGCCCCTTAATGCCGAGCGCATTACAATCTTTTACAATCTTTTAACGTCTTTTTGTATGACGCGGCCCGGGATCGAACCCTGGACCTTCCGCTCTCCGGGCGGACGCTCTACCACAAGACCACGGAGGCGGTCTCTTCAGATTTGAAGAAATCTTAACTTAACGAAGTGTTTTTACATTCCTCTAAAATAGTAATCGATATTTGATTGTTAACATGCTCGTCGTTCAAGCTCTGGATTTAACTATGCTATGTGATGTTCGAAGCGTTTGATTAACCCACGCAGAATGTCGAACAGTATCTGACTTTAATCATATGTGGTAATGCACTTGTTTCGAATCGATAATGAAATATGCCCTTACCATCCACATTGTACAGTAATCATTATAATTACACGCGTTCCATTTGGTTTCGTACCGATATTTAATCAAAATCAAGGAAAATAAAGACACACTCACCACAAATGAAACTGTCACATGCGCTGATCCCTTCTTGTCATCTGACCACGATATCTATGCCTCGCCGATCAACTATACATTGCAAAGTTTTTCGTTCAGCTAGAAATATCATTTGCGAACATTCGGAATATTTCGCCAACGCATTTGGAGAGTGCTTTTGTGTAATTATATCCTCGGCTGGAGAGCGCTGACATATTATTGCAATCAACTCAGCTCTGATTGTTATTTTGCTTTAAAGTAGAAGTGAAACAGTCATCGGTAATAATGGATGTATTTAGCGGATAATGCTTATGAATAACAAACAATTCTTAGCCGTAATGTCGACAGCTACAATAAAGGCTGTTCATTGCTTGCATGAGTAAATGATTTTTATGGAATGATTTTAAACACGAAGACTCTAAAAAATTTATAATAGCTTCTTAACATGACCATTAACTCATAATATAGTTTATGATTTTGTGAATTAATGGTATTTGCAGAGTCGTGTGTCGGCATTAAGGACATACCGACCTAACACCTTACCTTCCCAATCACCCACCCTACACCTCAACTTCCTTGTCTCCCATACCTACTCCACATCCCAATCTCCAACAACCACTCCAAACCTCACCTTCCTAATCACCCAACCCACACCTCGACCTCCCAATCTCCTATATCCACCCGACACCTCACCTTCCCAATCTCCCATACCCACCCCACACCTCACCTTTCCAATCACCCACCCCACACCTCACCTTCCCACCCTACACCTCGACTTCCCAATCTCCCATACCCGACCCACACCTCACCTTCCAAATCTCCTATACCTACCCCACACCTCACCTTCCCAATACCCCATACCCACCCCACACCTCACCTTCCAAATATCCTATACCCACCCCATACCTCACCTTCCCAATCTCCCATACCCACCCCACACCTTACCTTCCCAAAATCCAATACCCACCCCATACCTCATCTTCCCAATCTCCCATACCACCCAACACCTCATCTTCCCAAACTCCCATACCTCGTCTTCCCAATCTCCCATACCACCCCACACCTCATCTTCCCAAACTCCCATACCTCACCTTCCCAATCTCCCATACCCACCCCATACCGCACCTTCCCAAAATTCAATATCCACCCCATACCTCATCTTCCCAATCTCCCATACCATCCCACACCTCATCTTCCCAAACTCCCAAACCCCACCTTCCCAATCTCCCATACCAACCCCATACCTCACCTGCCCCAAATCCAAAAACCCACCCATACTTAATCTTGCCAATCTCCCATACCACCCCACACCTCATCTTCCCAAACTTCCATACCTCACCTTCCCAATCTCCCATACCCACCCCATACCTCACCTGCCCTAAAATCCCGTACCCACCCCATACATAATCTTCCCAATCTCCCATACCACCCCACACCTCATCTTCCCAAACTCCCATACCTCACCTTCCCAATCTCCCATACCCACCCCATACCTCACCTGCCCAAACTCCCGTACCCACCCCATACCTCATCTTCCAAAACTCCCATACCTCACCTTCCCAATCTCCCATACCAACCCCATACCTCACCTGCCAAAACTCCCGTACCCACCCCATACCTCAACTTCCCAATCTCCCATACCACACCACACCTCATCTCCCCAAACTCCCATACCTCACCTTCCCAATCTACCATACCCACCCCATGTCTCACCTGCCCAAACTCCCATACCCACCCCATACCTCATCTTCCCAATCTCCCATACCACCCCACACCTCATCTTCCCAAACTCCAATACCTCACCTTCCCAATCTCCCATACCCAAGCCACACCTTACCTTTCCAATCACCCACCCCACACCTCACCTTTCCAATCACCCATCCCACCTTCCCATCCCACACCTCACCTTTCCAATCACCCACCCCACACCTCACCTTCCCAATCTTCCATACCCACCCCACACCTCACCTTTCCAATCACCCATCCCACCTTCCCATCCCACCTTCCCATCCCACACCTAACCTTTCCAATCACCCACCACACACCTCACCTTCCCAATCTCCCATACCCACCCCACACCTCGACTTCCCAATCTCCGATACCTCACCTTATCAAACTCCCATACCCACCCCACACCTCACCTTGCCAATCTTCCATACCCACCCCACACCTTACCTTACCAATCACCCACACCTCACCTTCCCAATCCCCCATACCCAACCCATACCTCACCTGCCCAAACTCCCATACCCACCCAATACCTCACCTTCCCAATCTCCTATACCCACCCCACACCTCACCTTCCCAATCACCCATCCCACCTTCCCACCCCACACCTCACCTTCCCAATCTCCCATACCACCCCACACCTCATCTTCCCAAACTCCCATACCTCACCTTCCCAATCTCCCATACCCACCCCATACCTCACCTGCCCAATCTCCTATACCCACCCCACACCTCACCTTCCCAATCAATCCAATCACCCATCCCACCTTCCCACCCCACACCTCACCTTCCCAATCTCCCATACCCACCCCATACCTCACCTGCCCAAACTCCCATACCCACCCCACACCTCACCTTCCCAATCTTCCATACCCACCCCACACCTCACCTTCCCAATCTCCCATACCCATCCCATACCTCACCTTCCCAATCTTCTCCACCCGCCCCACACCTTACCTTACCAATCTCCCATACCCCACCTTCCCAATCTCCCATACCCACCCCACACCTCACCTTCCCAATCTCCCATACCCACCCCACACCTCACCTTCCCAATCTCACATACCCACCCCTCACCTCATCTTCCCAATCACCCACTCCACACCTCAACATCCCAATCTCACAAACCTACTCCACACCCCATCTTCCAAGCCCAGCCTAAAGTTGTACATGTATTTATCCGCAACTCAGTGCAAGTCGTATAAAGTAAGTTCAGGCTCTCATTCTTATTCCAACTAAAAATAAGAAACTCTTTCTGTTTGTAGTTGTTATCAGATTGGCGATCGTCGTTCTGCTTTAATAACAGCCCAGCGCTAAAGAGTAGCTGCACTGCGCAGTACCAGTAAACACACACACATTCCGTAACACGAACCTGGATAACGACGGAATATTCCGTTTCCTTAGCAACCGACTCTGCAGTCTGAGGGGAGTGAATCACCGCGAGGTATTGATTCAGCCAGAGTCGCCATTTTTCGTGGTTCCGATGTAAACAGAATTGGTAAAACCGGATTGTCTCGTTAATAAGGTATGTTTCGTCTGTAAATGTTACTTTCCTTTGTGTGTATGCACGTGCATGACGAGTATAGTTTCTGTTTGAAAGGTATGCTATTTATATCCTTAGTTTTTGTGTCCAAAGAATTTCAATCTTAATTACTTTAGTTGCGTTTTAACGATGCGCTCAGTTTCCCAAACGTTTGTACAACTGAAGTCTTTGTCTGAACACCATATGTCTAAATCATTCACAATTAATATATACAAAGCTTAAAATAAACCATAGATGCTGTATTCATGTAATCAGACAACTGGTGGGCGTGGGGGGTGGGGTATGTGTTGGGGGGAGGGGGGGGGGGGGGGGGGGGGGATATAAAGGATTTCGTGCAGTTTAGCCATGGTTTGTTTAGAAGCAAACAGTTCACATTCCATGAAGGATAAATTTCATAGCGTCATCTTATGAAAAAAACTTGACTAGTCCGACTTCTTTTGTGGGTGATGATGCAGGAGATGTTCAAATAAATATCTTTGTGAAAGGTCGGGACTGCCATAAGACGTTAAATGCTATATAATCTTCGTTGCACACATGCTGCATGAGAGTTTGTGAATGTGTATTTAAGCATTAACGTCCGTGAATTTGTCGTTCATGTCGACACACAATCGATGAATTCATGTAACCTTGATACTTAATCTTGTCACCGCCATTACACTGTCGACATCTCGCCAAAAAGAGGCTGAAAAGTATTCTGTTCAAAGCAGAGTGAACCTAACTCATTACTCCGAAAACACTGCCTACTCAGCTGAAAACTTTCCTCATCGATGAGCCGAAGCTCTCCATCGTTTCATGGGAGTCGGATGTTAAGGTATTCATACCGTTTTCATTTCGTTA
Source organism: Haliotis rufescens (assembly GCF_023055435.1). Classification (NCBI taxonomy): domain Eukaryota; kingdom Metazoa; phylum Mollusca; class Gastropoda; order Lepetellida; family Haliotidae; genus Haliotis; species Haliotis rufescens. The sequence continues at coordinate 67,781,747 of NW_025963779.1, read as the reverse complement.
ATTCACAATTTCTGAAGCTTCTTCCACTTATGAACTTCCTTGATCACCACTGGAATAAACTGATTGCTTTCTGTTGATTGGATTGATGAAATGAGGCGTTTCCATAATGAAGAGTCGGTGCTGCCTTCATAACGAGGGTTGTTATAGAGTGTTATGGTACAGCTGTGGTAGTTTCGGGAAAAGCAAGCGACGCGCATAGTTTTGTTTGTTTGTTTGTTTGTTGTTTTACGCCGTACTCAGCAATATTACAGATATATGACGGCGGTTTGTAAATAATCGAGTCCGGACCAGACAATCTAGTGATCGACATCATGAGCATCGATCCACGCAATCGGAATACGATGACATGCATCAACCGAGTCAGCGAGCCTGACCACCCGATCCCGTTGGTCGCCTCTTACGACAAGCATAGTCGCCTTTTACGGCAAGCATGGGTTGCAGAAGACCTAATCGACCTATCTTCACGTGGGAAGTCTTTGTTCACATTAACAGACAAGTAATATCCGAACCGTGTAGTACATGAACAGAAGCGTTATATGCGAAGCGTGTATCCCGGGTCCTGGGGATAACAGGTTAGTTCGCTATAGCCGATTTAAGATGACGGTATACATCCCGTATAGAGCAAGCTATGGCCACTGTCGTATCGGGAAGATTAACATCGTACGGAAGTAAAAAGAAACAAAATAATTTTTAAAAATATTTTTATATCACTTACAGCTGTTATTGCAACCAAAATTACGAATTTCTTCACACTAAATACGTAATCTGATCGCGTGGTCAGGGTCGGTGATTTGGATAATTGCGTGTCATCGTGCCTAGACGGCGTGCATCGTTGCTCATGTTATCTATCACTGGTCTGCCCGGACGAGACTATGTACAGGCCGTCATATAGATGGAATATTGCTGACTGGCGTTCAACAATAAGCAAATAACATCACACTGAATATGAAAACTAATTCCGGTTCAAATAAATATCTGCTAAAACGAACTCACTCAATTCTATGTGCGCCGCTTGCTCTGCCCTAAACCACCAGGGCGAAACGTTTCTGTTCATGTGAACACATCCGAAATGAGGTATAACATCGCGTCAAAGATTCTTACACTAATAATAAGTAAATGCATGCGCGCGCGCGCGTGCGGGCGGGCGTGTGTGTGTCTGTTACGGACAAATGCTGGTTTTATAGTGCCAGTCGAAGTTTAACAAGGATACCCCACTGAGACACAGTATACTGACAGAGCCGACCAGTCCGTTTTTATCCTCTGTTTTACACTAGGCAGGGTAACAACAAGTACCATGTTTTACCGTCTTTTGGTATGACGCGGACGGAGATTGAACCCCGACCTTCCGCTCTCCGGGCAGACGCTCTATCCACTACACCACATGTGTACAGAGACTACACATACAACGATCTGTTTTCGATTTGTTCGCGGGGTGGGCTACATCCGGGCTTGTACTTCTGTTCCGTGGAGACTGTTCACTTCAACCATTCCCTTGTAAACACGGTAAGGTAGCACGCTAAAAACCCAATTACCACGGCAAGCCTTTATCACTGAACAGGAAGCTCACTAGACAGACATAGGGACGCTTGTTAGGAAAAGAGTATTTGTGGCTCGCGATTTCATCTCGGGGAAAATAAATAACAGTTAAGTAACTTAAGTATGTTTGCGTTTCATCTTGAGTCTGGCATGTTTATGAACTGATTAGGCTATCATTTTAATTTGGGTATATCAGCTGTGTGTGTGTGTGTGTGTGTGTGTGTGTGTGTGTGTGTGTGTGTGTCTGTGTGTGTGAGAGAGAGAGTGAGAGAGAGAGAGAGAGAGAGAGAGTATGTGTGTGGTGTTTTGGAGTGTATGTGGTGTGTGAGTGTATGTCTGGTGTGTATGAGTGTATGTCTGGTGTGTATGAGTGTATGTCTGGTGTGTGAAAGTGTATATGTCTGTGGTGTGTGTGTATGTGTGAGAGTGTGTGTGTGTGTGTGTGAGAGAGAGTGTGTGTGTGTGTGTGTGTGTGAGAGAGAGAGTGAGAGAGAGAGTATGTGTGTGGTGTTTTGGAGTGTATGTGGTGTGTGAGTGTATGTCTGGTGTGTATGAGTGTATGTCTGGTGTGTATGAGTGTATGTCTGGTGTGTGTGTATGTGTGAGTGTGTGTGTGTGTGTGTGTGTGTGAGAGAGAGTGAGAGAGAGAGTATGTGTGTTGTGTTTTGGAGTGTATGTGGTGTGTGAGTGTATGTGTGTGAGTATGTGTGTGAGTGGCGTGTGTGAGTGTATGTCTGGTGTGTGAAAGTGTATATGTCTGTGGTGTGTGTGTATGTGTGAGAGTGTGTGTGTGTGTGTGGTGTGGTGTGTGAGTGGTGAGTGCGCGAGTGTATGTGTGTGGGATGTGTGTGTGTGTATGTGTAAGTGTGCATGTGGAGTATGTGTGTATGTGTGAGAGTGTGTGTGGTGTGTATGTGTGTGTGTATGTGTGTGTGTATGTGTGCATGTGGAGTGTGTGTGTGAGAGAGAGAGAGAGAGAGAGAGAGGGTGTCACGTTGAAGGCCAATTCTTAACGAGTTACGTCCGTTGACACTCCCTGTATACTTTACTTTACGATGTTACCGCACTCAAACTGAGATACATGTATACATACCCGGGAAGGGAGTCTTAGAGACTATACCGTCCACCTGTAAACCCAGCATTAACGCGAGACAGCGAGGAATGCAATGACACAGCAACGAAGCGCCATACGAGGTCGAACATGCAAAGATAAACGTGTGGTCGCGACAGTGGCACAAGTTCTCTAGTTGGTTTACTTCGATGCAATACACCGCAGCGTTAAGATATGACAAACCCATAAGGATCAAGCAGATCATAACTGGGAAAAATCTGGGATTCGAACCACGACCATCTATACATTCCTTGCACGATTCAGGGACGGGTTTCTGTACAACAAATTGCATCGCCTGATGCCTCGCATCCCTCCCTACCCCCTGTCGTGTACCCTCACTAACCCTATACAATCCTTTTTGAAAGTCTAAATATTCTTCACTATAGCCTGTAATAATTGATGATATTCATTTTTAAACTTCAATATTTACGTGATGATCGACACTGGGCCCCTCTCACCCCTTGAGACACCTTCTCGGCGGGTCCGTGTTTCTCAAACATTTCAAAGGGAGCTGTTTGGCAGAAATCTCTATTGGTCTTCTCTCCTGGATGGACTCTGTACACATAGTTATTGAATAGTCGCTCAAAATCGGCCCCCGTGTCTGTGTGACGTCATAAAGCTTCAGAAATACACCTCAGAACCGTCCTGGTAACTATGTTAACGGTGCCTAATCAATTTGGGAAATTGAATTCTTTATCAGGAGATCACAGCGTGTTATCGTAATCGGGTTCCCCTGTTCCCTTGTTCCTCTCGTGTAGCACTCCAGCGTTGGGGTCGATCAGAGACGAGTTGCCACAGGATATCGAAGGGGGAATTATATGACGCTTGCTTCAACTGAATAACATACGTCTGAATTATTTGGTTGCAAGTGGCTGCGTTTTGGAGGTTAGTTTCGCGTTGGTGTTTTGCAGTTTTCTAGTCCCACTGCCTCTGTAGAATCAACGACGAGCAAATAATCAATTTGTTGCGATCTAGGTTTCCTTTGTTCGCCGGATTTGACCGTCTCTCCCACCCGCATCACCGCAACCCCACCTTATCTATCGCTCCATTTCCTAGGGACTGGGAATATAGAGATACGAAACGCACTCCTTATAACAATAGCAAAACCAGGATTCATGGACACGATAGATCCCCAGAATCACCCCATGCTTGTAAGAGCAGACTCGTTGGGATCGGGTGGTCACAATGACCGACCTGACTGAGCGTGTGTCATAGAGACCCGACACAGGCATTCCAGATACATACGATTATGGCTTAGACTCCCGGTTCGCCCTGATTATGTTTCTTGGTTTGTCAGCTCCATACCTGAGCTAATAGGTTTCACCCAAGTGGTAAACGTCTGAGATCTGCATCACTTTTGGCTCTCCTCCATCATCAAGCTGACCGACCTTGATGTAACTGAAATAATGTTCCGGCTTAAACACAACTCACATAGGTGACGTTGTTAAAGCTATTCAACCCAACAGTGAGTGAGTGAATATGGTTTTACGCCGCTTTTAGCAATATTCCAGCAATATCACGACGGGGGACAACAGAAAAGGGCTTCACACATTGTACATCTCGGGAATCGAACCGGGTCTTCGGCGTGACGAGCGAACGCTTTAACAACTAGGCTACCCCAGCGCCCCTTCAACCCAACATACACCGACACGCCATAACAATGTGTCACATTCTTGTTCTTGCGACCTTTCTCTGCTCTCTAACACCCAATGACCTATGCCTGCGTCAATGTTCTCAGGTCAGGGTCTGTGTAACATAACGACGGTGATAGAAACCTAACCACGCGTGTAACCAGGGAAACTAGAGTGTAACTAAGGTGAAATTCTCATAAATTGTCACAATTGGACACATATGCTGGGTCTCTTCCGAACACAGACCTTCTCTGTGAGACGTGGTTATCGATCAGTGGAAATGCATCGATCATGATTATTGCCGTAGAGTAATTTGTGACTTGTGATTAGTGCCTTCCCGTGCTGTTTTTCCTGGGTTGATATCTTCACGAGAGTTTATGTTTTTGCGTGTATTTATTTGTCGGTTTACGTTTTTCCAAGTTTTTGCTTTTTAAAATCCCGTGTATTCGGTTTTTGTTAATTTTCATTTCTTCTAAATGATTTGTTGCACTTGTTATTACGATATTTCACGATGAAAGGATGTTAGTGCATTTTACAGTACTACCCATTTAAAACAAGACAGTCTATCATATCAGTACGTTTTCACATGGCGAGGAAGTCAGTACAAGTCGAGTTTTATAAAATAATGAATTCATGAATAGATGCATAGAACCTTTGTTGCTTTCAGTATTAAAAGGTCATTCAACGATGCTGCGGTTCTGAATTATAATATCGTTCACTAAAAAATGGAAATGGGGACGTACAATAACCACAATGTTGTTATCTTCTGAAACTATATTACAAGGTGTTTAATAACCCCCATTGTCATAATGTTTGCCTTTCAGATTAATCCGCCGGATATATGGGAACTACTTTTCAAGATGGCGTTTGATAAAGACCGAGTATTATCTCTGCAACTGGTTGGAGGTCGTGTTCTGATTGTAATCATCATTGCCATCATCATAACTAACCTTTCTCTCATCGCTTCCATCTTGTGGTCGTCAAAGCTCCGATGTCGTCTACGGAATCTCGCCATTTGCTGTCTATCTGCTTCGGACCTTCTCCTGGGCTTGTTCGGGGCGTCTCTGATCGCCGACAGGTATATCCGAAATGACTGGGTGCATGGCTGCGTGACTCAGTTGGTTATGTTCGTGTTCATGAATCACTCCCAGGAATTTGTCGCCACGTGGTATATCGTGCTGCTTAACATTGATTACATCATGCGACTGTTTAACATTAACACGACAGTGTTATCTTCTCCTGTGAAGACTCTCCTGTACGTTGTTCTCTTGATACTCCCGTGGGCTGCAATGTGCGCCGTTGTCATTCCGATCTACTCCTTCCGAATACACCCGAATGTTCGCGAAATGTGGAGACCCGATTTCTGTCCTCCTATAATTCCTTACAGTCCTTTTGCAACCATGACAACGCTGGGTTTCTTTGTCCCAGCTGCTATAATAATACTGACGTCAGTTGTCATGGTCGTTGTTCATATCATTCAAAAAATGAAACTCGGTGAATCCAACATGGCCGCAAATTTCATTGGTATCCGAGACTCGCCAACCGAGACACTTAGCTGTACAGTCGAACACCCGATGTGTTTCATTATTCCCGGATTACTGACAGTTGCGTTACATTTACCCTTGAGTATATTTCACCTGACTCCTGGTGTGTGGAACAACTATGAACGAGGACTCACGTTATGGATTGTGCTTCTGATAATACGTGTCTCCAAGGCGATGTTGGTGCCGCTATCCTGGCTTACCATTCCCGACATCAGAGCAGAGGTTAAGAATAGTTTCACGTGCACGTGCTGCACGAGACAAGCTTCGGGCGAGGGTAACGGTCACGCCACCTACAGGAGATTTGTAGATGACCAGACAACTCATAATGACGACCCAGTTGTAACAATATCCTGTCGTTGATAACTCAGCAGTATTTGTCTTCCTGAATACCATGCACATCTCATCGAATTTCACCGGTGCCATCTTGCAAACGATACACAATTTGGATTGTGGTATTTGTGATGTGCTGTCAGTAAATAGGGTCAACGTACACCGAAATATTCTACCAAATTGTCAGAATTTGTATTTCTTAATTACTCTGTTGTATTAGCTTTGTTTTATGTGATAAAGGGTTGCTCCAACACCCCCAGCAGATTGACACCATATATTTATCAATCTTTCATTCCTTTTCCATACGACGTTTTCTATTTGGCACTGAGTGTTGATAGTCCTCAAACGAAACATCAATCCATTTTCACCAAACGATTTAAACGTGTGTGTATAATTGATACATTTTACTAACCGTGTAAACTTTAATTTATAATTTTCTTGTAAATATCTACATTTGTTCAACGACTGACTGACCACAGGGTATCTCACCTGGCGCACTGTGGCATAGATACCTATGATATCAAAACTCCAATCTGGATTTCCACCAGCAATAACAAACCGATTTTCTTTGCCAACTTAATCAGTTCCAATACCTACCGTGGTGCTACAGGTGTGGGATCAACTCAGCTGGAAGCGCTCTCAAATGCACTCAAAGGCCAAGGTTGTCCTACGTTACCGCCATGTCAAGACTCAAGAGACGAATTTGCTCAGATCACGTGTCCATGTTGTGCCTAGTTTTAGAGTGTGTACGTCTACATAGGTCAAACGGAGGCAGTGTCATTAACTTTAAAATTGGAATGTGCTGTTTGTGGGACTTAAATAAATAAGTCGCTACTTTTAACAGGTTATGATCCAACGCTCCAACAATCGGTAGCCTTGAGATTTTTTAGGCTTTCACAACGCCAAAACAACGAACTAACATGTGTGTGCAATGCTGAGATATACAGTCACACGAATGTTCCCCGTTGCTGTAATTACAGTTGTAACATTACGTCATTCTCGATAATCGTCCGTATTGTTTTTTATTGATGTTCCATATAAATCTTGTGCATTATCTTTCCAATCTCATTAAAATCAGATATTTTACTTCGGTCTGAAACATCTCTACGTGGAGATCTGATGACACCAGCACATAAGGTTGCGAGCGAACTTTGACCACCCTGACTTCAGTGAACTGTGTGTTAGTTTTGTTATATTTCTAATACGGTTCGCTTCTTTTCAACTTAGAAAAGCCACACAAAACACATACACAGTACGCCCTTGTTTGGTAGGAATGGCATTTCGCCCAGAGACGAAAGAATGTATAAAAATATTCATAACACTATGATAGCGCGGAGCTATTATTTTGCATTCAGAACTCCCCGATCATGTTCGTTTTCAACATACAGAAATTAGATATGCTTGTTTGAATGCTTCGATCACTCGTACCGAGAACTTAGAATCCTCGGCGCTGATTGGCTGATAAGAAAGTTCACCTGACACGACCACCCTTGAATCTGAAACTAGAACGTTTCAGCATCACACCAATCTCATTAAAATCAGATCTTAGTTCTCGCTACGCTAAACAAAGATCTGAGGACATCCCATTGCGGGTCATGTCAGAACGACCTTTCATCTGACCAATCAGAGCATCGCTTATCAGATCATGAAAGTGACGGTTGGAATATGATTTTTGATCGTAGAACCTCGAAAAAACCCACACAGGGTATTCGCACGACAGTTATGAGTTTATGTCTATTCATACAATCAAGACCATCCATTAGCCATTCCAGAATGTTCTATTTTTCAGTTTATATTTTTGTAATCGAGTGAATGTCAAAATATGTTTCGAAGCTATATATGAAACTCGTGCCGTAAAGCTCGGTTAAGCTGCCTTCTGATTGACTATTGTCGACTTCTTGTTAGTCATTCGATTGGTCGGTCAAAGTTCGCGAAAGGTCGGTCTGACGTGACCCGTAATGGTGTGTCCTCAGATCTTTGTTTAGCGGTAGCGTGAATTAAGATCTGATTTTAATGAGATTGATCATCACACTCGTTTGTCCATTTTCTTTCATAACATCATGATTACTTTTCTCCAAAAGATTGATGACATTAATTTTCAGATTTAGAATTGTTTTCAATATTTTATTGCTGTTTTCTACATAAAGCAGCCTTTGACGTGGACCCCCGTTGTTGGCGATTACGTCAACGGTGCCGTTACTCGTTCGATGAGCTGTCGGTGTCGCAGTCTCCATTTCTTAAATTTTCTCAGTATTATGAGAACGTTTTACAGACATTCTTAAGTTGTAAATCATGAACGTATAAAAGTCGTTGAGTGGGGGCACTATAAGAATGAGACGTGTGTGGATATGTTTGTCAAGTTGTTGACGTCTGCTCATGTCTGTTTTACACACGTGGTGACATGTACAGTTATTAGAGAATAAACTATTATTGAGTATTTTGATACGAGAATCGTCAGTTTTATGTCACAACCACATCCCGTGTGTCAGACCAATAAAGTATCTTGTAGCACCTGCTGGGTAAAGCCTCAGTCGTCACGCCAGGTGGTCCATATTCACAATATTCACTCATTCTCATGACATCCTCCGCGGTGTAGTGGAAAGAGCGTCCACGCGGAGAACTGGAAGTCGGTGGTGGGATAGCCACATGGTTAAAGCGTTCACCAGCTACGGTAAAGACCCGGATTCTTTCCCCATATAAGTACAATGTGTGAAGCCCATTTCTGGTGTCCACAGTCGTGATGTTACTGGAATACTGCTAAAAGCGGCCCAAAATAATACTCACTCATCAACTAAAATAGGAGAGAGAGGGGAGGGGGGGGGGGGGGGGGGGGGGGGGTACCTCTTGCTTTCCTCCCTCATCACTTGTAATGGTGCCGAAAAGCGTTACGACGTTACATGTGAAATATTTATTTGCTATTCATTAAAAAATATATTTGCCAATGCTTGTGTTAAACGTTGACTAAATTGACTAAATTGGATCGAGTAGTCAGGTTCGGAGACGTGGTTGGTTGAGTGTCATCGTACTTGCCTTCAAACATCGACTATTTAGTGGGTGAGTGAGTATGGTTTTACGTCGCTTTTAGCAATATTCCAGCAATATCACATCAGGGGACACCAGAAATGGGCTTCACACATTGAACCCATGTGGGAATCGAACCCGGGTCTTCGGCGTGACGAGCGAACGCTTTAACCACTAGGCTACCCCACCGCCCCTCAACTATTTAGATGACACCAAGGTATAGCTGGAATATTGCTGACTGCGACGTAAAGAGGCGTTTCATCCTTTACAGTATTGCCTATAAATATAAATTGTCGTGATAATGACACGTAGTGTGTCCCTTTTTAGGGTAGCCTAGTGGCTAGAGCTTTCGCCGGGTTTGATTCTCAACCTGGGATATTGAGATTGTTTTTTACATGCTGGAAACACTCATCGACTGTAATACGACTTGTGTCAACAAAAGCATTTTCAATTTCAGCAAAAGGCATGTGCATATTGTTTAGTACCAAACCGAGTCTAATTTGTGGTGAATACTAATCCAATGGCAATATATCGTATTTCCTCTCATTGGCGTCACGATGTGTATTTCGGACATACTGAAATAACCTGGAGTGTATCAGACACCTGTTAGAGATCAAGCCACTTTTCTTCCAATTTGGTTTTGACGCGGCGTCTTTTAGAGGAAATACGGTAGTCCATGATTCATCCTAATAGCCCATTCTAATAGCACGTCAATAGGGAGCATGACAAGTCTGTTCAGTTTTTGTTGCATTCTGGTCAATATAATTTTTGGAACACAGACATCTTTACTTCCGAAACTGGTTCTAATGTTATAAGTACTACGAGTTACCAGTTACCCCAGCTGTCGAAAAGATATCGACCGTCGTCAACACTACGTCCCGTACTGAGGATGTTTTAGACCTTCGGAAGACATTTAATATTTAGGAAAAGGTCAGTTCCACATTCTTGGCTGAATACTGGATTTCAGGGGAAGAATATTGGTGCTCAGTACCCCATGATTGTTAACAGGCCGCCGTGATATACTGGAATATAGCTGATAGCGAAATAAAACAACATTCAAGCACTCACTCGGTGAAATATAGGATATATGAGTCCTGAACTATAATTAGAAAAATTATCAATAGAAGACGATAAGGGTTAGTTTGATATCCGTGTCAGGGCCTCAGTGTTAAAACAATACATTGTGCTTCTTTTTAAATTAGGGGCGGTCGGGTAGCCTAGTGGTTAACGCGTTCGCTCGTCACGCCGAAGACCGGGGTCCGATTCCCGAAATGGATACAATGTGTGAAGCCCATTTCTGGTGTCCCCCGCCGTGATATTGCTGGAATATTGCTAAAAGCGGCGTAAAACCATACTCACTCACTCACTCACTTTTTAAATTAACTACATAATGTAATTGTTTTCTTCAGAATCTTTCATGCATGATATATGGACGTGCACAAGCCTATTATATCATTACAGCGGCCATTGTGAATGGTGTAACGGTGCTTGTCGAGTGCCACTGACCTATGGTATTTCCCGGAATGTCACCCCGAGCTAACGCTGGTTTCAACAATAGGATCTCAAGCGCGTATAGGTTTTTGGGGAAGAGAGTGTGTTTGGCTTACCGCCGCTTTTAACAGTGCTTCTGGCGTGTTAGAATGGTGTGGGAGAAAGCCTGAAGTCAGGCAGGCCTGAGACGTTTACCACTTCGGCAGAACCCGAGACCATGTGTATAGTGAGGACATACCTACAATCACAATCAGTCCGATTCTGGGATTCGAAGCAACGATCATCGGTTCCTGGTACGCCTGGGGACGCAACTCTGCACAGCGAATAGCGGCCACCTGTTCCCCCTTGTGGCAAAGAAGGGACGCTTAACAGTTAACATAGCCTAATCACCCGATCCTTTTCTTCGACTTTTAAGTAAAACATAGGTTACTGGCAACCAAACCTACCTTGGAGGATGATCTGGTTCTAGACCAATGAGCAAATAAAGACATTGCTTCTGTAAACCACAACATACTTGCTCCAGAATCTCAAAGAGTAACGAAAATCACCCGGTGGCAGACTTTGGGATTTCAAAGAAGTGCACACCAACAAAATCAATCAGTCTAAATTGATTGAGACGAGGCTTCTTGCCCATACTGACAGAAGCATGCGAGTGGAGGCGTGTGTGGACCACCATTTCATATTCGGTCGACCTATTCATTCTGTCATCAGTTCAATACATACAATTGCTTTCCGATTTCAGATTTTCCATTTTGCGAAACGTGAGGTAAAATTATGTTTCAAGAACTGCCTGTTCACAGTTACAGGGGCACAATTGGTTCATACATATTCATGATATAGTCAGTAGTGCAAGCGACCGCTTTTAACAGCCAGCTTGTGACTATGGACAGGGTCTGTGGCTCTTATTTATTTGAATATGTCGGTAATTATCGTACCCATGCTTAAAGGTGAGGTGAAATTGGATTTAACGTCGCGTCCAAGATTATTCGATCATATAGCGACGTGCATGTACGTGTGTGTGTGGCTGCTTGTGCTAGTCCGGATTGATGCCGATTTATAGTGCTAGCTCACTGAGATACCATGCCGCAGTTTAACATGAATACCTCACTCAGACGCAGTATACTCCGAGCCGACCAGTCCTTGTTTTAGCCGCCAGACAGGGTAACAAGTACCATCTTTTAACGTCTTTTGGTATGACGCGGCAGGGAATTGAACCCCAAACCTTCCGCTCTCCGGGCGGACACTCTACCACTAGACCACGGAGGCGGTTGTACCCATGCTTAAAAGTTTCGTAATGTAACAATTTGACATTTCCCATGGTGCAAAATTTGTTCTTATCCTACCTCGTTGAAGAACACTTTCTAGCTAACCTGGCTGAAAATAAAATGAGCTTAAATGTCATGGCATGCTTGATGGTCGTCCGGCGAAATATCTTCAGAAATCACAGGACCATTGAAAGTGAAAGTCTACATACCTGCCCCCACCAATGATGAACTCTAATTGTTCAAGAGGTTCGAATCCGGCAGCCATATTGAAAACGCTCTTGATCACCATTACAAAATGTAATTATTATTTAATTAAAAGCTAATGATGGAGCACAACATAAACGTGCCGTTTTTCACATGTTCAACATTCCATGTGGCCCTGCTGAAAATAATTTGTTACTGTGTCGGACGACGGTTAAATTTGTGCTCATTCTAAAACATATTTATATAATTATTATATATGTAATAATCAGATTTATCATTTTCATTGTAACCTTAGCACCAGTAGTTATCATGACGGACTGTGGTGAAACATTGTAAATATTACTTATAAAATAGTTTAAACATATTATATTCAACTTAAGTTGAAAGGGATTGGTAAACAGGCCTAACTGACTTATGTAAATACCGCTCCCCTGTTACATAATTACATCTGTGTTGACATCCAAACTTTAAGGTCAAGAAGCAATAAAAATCATATGGTAAGAAGACCACTCATGTTACCAAGACTACAGTCATGCGTATAAGCTGAACATATCTTTATACTTAATGTACAAACCTACCACTATTTTCTATAAAATCATGGACAGACATAAATATGATGTGGTTAACATCTCTTGTTAACTCCCTGTTATCATACAATGCTGTTTTCAGATCAAAACCGATCCGTGAAGATCCGGGATAGAATAGGTCTTTAGCAACCAATGCTTGCCGTAAAAGGCGACTATGCTTGTCGTAAGAGGCGACTAACGGGATCGGGTGGTCAGGCTCGCTGACTTGGTTGATGCATATCATCGTATCCTAATTGCATGGATCGATGCTCATGATGTCAACCACTGGATTGTCTGGTTCAGACCCGATTATTTACAGACCGCCGTCATATAGCTGGAATATTGCTGAGTACGGCGTTAAACAACAAACAAACAAATCAGATCAGATCAAAACCCTTTATGTAGTAGTACACAGTGCTTCTAATGTTACGATATGTAGGACAAGCAAAGAGGAAGTGAAGCAGTCTCCAAATAAAAGTGGATCGATGCTCATGATATTAATCACTGGATTGTCTGGTCCAGACTCGATTATTTACAGACCGCCGTCATATAGCTGTAATATTGCTGAGTGCGGCGTTAAACAACAAACCAACCAACAACCAAATAAAAATCGCACTGACATGCTGAAAATTGCGATGCATCAATGCATTGTTAAATGTGACAGCACAACTAAGTAATTTTTTGAAACATTTAAGAAACAAATGATGTTGACACATAAACTGATTCATCTCGTCGAAGCCTGTACATACTTCAAAGGCTATATTTGCAGCTAAATAAGCATATCCGGAATACACTATAACACACTTGACCTTTGAAAACAATCATAAGTACGAATGAGTCATTATGGCGAATAGCTGCCTTGCAAACTATATCTTCAATTAGCGGCTGCTTATGCATGAAGAGTGTGATCCTCGCAGTGGACTGTCTACATTATTGGTGAGATTTTCTCATTTATGTCTTATCCTAGTAGGACCTTGAGCATGTTAAGTTAAGATTGCATCCCCAGAGATAACAGTAATACATTTGTCTTCTTTACTTTACAAAACATCGGGAATGGAATATGGTGTCCATCAACAGCAAGGGCATTCCATTCAATCTGCTTTTTGTTTTAGACATTCTCCGTGTACGTTACACTGAAGTTTCGTTTACAGTGTAGCACATACGTAATCGACGTAATAAGCGCCCGGGAATATTATTTTGGTGAAAAAAAAACAGAGTTGAAAGATAAATTTTGTGGTTTATGCTGACAGCCTGAAATGTTTATACAAGAGATATATTTTTCCAGAATTAATTGCCCATAGTTAAGGGTGCATATAACACACGAGTGCGTATTATACGCGAATGAATAAGTCTTGTGTACATTGATCAATCGGAAGGGG